>NC_039489.1:3802452-4129193 GCF_003590095.1 Trichoplusia ni | reverse complement strand
AAGAGCATAGTACGAACAATTTATTTTCCTGTTGCAGGGAAGTATTGAAAGCGTCAAAACTTACCGGCGTTAACCTCCTTCGTGTGGCCTTCAGGCAACAGCCTGAATACCTTAATGATATTAGCGCCAGCCGTAACCAAACAGGTATCTTCATTATTAAAGAAACAACAGCTGACGGCATGCTCAATGCCCGTAGCAGGGTGCGTTTGCCGGCAAATCGAAAACATTGCCACTGACTTTTAGGTTATGTTGTTAATAACTAACTTAACTCCTTACGATACTGTATTTAGATAGTTTAACACTTTTAGTAGACTTTTCACATATTTGTTCAAGACTTTGTCATTGTTTAACTGAAAGTTATATTTATTTTTCAAATTGTTTGTTTGCAAATCGCTGTCGCGTCGCTTGACACTTCAACAAAATATAGTGCGTTTTGAAACCTATACTGCGAAGTTTGATATTGCAGTCTATGGACGAATTTAAACATCTTTTAAAAATAACAAAAGAAATAATTGCCTACATATTTTAGTGGCTTTTTGGTTAATTTTGTAATTTTTTATTATTATTTTTTATTCAGAACGTACTCAGATTTTTTTGGAATCATATTTCTATGTAGCGGAAACACAGCTATTTACAAGGATCGAGCAGGAGGATGATTTAAAAAATGATTGAAAGGATTACAATCATAGATTTAGAATTACGTGATTCTTTATATAAGATTACAATACACCTTTGTTATAATAGTCGCCCTGCAATCATAGTAGCACAGAAATCAATGCTTTACGGCCCTTCTTAGGAGTCACAAAAGATAGATTCTGGCCGTACAAGCTATTCTTTATAGCAGCTCTATTCGAAAACTGTCCCAAAGCAATATTATATCTTTGTAAAGAATCCTGACCTGTTAATCGATATTCTATAACTTGTATTTTACGTAAGTTGGTAGTTAGGCCTATTTCCAGCAGTGGACCTCGATAGGCTAATCACTAATTGATTGATTCATTGGGGTAAAAAAGGTGGTTAGGTAAAAAAAAACAATTTATAAGTAACTAAATATCTTATTCAGACCATTATCTATCTACAAGAACAAAACATGAGCAAATCATTTCTACAATGAAGTTCGAAAATTATTTATTCAATAATGCATCAGTTTTATTAAGCTATCTATTTCTAAAACCATTACATACAATCAATTGGCATTCCATTAAAACAACAAGAATATTTATGAATTAACATAATTTAAATTATATTTACAAATATTTCATGGATAACTGCACGTTAAGTAACACGTGGGTGTTGCCATGCAAAACATTTATTCTAATAAAATAATTGTGGAGAGCATTAGCAGCAGCTCAATCATTAGCGCAAACACAAAGACTTAGTATTTTTTTCCATCCCAGTGTAAAGGGAAAAATCGACTTAAACATCACAATATGTAGGAATATGATTCAAACAGAATGACAAAACTACTTCAATAATATGTCATGTTTTATTTATTCAAGTGTGTGGAGAAATGTGTAACCAAAATTTCAAGAAAACATAATAAACTACGCATTTTAAATCAACTATTAATTGTTTAGCCTCAATACCAGACAATATGAAATGTAGGTTTGTGATCATAACAGTTCACTGGCCAGAAAAAAAAGTATATTTAACACTAATTCCATGTCAAGAAGTATACCTATTTAATCTATAACAACTATTTATAAACTGAATTTTAAAAACAAACGAATGAATGGCGGCGGTGTAGAAAGAAAAGTTGCCGCCTGTCCGTTCGACAAACCTAGCAAGGGCTTAACATAATTTTCGAAGTGCGAATTTTCAGTCACATATATTATAATTTTCTTTGTTCAAGGAATGTTATAAGGTTAGGGCATTCACTCGGAACAGAACAGAACGGATAAACTTTAATAATTTCAAACTAGCAACAATCCAAAAAGAAAAAACAATATTTGCTTACCCTCGAAAGGACAATATGAATAATAAGTAGGTACTTAATAAAAAATATTTCAGAAGATTCTATAATCGAGTTCAGCATATGGCAGAAGGAAAATAAAGAAACGGTGTATAAATGTAAAACAGATCTTATGTATATAAAGTATTGTAACTGGCCCAAATCTTACGTCAAGCCCGCTATTAAAAATCATAGCCATTGTCAGGCTGATTTTGGGGGTAAAATAACTTGGTGGTAAAACTAACTTTTAGATAAACCTAACATAAGAGGTGAAATTAAAAATAATTGGAAAACGAGGAAAACTAAATATATATTAAATAATATATACAAACACTAATAATAGCAGAATTACACAATGCTGCATACATGGAACCATACACCGAATAAAATATAAATAATATTTGAAAAGTGCTGTCAATTTCTATCACATATGCTATAATAGATTGATATGGGCATGTAAATAGTCTATTCGAATATTTTGATTACAGAGTATTTGAAGTATCTAACGATACATTTATCAACACATGATCACTACTTATATTGTATTATTGAATTTAAAGAAACACTCTTATATAACAATCAGTTTATAAATTTGAACAGAACAATCAATAATTCACATATAACTATTTACAAATCATAAATATCTCGACACTATATTCAACATTTCAGTGGGATACAATTAAGCAACACAGTTCACAGTCACAATCGTTCCATTCCATCCAAAATCCATAAAATCATCCAGATAAATCAGTCTTGTCCCATCACCCACAAAATTATGTATAGAGAACACAGTTGAATGAGGTGCTCATACTGTACTAAGCTAGGCTGTTATATATTGAGCAAAGTAAACTTTATAGATAATCAGACATTTAGGCAAAAAGCTTCACATTGAAATCAAAAGATATGTGAAAATTAAAAAAAAAGCTAGAAACCCACTAATGCAGTCGCAGATGTACGCAATTTAGTGATGTCCTTTGTGCCTTCACACGCGAGCACCTCATTACACTGTGCTTAATTCTATTCATATTTTCTGGTACACTTGATCCCTCAATTCCCGCTCCATTCGGCCGATCTACACATATCAGCGAGCAGCTCGTCGAACTCCAGAACAGAGTTCTCATACAATACAAGGTCCTTCGATAAATCTTCATTCGCTAGCTCCATCTCTTTCACAGACTCCGGACTCATGGACTTGCACCGAACCAGATCGTCGGCTAACTTTAAATGAGGCGCGTTGAAGAAGTCTTTGTAAAACTCAGCGAGCTCCCGTATTGGGTGGTTGTCGGCGAAAGGAAATGTAACAGTTTTAAAGGCGGTTCATTCTCATTTCGGAAACCCGAAAATTTCTTTGGTGGCATTTCCAAAGAGGTAGGACTTTTGGACAATGTTGAGATATTCATCTCTTGGGTACTCTTCAGCTCGGCTGGACTAGAGTTAGAAGGTGTTTTAGGCCGCTTCCTAGACTTAGGGATCGGAATCTTAGTGAAAAAAATCTTCGAAAAGCTTGTCTGATAACATTTTCGTCGACAAAGGCAGCCAACCGTAGCGGCCTGTTCAAGTCCACGGGACCGAAAGGTTTAGGTTCTTTCTGCTTTTGGTCTTTCTTCTTCTTTGACTCAAATATCACATGTTTCGGACTCAGTTCGAAGTGGTCACTCTTTAACAAAAGCAGCTTGTTCTTCTCCGTCCTATTTGGGGATATAGAAAAGTTGGTTCTGTAAGATACTGAGAAGCATATTGCGCCTAATGGGGTCTTCAACATACCCGCTTGTATTTTCTTGACTGATTCTCCTAGAGCCTTAACTTTCGGTGGCCCGCTGTAAACTCTATAGAAGATGGTGAAAGATTCTGTTCTCTGCTTCCTCGACAGATGATATGCGGGTGTTATTCTCGTCACCGTGATCAAGGACTTTAGCAATATCCCCATCCGGAAGTAGACTGTGTTCATGGCCTTCAATGAAGTGTCGAATTGTGTCTCATCTAGTTCTAGCGTCCACAATTCGAGTACCATCTCGTCTCCATCTTCAGTCTGTACGGATATTTCTACGTGTAGCTGTGACCTGATGGTTTCGAGGACTCTGTCAGATGGGAGAGCGTTCTTCGTAGCTTGGTTGACATCAGCTGTATCTGGTATCTGGAGATTGAACCAATCCGTGTCAGACGATTGTGGCTTACTATTAGGCTCTATTTTTACCCCTTTCCTCGATTCTACTATAACTTGGACGCCTTTGTACGCTAGGAATTTAGTGAACTTGGTAAATTCATTTTTTGTCGCTTATGTTTGAGAATGCGGCATCGGGCGCCATTGTGGTAAGTTATTATTCTTCGTCGGCTATACAGTTCTCTACTAGATTTCTTAAGTTCGGATTCTCCATTGCGGCGGCGATCCTCTCTTTGTCGTTGATTTGCTTGTTGACTGTAACAAGAGAAACAAAATGATTACAAATCAAAAATGGTAAATGGTCAGATTGACCCAAAAGATAACTTAATTTGTAGGTTATTCATAACGAATACGATTTTTAACATTACTTTGAGTATAATCTTAATAATAATACAATGGAAGATGGAGAATCGTAATTAGCATAATAATAGTGTAATCCGCGTACATAACAAGTAAGAATTACGATAAACTTCATTTGTACGACCTTTCGCAAGTCACAAACACGACGATTAGTTCCTAGTTTACATCTAGGTACTTAGGTAGATAGTACAAGTCTGCCTTGTGAACCTACGTCTGGCTAGACCTGTTTACAATAACAAAACTCGTTGAGGATAAATATACCTTTTCTTTAGACAGTGGCGTTACAGGAATCATGTTTGGTTGATGAGGTAGTATACGTAATGCAAAATAAAAACATCTACTTTTATATACCGGTAAAAAATTCACTTATATCAGTATTTTGATGTTCACAAAGTGAGACATCTAATATTAAGTAAAAGGTGGCATTTTGATCGCTAAGCCGAGAAACAGCATAAAATATCACGTAGTTGTATCTCATAAATATTTTAGTCTAGCATTTGATCTAACCTTGGAAAGAAAAAGAGGAATGACCCCCGTTATGCTTGCGTTATTAAGTAAACATGAGTGACTAGAATTTAATCTAAATTTTCTTGTCCATTTGAAAACAGTATAAACTCCTTACATCAACGGTATTCGTCGTCAAATTCGTATTATGACTGAAAGTGGCAAAACAGTACTCATTTTCTAAAGACCTAATTTTAAGAGGAAAAATACGTTTTTCCCTAATTGCAGTTCATTGATTTTCACGTCTATGACATTGAATCAACTCGTACCTACAATAAGTAAAACAAAAAATAATCTCGTTGACGTCAATACCCTAATGCTTTGACGTCAGCAAGTGTCCGAAGTCCTAATTACCGTATTGCAATATCAATCATATTATATTTGATGTATCTTACTCTTGTCAGACCCCCCATTATGAGTACCTGACAAAAACGAGAGTAAATCGCAAGTCATCGTTATGATAAACAAATGACGCGAGGTGACCATGCCCCAAAAATCTAGGAAGGTCAAGATAATATTGATTAAGGCAGTTTGTTTTCCTAGTTTTTCATGACCAAAAACCACCGTTAGAATACATTAATGTTATATATGCAAGTACACATTTGGCGCTAATTTTTTTATAACACAGTAGTCGAGTCGTATAAGAACTTGAGGAGCGCGAAAACAACTGTGGGATCAAGGATTTTCCCTAGACCTTTCATTCTACTTAACGCAAGTCTCATATAACTAACGATTTTTAGGTTTTAGGAAATGATTTATTTTTTCTGTGTGACCCGTAATAACTTTAACTCAGGCAGATCGAAGCAAGGCAAACGGATTTTCCGGTCCAAAAAAAGAAACCATGCCCACATGCTGCTGCATGCTACTCTGGCAAGAATTAGTCCTGGAGAACTTCTTCTCGAAGGATATAGGTATAAAGAGCCGACCCGTCTTGATGTTTATACATGGGCAGGCGTTGAAGATACACGCACTTGCGGTGCTTTGAATGCGAAAGAACTATCTCTAATATAAAAAATCTCGTGTCACGGTGTACGTAATTGAACTCCTCGGAAAGGGATCAATCGATACTCATGAAGTCTAATGTGCACTTTGGGTAGCGTTGCCAGGCGTCCGGATAAAGCCGGACATAGTTAGGCTTTTTGATTGCATGTCCGGCTAAACGGTGTCCGTCATGTCCGGCTTTTGTTAGGCTTTTTACGATAAGTAAAATGATGGAGTTATTTTTTTTTAGTTAAAAATGTCTTATTTGTTCATAAATGTTTAATTATCTTGAATTTAATTTTATTGTGCAACTCAAAGAGAAAAAGTTTTTATTTTAATAATCAAAAAGACCTGATTTTACATAAAAAAAATTGTCGTACCTAAATCCTCAATAATATAGGGTGTCCGGCTTTTTTAACCAAATGTCCGGCCAAACTGGCTGGTCTGTCCGGCTATTAGGTTTGGCGACCTGGCAACGCTAACTTTGGGAATCGGATAACATCGTTTTTCATTCCCATATTTTTTATTTTTTTTGCACCATGACAAAACAACGTTTGCTGGATCAGCTAGTAATGTATATTTATACTGCAAAGCCACGGGTTAAGTCAATGTTATTGCCAAGGAAGTAGGATAATGTAAACAAAGTTATCTGCTAATATAAATATGATGAGATGATAATCGGGCTGCTATCGTTATAAACAAGATATTTATAAATTTAATACCTACTCTTGTTTTCAGATAATATAAAGTTGTACCTTCTGTGATAACTAGCCCGAATTGTGTTTTTGACAGACTTAAATCAACAAGCTTCTATATTAATGGAAAAAATACAATTACCAAAGGTTGGGTGGGAATAATTCTGCATGATATTAAACTACGTTTAGATATCGAGTTAAGGAAGAATGGTACACTTAGACAAAAACAAAGGCCAAGAGAGGCGTTACACCACATTTTTAAGTATTTAGTGAAGTGTAAGTATTTTGATATGTTTTCTAACAATTTAATTACGAATTGCTAGCAACATAATTTTGGGTTCAAACTTAGTCTACTACGGAGTTTTTGTCATTAAACTTTTCAGTAGGAAACTTGGCATCTATAAAAAAAATACGCTTCAGTAACGAACGAAGTCTTTCTGGACGATAAGTTTTAACTATCTATTATACAACATTACTTGGAACACAAAACCTGCAGTTTTGTGTCTTGTTTGTTAGGGAAGCGAAAACTTAGTTCTTAAGGGTGCGGTGAACGAATACTTTTCCATACAAACGTAATACCAAAATCATTGTCGCTACGAACATATCACCGACTTAAAGTTATGTTATTCGGATACAGACGGTATTTATCTAGGTTCCTATTAAACTTTTAGTTTAAAACATTCACTATTTACGAAATGCGAGCGAATTGCATTTCGTATATTTTAACACCGCTAACAGCATGTTTTCAACTTAATATTTCTGTACTTAAAACATTAATATTCTTAATATCCTTTTAATAGGAACACAGATTATATAGTCTAGTTGCAATTTATCAAAAAAAAAGTGGACATATAATAAGTTTTCATTCATAATTTTTGGTATTACGGAACACAACCAAATTTATCACAAATCTGGAACCATATTATCGCTGTCGCATGTCTCACCAACGCCCGACACGCTATGTTTGTGTGCGTGTACGCACTGCTCGTGGCATGCGCTGGCGTTGGGTTCGACATTATAACTATTAGGTAGTTTACCGATGTAAAAGATTGTTTTGTTGTTTATAGTTAAATAAAGTATTCATTTTTGACGACGACGTAATAAGTGATAATTAAAATTAATAGTTAAATAAATTTAATAATTTGGACGGGGTAGAGCGAGGGCGAGCACATAGGTTTTGTTTACTTTTTGTCTGCTTTACTCTGGTATAACGCGCCTAGATTAATACCTACTCTGTCAATGTTAATTGGATTTCTCCTTTACTTTAAATTTGAGTGTTATAATGTATTTGTTGTAGCATTTGAATTTGAAATTATGGTTTCAAGTCTAAATAGCAAAAAAATATATTTGTCAAGGTTTTTTGACACTTTCATTCAATTTGACTACACGTATAGCCGAGCGGTTGAGGTTATCCCGCCTAAACAACTGGGCGCGACGTGTCGCGGGTTCGATCCCCGTGTAGGACAAGCGTTTGTGTGATTCACGAATGCTTGTTCTGAGGCTAAGTGTCTTTGTGCATGTGAATTGTATGTTTGTGAAAGCCCCGCAACACATGGATTAAATTCCTTAGTGCGGGAGTAGCTTTTTATAGTTTTTATCAAAAAAGAAAGAAAAAAAATCTTTTATATCTGTAAGCACTTTAAGAAGACGAAGAACTTATTTTAATGAAATTTGGCACAGTACCTACTACGTAGTACGTACCTACAAGCAAAGTAAAATTTTAACAAGGTAGGTATTTAAAAAAAAAACGTTTTAATCCCTACTATACCTAATATTATAAATGCGAAAGTAACTCTGTCTGTCTGTCTGTTACGCTTTCACGTCTAAACCACCGAACTGATTTTAATGAAATTTGGTACAGAGATAGAGTTGACCTTGAGAAAGAACATAGGATAGTTTTATCCCGGACTTTTGAAGAGTTTTCTTTCTTGGAAACGCGATATAACCGACATCGACGCGGACGAAGCCGCGGGCGAAAAGCTAGTAATAAATATATTTTTTATTAACTAACTATTTACTTACGAAATATTACTTAACCTTAATGTATGTACTGTTTAACATAATATTTAAATAAACCGCCTCTAGCATACCTACTTTAAAATTTTAAACGGAACTTGGTAACAGTTGTCGCTCGCTGTAGGTGATTATCGCGTAGGTATAGGCGAGTTACGACGGAGTCGACGGAGGCCTCTAGCCGATACATGGATGTGGTGGGAGTGAAATATTTGGAAAAAGATTTAATGCAAAAATGGCATAGTGTGAAAAAATAGGCACTCTTTCTTATTGCAAAAAAAATGAAACTTGGGTTGGATTACTTACGTAATATTTGTTACCTATTAGGTACCAAAAAATAAGTTTCATAACGAAAACATACTCGGACTCGGACACAAGGTGTAAAAAATCAACCAAAAATAATAATAATAATAAATGCGGACAACATCACATACATTGTTCTGAACCCAAAGTAAGTTGCTAGAGCACTTGTGTTATGCAATTCAGATACAACGAAGGTACCACAAACACCCAGACCCGAGACAATGTATAAATAAGAATTTTTACATTGACCCGACCGGGGATCGAACCCGGGACCTCAGAGCTAGCGACACCTTGACACCGGTGCGTACGCCACTCGACCACGGAGGTCGTCGAAGTTACTTATTTTGGGTACCCTGCCTAAACTGTTAAAGATAGAACCATAAAATGTTCTAAGTAATTGTAGATCTTATAAATATCTACAAAAAAGTTTGCGACACACTATACCTATCTATGTCGAGTGAGGTACAATAACCATTTTTTTTATTGGAAAATCTTGTTTTTTTTTGTTCTACATTTAAACGCGTTTATTTTACTCATGCTATTAATCCTTATTAAAATTAATTATTTCGATCACTAAGTACAGTTAATGTAGATAATATTTGATCTTTGAATAATTAAAATTGGACGTTTGGTTCTGAAGTTATAACGAAATTAAAATATTACGATTTCTGCTGCACGGCCCGTTATGATATTGTTGTGGTTATAAACGAGAAGGCGCTTTATATTAGCAAAATATATGTATTTTTTATCCTCATAAGCTTTTTTAAGCTCATAAATGTTATCTATACTTCTATAGGTACTAATATATAAAGCTGAAGAGTTTGTTTGTTTGTTTGAACGCGCTAATCTCAGGAACTGCTTGTCCAAATTCAAAAGTATTTAGTTTATCATCACACTGCGACTAATAGGAGCGAAGATACAATGGAAAATGTGGAAAAAAAAATAGTGCGGGTATAAATTATAACTTATATCTTCTAACCACGCGGACGAAGTCGCGGGCGACAGCTAGTTTTGAATAAAGTGAATATGCGTGCGTTACGGTATGTTGGTATACCTATCTTTCTTTGGTGAGACATGCGAGAGCGCTAATATTTTTTGATAATCTGCAACTAGACTATATAATCTATGTTCCTATTAAAATGATATTAAGATTATTAATATTAAGAATTAAATTACAGAAAAAATAAGTTGAAAACATGCTGTTAGCGGTGTTAAAATATACGAAATGCAATTCGCTGGCATTTCGTAATAGTGAACGTTTTAAACTAAAAGTTTAATAGGGACCTAGATAAATTAAATACCGTCTTTTGTTATTACGTTTGTATTGAAAAGTTTTCGTTCATGTTTTATTTTATTAGATTTTTAGCCATCTATATAGCCATCGTACAATAATTTCCAAAAAAAGCATTACTGGTTTTTGTGTTCACCAACGGTTCCGAAAATTAAATAACAAAAATAAAGCATTTACTGAACAAAATTAGTACAATGCAGTGGTTATCAGTCATTATGAATGACTCGCTACAAACGTACTACACGCACGCACACAGCTACGCGCTGCGCCGCGAGAAGTCCGATAGAGATAGCAATGTTTCGTCGGATTTTTGGCTCGCGTCGAATTGCAGTTGCGCGCTGCTTACACCGGCCTCTTAAAGATATCTCACGAGATAACAGATACGATGATAATGAACAAGATATTTGGAACATCTTTGATTCTTTCGAAGGTCTTAAGTACCTAGATATTATTTGGGAAAGGAGTTTAATGTTACATAAGATAATGCAAGATTATAAATGTCATTCATCCTTTTATGTTCATTACCATATTATGTATTATGATTCATTGGACTACTGTTCTGCATTTATTTCGACAAATCGATAGGGATAAAAAAATCCTCGCTAGAGATGCGGTAAGCTAGTGGACGTGTCATTTTAAAAGAAGGTTATTGATACCATCAACAGGAAGAGAAAAATAATAAAGAACGCAGTCTAGAGTTCACCTTGTTGCAATGAAGATTTGAAACATTTCATAATGTTTCAAATCTTGATTCTCAATTGGTAATGTGCCTATTGATTTTTTTTTATATCCAACTGCTACACCTAGACACCTAAAAATTTACCGTCATGCATAGCTTCGTTTTGTATGTCTACTTATTAACATAGAAATATATTATTATTTGATTGCAAACATTAGTCGGCGGTAATGATTGTTACTGACAAAGATAATATTATTTACCACACATGTGCAAAGTAGGCCACTTGGAGCCTACCACCACTTATATTAATAATACCATTGGAGTGGAAGCGTAATAGTGAATTAGAAGGTATATAGTTGTGTCTCACTTGCACAAATTAAACAATATTACATTAAAAGATACTCTTAGGCCCTCTGTATTTTAGTATGAGAACATGATTCTTTCTGTTCTGCAACTACAGCATAAACAAACAACATGATGAAATATGACTACATAACATTGTTTATAACTACATATTGTTATAATATAAACATTTATGTGGGACAAGTCTGGGAAGAGATAAAGGCTGAATAGTTTGCATACCATTGCATGCCATATCAATAAAATTGTGATGATAATTAAGTTGCTTGCATTCAATCAATGTTTTGTCTGTTAATTAAATGAAAAGGAACAGACCAAAAGAAGCTATTAATTTTCAGTTTTTTTGCAATGCTTCTAGGAGGCCTATGTACAGCAGTGTATGACAATTTAATAAAAAAAAAAAAACAATAATCTTCACTTCACCTATTTATAAAAGGTAAGCAATTTTGGTGTGTCTTTTTAAACAAACACATTAAATAAATAAACAACTGACATGGTTTATTTGATTTGGTAATCTTCATGGTTGTATAAAGTAGTTTTATTTTTAACTATGTTTTAATATAAGAAGACACACCAATATTGTCAATTATGGTCTCAAATTTAACCTAAAAGTGACTGACTTAGGAATCAAGGTCTAATAACTCTATGTTCCTCTGATTGTAGTTCCTCATATTCAAAAGTACCATTCAAGAAAAATCCACGAACAGCATTTATTTCAATTCCATTACATTTATCACAATCAGGAAAGGAGCCACAATTACATAGAATGCCAAAGGAAAATGGGACACCCACTAGCCACCCACAAAACCATAGTAGATATTCTGTTAAATAACATTTGTGTAATTATACATATTAATAACTCTTGTAAGATAACAAAGTTCAATAAAGTCACAAGTATTATCAAATATGCATAATAAAGTCTTGTAACAACAACTTGTGAGTAAAAAGTTTTTATATGGTAAAAAAGAATGGAAATATACATGTTTTTTTATAGCTGGCTTGAAGGATTTTCCTATAAAGCACAAGAAATGATATAAAAACTTGTTTATACCTAGCAGGTATGATTTAAATCATAAATTTTGGTATAACATGATCATAGTTTGAAAAGTTCAAAGGATAGTTTTCATTTTAAGAAAAAAAAAAAACTATTTATGACAAACATTTAAATATTTGCAAATTAAAAAAAAATAAAGATTATTATCATCAAAGTAAATTCTAATTTTAGCTCTAATAGTATAGATGACGTCTATGGTTACACCCATAGTTAATTACTTTCAACTTGCACCTTTTATCTTTATTACCTATCAATAAAGATAATAATTGGCTTAATTATACATTTATCTCAATTATCTATAAATACTATTATACAATGTTGTTAGCAATAGAAATGCAATGAGTTGCAAAATATTTGTATATTCTAAATGCCTTGACTTTAAGAAATTTAGAAATGCATTTATTTATCACTATGTATTTGGGGCGTCTCAAAATGGATTTGGAAAACATATCAGCGTGTGTATGAATAATGTTCTGTACTCACTTTCATCTTCGGTCGTATGAGCGCCTTTCTTGATATAAATGTCCAGTTTCACTGGATGGTGTATCGAGCGTTGTATTTTGATCCTTATGCACAGTCCTATGAGCGTCGCCAGCGAACAATGAGGCACTGTCGGATTATATTCAACACGTAACACTGGAACTTTGTCAGCTGTAGGCTCCTTCACAAAGATTCCTTCTTCATAAACCACCTTCAAGTCCTCGAGAGTACTCGGCTTTTCGGGATCCCGTATCGTCCGCAAAAAGTCTAGAACACCACAACACACGTTAGAACCACAAGCAAACAACCCAACAAGTCCAAAACAACACCAAAGCACGTCAAAACAAACCGTATATTGTCTCTTTCAAGTCGTTCTCATCTCTGTAACCTAGCTCCTGTAGAGTCGCACTTTTGTCCATATAAGCTGGTTTTGCGAGCTCCACCGGTGGTTTCTGTGAGTTATTCAGAGAGAGTTTGGAAAAGAACGATATCATATCGTTAGTAGCAACAATTCGCGTTCTACTGAAGTACTGATTCACAGTCACAAGTCGGACATGTTTGTTAGGTTGGATGTTGTTATTTTCCCGTATTTTCTTTATGGTTTTATGGATGCGTTCGTTTTTTTTATTTTTCTACCATGGCTTTAAGCTGTCTATGGTACAATGAATAAAAAAGATTTCGGCTTCATTTTTATTAATTTTATTAAATTATTAGCAGTCTTTTGGGTAGTTCTGGCGTTTAATTTACTTCGTCTTCCACTCCCAACGCCTAAGTTATAAATTATTGTGGATAGGAGTCTTGTGAATCAGCGTTTATGGATTCTCTAACTGATCGTGTTGAAGTGTGTTATGCATTAATTGAAAAGTAGCCGCCAGTTTATTGAAATTAATGAAAAACTCGATTAAGAACCGATATTAGAGAAAATGAGTACTAGTTTGGATCTGACGATTAAACATATTTAGATTTGATACAAGTTTGATATATTGCAAAAGAAAAACTGTTACACCGTCAGACAGATTTCGTAGTATTATATTGGATCCTTATTTTTCTTTTGACTCGTTAACAAAAGATGAACTGGATACTGTGATTTAAAATTTCGTGGGACGTCTCTTACCAGTACCTAAGCTTTTTATTAGCAAGTGATGTTTCTAGCCCCCAATACCATACATTACAATATGTTAAGTGCTTTAACTCCTTACTTTTTTTATGATACGATAAGATGTAAAATACGTATTCAACATCTTTTTGGGTATCTATCGGACGGACTAAACCGATTTAAATTCTTAGATTTAGTCGAATACCCTATTTTGAGACCTACTCCCCTATTAAATTCCTACCGTTACGCTGTTCTTCTTCACACCAACCCCTAATTAAAATGGTCAGTGCGAGTTGGTGTCAGTATCCGTTCGAATAAACAAATCGCCAACAAATTAAGACCGTAACAACGCTGCTTCTGTTTCATCCTTTATCTCTATTTTTTGTATTTGTTGTTATAGTGGCAGCAGGAATATATCTGATAATTTAAACTGTCTAGCTAGTCCGATTCATGACATACCTTGTCTGGTGACGGACGGACGACCTGGCAGCGGAGATGCGTACAGAACCCCAAAAAAGGTGGTCGACTTTAATCTATTCAAATAACTCAGTTTTGCTCTTAAAAAAATATAAACATGTTACGCTTAGTGGTTTCTTAGGTTTACGCGAATGTTAGACATTGAAATGAAACGACTTTTACGGATTTTATCGCGGTTTAATTTTTGGTTTTAGTTCCCGACGTTTCGACACCACACCTATCATGGTCACGGGCAGACTGAGATGGTGTTCGTCTTGACAGAAGATGTTGCTCGTTCTACCTTCATATTTTTAATTAATTATTTATGGTCCGACCTACGCAGTATGAGCTCACTGTGTCGTGATGTCTTGCAGCGCTGCTCTTGGGTTTAGCTTTGAGTTTTTGTATTATTGGGTCCCAAGTAGGTGATATCTTCCAGCCATCTTCTCTATTGAAATTAGGGTGTTTTTTAATCTCAATAGCCTCGCGAAACATCCTTGGTAGGAATTTGGATTCTTTAGCGAGGATCTGTGGTTGATCAAATCTAATATAATGGCTGGAGCCTTCAGCATGTTCGGCGACTGCAGACTTCGTTGAGCGGCGGTGTTTGACGTCAGCTATGTGTTCTTTTACGCGGGTCCCTATGCTTCGTTTAGTTTGACCGATATAAGAGAGGCCGCAGTCACAATCTAGTTTGTATACTCCTGCATCTTGTAGAGGTATGTGACACTTGACAGATGGTAGGGACTGGCTAATCTTCTTGGGCGGCTTGAAGTATGTTTTAATTGAAGCTCGCTTCAGGATGTAACCAATCTTGTCAGTGACTCCTCGGACGTATGGTAGTACAGCAGGCAAACGATCAACTGTGGCTGGCTTCACTCGGTTTCTGTGACGGGGCCGTGGAACTTGGAGCTTGTTGTCTCGCAGTACTTGCTTGACGTGTTGAAGCTCAGCGGCAAGGTGTCTGTCATCACAGAGTCCGTGTGCTCTCTGAAACAAAGATTTTCCTCCTTTATAAAACCTGGGAGTGAAAGGAGCTGTTTTTAAGGCTGTCTCCTCGAAGTCTTCCATGAATATGTCAGCGACTACAGGGGATACAGGATTATAAACGGTACGTAGATGACACTTTCACAATTTTACCATCTAACCAAGTAAATGCATTTTTAAAACATCTCAACTCCATAAATAACAAAATTCAATTCACTATGGAGTTGGAGGATAACAAATCTCTTGCCTTCCTAGACATATTAGTTAAACGGAATCCTGATCAGACCATAAGTCACACCGTGTATCGCAAAAAGACCCATACAGATAGGTACTTAAACGGTGAATCTCACCACCACCCTAAACAGTTAGCTACCGTGGGAAAATCTTTGTTTCAGAGAGCACACGGACTCTGTGATGACAGACACCTTGCCGCTGAGCTTCAACACGTCAAGCAAGTACTGCGAGACAACAAGCTCCAAGTTCCACGGCCCCGTCACAGAAACCGAGTGAAGCCAGCCACAGTTGATCGTTTGCCTGCTGTACTACCATACGTCCGAGGAGTCACTGACAAGATTGGTTACATCCTGAAGCGAGCTTCAATTAAAACATACTTCAAGCCGCCCAAGAAGATTAGCCAGTCCCTACCATCTGTCAAGTGTCACATACCTCTACAAGATGCAGGAGTATACAAACTAGATTGTGACTGCGGCCTCTCTTATATCGGTCAAACTAAACGAAGCATAGGGACCCGCGTAAAAGAACACATAGCTGACGTCAAACACCGCCGCTCAACGAAGTCTGCAGTCGCCGAACATGCTGAAGGCTCCAGCCATTATATTAGATTTGATCAACCACAGATCCTCGCTAAAGAATCCAAATTCCTACCAAGGATGTTTCGCGAGGCTATTGAGATTAAAAAACACCCTAATTTGAATAGAGAAGATGGCTGGAAGATATCACCTACTTGGGACCCAATAATACAAAAACTCAAAGCTAAACCCAAGAGCAGCGCTGCAAGACATCACGACACAGTGAGCTCATACTGCGTAGGTCGGACCATAAATAATTAATTAAAAATATGAAGGTAGAACGAGCAACATCTTCTGTCAAGACGAACACCATCTCAGTCTGCCCGTGACCATGATACCTGCAAAGGTGTCGAAACGTCGGGAACTAAAACCAAAAATTAAACCGCGATAAAATCCGTAAAAGTCGTTTCATTTCAATGTTACGCTTACGTAGTGAACGCAACCATAATGACTCCGGGAAAATAATTCTGCTTTGATCAGATACTGGGCAGCGATCGGATACTAACATGCGATACGTGATCAACGTCACGTAGGTCGTCGTTCTCAAACTTCAAAGAAATGAAGATCTCAGGGTTCCACCAATGCTATGTCCATCACTAAGATCAGGTCGACTTAACCCTTAAATGCATGAATTATTAAATTGTAATGAATTTTTTTTTTTCAATTCTTTAGAAGCTGCGATTAACGGGAAAAATAATAAAAAAAATAACAATTAATATTTTATAGGTTTTTAATAAAAAAATCATGTTGATGCATTTTTGGGACATTATGCAAGATCGACAAAAAAAATGCTTTTATTAATTAACTGTGGAACAAATTGAAACAATCGTTTCCTTTCTTTGCACAAAGGAATACACTGCACTTTGTGCATTTTACAAAGCTCTGTAGCTTACAGCCAGGTCTCTTGCACCTCATGCGTTGGTCGGTTTTAATTTGGCTATGACCAAGATTGTCTAACCGAACGTCAGACGGTGGAAGAACCTGGCACCCTTTCTTTCTTTTTGCCTCTATGGTTTCAGTGATGCTGCTGTTGCTAGGACGTCCTCTTGTTGGCTGGGTCGTAGTACCATAGGTACATAAGACATCAGCCAGCTCTGACCTGAATTCTGACAGATTTTTAAGCTTCTTTGGATCTGCTCCTTTTCTTGTCTCCACAGTTTTGTATAGAACCCAAGAATTTATAATAGATACATCTAAAAGGTGGTAAAAAATCCTCATATACCATTTTCTAGTCTTGACTTTAATTCTATATCTGCCCAAAAATGAATCCATCAGATCAACGCCCCCATATGGGCGTTGTATTCTTTGACTATTTTTGGGCAGTCTATTATTATTTTTTTCTTTTCTATTTTGTCATATCTTTCGATAGACTGTAATGGTTCAGCTCCTACGTAGGTCGAGAGCAGAACTACTTGCTTATTGTCTTTCCAACTCACTGAAGACATGTCGACCCCATCAATATGTGTAATATATTCCACATAGGACCCTCTTGGCACTTGTTTTTTCATTACATCCTGCTTTGAGGGCAATTTACATTTCTTACCTAGGCGGTTTCTTTGAACAGTTCCTACACATTGTATTCCTTCTTTAGCAAAATAATACATCAAGGGCAATGTGGTATAGAAATTATCATGGTATATAATGTGATTAGCATGTCTAGGAATTATTCTAGCAAGTTTTATCACTGTTTGTGATACAACCCCTATATCAGGCTCGTTAGGCAAACGATCATCTTTTTCTTTGCCAGCGTAAATTATAAAACGATAAGCAAAACCTGTCAGAGAACACAATACAAATAATTTAAAACCCCATTTATGGGGTTTATTAGGCAAATATTGTTTTAAAAAATGGCCCATCTTGGTAGCACACATTTGCTCATCGATGGATAAGCGCTGACTGATTGGAATGCTGGAGAACTTGGCATTGAGATGTTCAATTACAGGGCGTAGCTTGTGAAGTCGGTCATGCTGGGGATGACCTATTGGTAGGTGTTTATTGTTATCGTTGAAGTGAAGTACTCTTCTTATTTTTTCAAATTTATTGACAGGCATCGCTTTTATAATTGCTTCAAACCCGTGCTTGTTAGCCCAGTAACCACGTACACTTGGATAGTGGTAGACACTCATATAAATCAAGATTCCGAGATATTTTCGCAGTTCTCCTAATGTTATGACGTCAGGTCTATCAGGTTTCTTTTGTACAGCATAATAATTTGTTTCAGTAACAATTTGTGAAAGAAAATCTTCAGTAAAAAAGTAGGAAAAAAATTGGAAAGGTGTCTGAAGGTTCATCAAACTTTCAGGGTATTCTTCAGTTCCATTAAATTTTATGGCATTTTCGTTGAATGGCAGAGGTTGGTTTTTCCATATCAACCTCTGAATGTCTAAAGAATGTACCGGTGCATCAATATTATTTGAAGGAACAGCATCCGCTATTACAATAGGAGGATCGGGTATAATTTCTTCGTTATTATCACTAGACCTAGCCTCACCGTCGTCATTATCATTTTCTAAAACATCTAATAAATCTTGTTGGGTCGGATAAAAATCAAGTTCATCACCGTCCGACTCGAAATCGTCTTCAGAAATGGCGCCATCTTCCAGCTGGCGCAACCAAAACTCAATGTCACCATCTCTCTTATTATTTTCTGCCATTTCTAAAACAAAATAACCAACCACATGCATTGCACATGCAACCTCACCAAAGCAAAACAAATAAAATCACAAAATGTATTGCTTCATATAGCAGTATCAATTTTTTGTTTTTATGCACCAATAGTGCATGCTGTCCCATTTTTGCATCAAAACAAAAAAGCATCCTGTTCATATAACAATTATAGTAAATTTAAAAAAGCATAAATTATTGTATAAATAATAGTCATTACCTTTAGAAAACAATTTTTTTTTCTCCAAAATCAGCAAATAACTTTGTAATATACGTCGCCAAAGTGCACTCAACTGAAAACTATTTGAGAAACGCGCGCCAAAAAGTAAAATGTTAATCAGCCACAGATAACAACACAAAATGTCACGAGTTGAGTTATTCTGTGGTTAGAGAAGGAGCAAAAGAAACATTTCATACAGCCTAATGTGTCAAACACAAATATTATGGACGGATATTGGTGGTTTAATTGGGTGATTCAATTTTGGGACACTATGCGTTTAAGGGTTAAGTACTAATGAGCGTGCTATCATTAGGTTATAGTTAATATTACAAATGCAGCCATGATATTTTTAGAGATTATCCTAAACCCCCAACAGAAGGGTTGTTAATAAAGGTTACACCAACTCTTAAATACGGACAGTGCATGAACTTCAGTACATCAACATTAAATAATAATAAAACAACAACAAATACTTAATCATAAGTTTATTTAGAACTTCTTAAAGGATTTCTTGGAGCCCTTGCCCTTCGTGACTTTCAAAACGTTGAAACGAATGGTCTTGGAGAGCGGCCGGCACTCGCCGATGGTCACAATGTCTCCCAACTCCACATCCCTGGAAACATACAAGAAACGTGATTAGAAAAGCTGTCACAACGACATAGGGTTTATGTATGGGAGGTGTAAAGATCAGTTTTTGGGTTAAGAACACGTTTTTCGTCAATTGGTGTTCGGAAGACCGTCGTGTGGGTATCATCATTTAGAATCGTCTTTAAGATCCGGCTATTGATCACATCAATGAATTTAGATAGAAACATTGTAGAAGGCAGGTAAATAATAATTTGAATTAAAAAAAAACGTAAAAAAAATATCTGTACCGTGCAAGATATGCACATGTCAAGCTTCTTTCAAAATTCACTACTTGGGATATTCTAGACAACATGGATAACTTTGAAGATTTTTACCTGAAGCATGGCGACAGATGGACCGACATGTTCCTGTGTCGCTTCTCGAATCTGTTGTATTTAGGTAGGTAATGTAGGTAGTCTCTGCGGATGACGATCGTGCGCTGCATCTTCATCTTCTGCACGACTCCGGTGAGGATACGACCACGGATCGACACGTTGCCGGTGAACGGGCACTTCTTGTCGATGTATGTGCCTTCAATCGCCTGCAGTTCGGAAAGTACTGCGTTAGTTTAGGGCAAGGGTTGTGGGGTAGTTAGTATTGCAAGCTATTTTGATGTTGTTATTGACTGTCTTTTACCCTTTGATTTTAATGTTGGCTGTAATATTTTGGAATATCGACTTCTACTTGCAAGCAAAGGATGACATATTTATGTATTCAGAAAATATTAATTTTACTATATTTTAGTACCTAAGAGAAGACTTTTTAAATTAGTAGATATTAGGAAATATTACAGCTAACTTCTTCAAATTATTATTATATATTTCCGAAATGTATTGACTTTATCTTGCTTGACTTAAATCAGATATTGGGTTAGAAAACACTTGTCTTCATCACTTGGTTGTCAGAAGACCGTCGTGGGGTATCATCATGTTAAAGTCATATGCAAGTGTCGTAACTTAATTTTATCCTTCACCATAGTAGATGGGTACATAAATAGGCTTGACATATAGGTTAAAGTGGTTCACATTGCCTTTTTAAAAATAATACTAAGGAAGTTTAATTTATTGAATAACTTAAAATATTGTGTAAATATAGTTAAATAAAAGTTAAAATCCGACACCTCAGTTTAGTATTAAATAGGCAAATGAATGACTATAACTTAAATTGGTGTTGCAAAATGAGTAGCTATGAGTCTTATACTAATTTATACAATTATGAACTTAAACATAATGCTTATAAATAAATAATATAATTATTATAGTAACATATTATGAACGAATATGTAGCAGCATGCATACCTTGATGACAATACCTAGCCGACAGTTATCAAATTGTGACCGCCACCTGTATAATTGGTACAGATAATTTTGATACTTTCATGCATTTTGACTATAAAAATGATTATTGATACTATATATGCTTTTTTTTAAATGAAGATAAAAATATATTATGGGTATATAAATAATTTTTGTAGATCAAAATTATCTGTTAGTATAACTTGGATTCACCTTGACGTCTCCAGCCATGCACATGTTAAAGCAAGCCTCTTCTGACCAACATGGACGAGTTTTACGAACCATGGACTACACTAGAAAATTCTTATCTCATTCATCAGAATTTTATTGTTATGAGAGTATTTTTGAGAATTGGTTTGATATGCGCATGACATAACTTTTCTCTTCTGTACAAAATTTGCAGTTTAAGTGTGGTCCACAGTACATAAAAACAAACAACGTAGCCACCACCGATGAAAGCCACCGTCCCAGCGACCAATACTAAAAGTACCACACCTCACGTGGAGTCTTAAATCCAAGACCGACATTCTTTGAATGTCTCATGTCTTTCCTCTTCAGTCCCCCCTTCTTGTTGAGGAAGACCGTAGCCTGCTTCTGAAACGCTTTCTCTGTCTACGGAAAAATAAACACGTTAGTTTTCACACATCATGCGTTACCTCACGAGGAGTTTTGAAACCGAGTCCCACATCTTTGTGGTACCTCAGTGGTTTCCTGCTACGCTTCACACCGATACCCTTTTTACGGTTCAAGAAAACCGTTGGTTGCTTTTGGAATGAACGTTCCGTCTGGAATTGCATCAATGCATTAGTAGATTGTTATTAATTTGAGAAAAACTAACTACAGAAGTGTGAAGTAAAAAAGAAGAAAAAGAAAGATACTAACTACTTATAGTGCTGAAATAAAATAATTTTTAAAAATATCTTTTAACTTAAAAATATGGAACTCTAATATGAGGTAATTTTTTTTGTTAATATTGGTATGCACATAAATCAAGTACAGTTGAATGACTGCTTTATATTTTGCAAGTTCAGTTTTTAAAAGATGAAACAATTACAAACACACTTTTCTTTAAGATAGTAGTATACAGGTAGAACTATTTAAGTGGCATTGGTTTTAACCTAGATTTTCGTACAAAATAAATCTATTTATAGCCATGTAGCTATCAAAATGTATTGGCTGTTAACAAGAAAATTACGCATCCGGGAATTGGGGTAGTATAGTATGTGGTTTTCTAGGTAGGCATGCCCTAATACTTGTGGTATTTTGTAACAGTTATGTTTAGACCTTACTTATTTACAATTTTGCTAGCGGCGCCTGTCTAGTTAGTTCAATTTAAGCGCCTGTTTTAGGTATTGTTAACTTGCAGCGGTAGGCGTCACAGACTTTTGATAATTTACAAACGATTTATATCGACGTAAACATAACCAGCAATTGCAAATATCTCCGAAATCAGCTTTAAGGCGGTATTTAGAAATAAAATTCGATGAGGATTCGTCTAACGTAATGTTAGCGTCACAAATCCATGCATTTAGAGTTATCATTACAACCAAACTAACCTAGTAAATGAGCATACTGTCACTTTCATTATTTCATGAATAATGCTGTTTGAATGATTTATAATAACGTTATAAACATTAAATCTACATGATCACGTCATAAACATTATACATAAAGTTATTTGAAACACTTTTGAACAATAATTTCGATAGGAACGCCGAATCCCACGTGCACCAACTTCCGAACCACATTTTCACAATATCACTTGAATTTCACAGAAATTTAATTTTGAGTAAGAGATATAAGGAGTCATTTAACACTTTCAGTAAGAAACAGCAGCTTTTTAATAAATATTTCCATTATTTTAACGAGAAAACCAACACGTACCTGATCCGCCATCTTGCTTGACAATGAAAAGAGAGCTGTGTTGCAAGCGCGAAGCGAAATTAAATTAATGTGCAGTGTTGCCAACGCCTGTTTAACAATATTAAACAAAAATCAATAAGCACGAAGGTATCTAAAATACAATACTGAATGGCAGACATTAATGGAACAGTTCTAAATAAACTTCTTACTTAGAATAACCGATGCAGGCCATTGCATTATACCATGGATTTAGTAAAAACTGTCTAAAACGTAGTGTTCAAACACATATTTTTTATAAATAATTTGAAGATTATAACATAGGGAATCTAAAATAATACAATACAGTAAGAAACTTTTATAACATTCATTTTATCGTTACATTACAAGAAGTTGTAGATGTAAACACTTATCGATTAACCAAATTTTCTTCCTTCTTGTAACATTCATAAACGAAACTGTCAAAGAGCTAGTTGTTATGAAAATATTCGCTAATTTATTTTTCGCATTTTCGCCTGTTGATAACGTTTAACTCTTTAATTTTCTTTTTTGCATTTTTTATTTTATTTTTATAATATATGTAGCTTTCAAAGTGCGTGCAAATGATCACAAAGTGATTGCTACATGGCCATAATGTCTTGTGCTGTTCCTTTTTGTTTTGTCCAGAATTTTTTGTTTCTGGTTGAATTCCGATGGAGGAAGTAAGGCAGCTGGTGCAAGAAGAAGGCCGGGAGGCGCGTAACCTGGTCGCGTTTCATGTCGCCGTCGATACGCCAAGTAAATGCATGTTTTTATATACTATGTACATAAGTTTGTCGAGATCTTTAGCGGCCGTGGGCGGCAGTATTTGTTTCTGAAAGCGGCGGTTAAGGAGTGCCCGCTGGCCAATAAAGCTCGGTTTATAGCGCTAACATGTCGAAACACAGTGTTTAGTGTCATCTTTGTGTTTATTCAATGGATAGAGGTGAAGGCAACTGGCAGAATGAACACCACCTTTGTGTTGCACTACAGTATGAATATTTTATTACTTCTTTATAAAAAAATCTAAGTTCTTTCTTCTTTTTTATTGTTATTTTAATAGATCATAACATAAATGAATTCATTACATGAGATTTATAACATCATAAAAAAAGTTTTTTAACAATCCAGTGTGTATCAGAATCTTAGTGGGCAGAAGTACTTAGAACAAAATTACCATTTTTAAGTTGTTATGAATTTGTATTAGCCTAAATTAGATTCACTTTTATTTGTATTTTAAATAATGTTACCTAAATTGGCATAACAGGTACTATTTTAATTGTAGTACATTTAGTATGATTTATAAATGCCATATACTTAGTTATTATATTATTTTGTGGGTAGACTGAATTATTAAAACATTATAATTTGGATTGATTAGTAGTTTCTTATGTTTCTTTCTTACCTCCCTTTAATAAACAACCTCTTAAATAGTGTGTTTCTAGAAAAGTAACACTTTTATGTGAAATTGTTGAAAGCATAATTTCACCACAGCCCTTAAATATCTGGATGAGACCAGGTGTTGGTTAATTATTACTTTTGGCCATCCTGTAAATCCCATACCACGGTAGCCATAAATGTATCTTAAATCCGTCCTATTCTTGGTTGGCTCCAAGTGCTGTAACTTCATCTTCTACATCTTCTTCTCTCTGTAATAGCCACTTTTTATATGTAAATAATAAATGAAACCACATTTTGCTTAAAAAAGTATGTATCCACTTGCTATTAGGTCATCAAGTTATATTTAACAACACCAGCTTATACCCATTTGCATATTTCTAAGAATAGTTGACTAATGTCTTGCTACAGTTGTTTTATTATGTTATTGACTTGTTTAGTCATCTGTTTAAATATATTTTAAGCTTACCTATCTTTGAATATTCTATCTCATATACCTTATGAAAATTAGTACCAAAAACAGAGTTTGAAAAAAATAACAGTTTAGCTCTCTGCAATTTCCGTTTTGTCTCAATATCTCATACAGGTATTGGTTCTAAAATTAAAAGAGTGTTGTTGCCATAGAGCTTTCCTTGTTTTAGAATAGAATATTCTATATTGTATATCGTAGAATTACATCAGTGATCTTTAAATATACATAGTATTATCTGATGTACTAAGATTGGAGTATGATGATGACTGAGTATGAAAAGTAAAAATCTTTTCAGAAAACAGTATTTTTGCCAATCCCAACCATATAATGGTTGAAAATAAAATACTATTATGTACAGAGAAGTGACTTTGCGCAAACATCTTATTCACTGCAATAGGGATGATGACTGGGTATAAGAAGAAAAAATCTCAATAGTCCCTCAGTTAGATAATTGAAAAGTATGCGACATGTATTTTTTCCTTTTTCAGAAAAACTAGTATTGACAAAGATTAACTGCTTTAAAGTTTAGGAGAGGAGGCTTGTGACGTAACTACTGAGTAAAATTTATTATACAAAAATGTACAAAAATCTACAAGACGGACACTGCCAAAAGAATTGTCATCATCCCTATTTGATCAATTTATGTCGGCAAGACAACAGAAAATTTCTATGTCCATTATTATTTATTTAAGTAAATAACTTTGATGATCTTGATTAAGGACAATTATAATTTACAAAGCGCCAATATTTGAGAAGCAACTCAGCGAAATCCTTATCACGCAATTCTGGTTTGACTCGAATGATTTACCGGTTTTTAACTGTTTGATCGTGTCGGGCCCTTGCTTTTAACTTAAGTACATGTTAGAACTCATTAATTTTGCACGTGCCGGTAGATATGTCGCTAACATATTTACCATGTCAGTTTAAGTACGAACTCTCTAATTAACATGAATCATTTTTTGACGTATAAACTATCAAATTAAATAGCATTTACTCGCAATCTGGATACAATCGATTTCTATTACATTTAATATGTTGCCGACGCGGCGACGGTCTGCAACTATTAATCCATATTACGATTAATAAAACTTAATTGTCTCTCATTGTAACTACTGAAATAAGATCAACGGTTTCTGTTGCATTCTTAGTTTTAGTATCGAATCAATATGAGGTTGTGTTTTTATGGGCATACAAACAATATTTAAACTTAGAGTTTTATGCTTGTCAAATTACGCTCGAAATACTCTACTTAATGGGCGGTACGCACGCATTATACCGTCGCGCTTACATGCACAAATCTCAGACCGCAAGCACTCCTGTATGAGAGAGACAACATAAGAAAAATTACGACCGATTCTAACTTGGCAGATAGGGACAGACTTATGCGTATCGCTCGGCCATGAAAATTGGTAAATTGCACTCCTGTTCACGAAATAATTTGTGCTTGCACACGAAGTTTGTTTGGTTCTATGAATATTGGGATTAAATTCAGCAGTTTCATTTTTAAAGAAGTCTTTAAATTATAGTGCCAATTAGATTAATTTTCTACTAGTGCAGAAGTCTGGACTTTGATTACGTATTTATACTTACTTAGATAATATTCATTAAACGCTCGCAGTACCAGACGCAATAAAAAAATTACGCGTCGCTGGACAGTTGTTAATTGAATATGGAGCACCCTCAATCAAATTGCTGGGATACAAAATTAAACCTTGAGGTACTCCCAATAAGATAATATTCCGATCATTCACTATTCCAGTCCCGCTACGTATTTTGCGATCTAGTTGAACAAATATTGGTACGTAGATGTATGTAGCTACATGAGGACGACGAAAGCCTCTGTGTACTGAACTAACAATAGTGGTTTCAGTAAAAGCACGGTGATCGATAATGTCGAAAGCTTTTGATGAAATCGGTGTCGAATGACATCCGTTGTAGAAAATTAGATATAACGATTACATTTATCTTATATGTTAAGATCGTAATAGTTTTTGAATTTTTTAACATAATACACATTCGCGTTAACCTAAGAAACCACTGTATTTCACATGAATTTGATGTACGTGATAATTTCATATAACCTTCTCTGCTAAAGCTCGAGTCGCAACATAAACTGAAAAGTAAGATAAAATCACTAGTGTAACGAAAAATGCTAAGACGAATAAATTTGACAAAATATCCTATTAAAAAGAGCGATTCTTAAATGTTTATAATAAGAGAATTACGCTAACAATATCGGAAAACCCACTAGGGAAAATTCCTCCAGAACAATGGTACGTAATTGACAGTGTAAAGGGCAGTAGAAGGGGCAGCTTTTGCTTTTGACATGCAATAACGTGACGTCATTTACAGGGAACTCGCAATCAATATTGAATGTCAATACCGGCCGGCAACAAAGTTTATTACGTGGTATGGTAATTTCGATCTAATCAGGGGTGGTTGCATGCAAGTCTGAAAAATTATTTGCGGTTTCTTTAAAAGTAGCTTTAACCAGTCATTAGCTACAGCTGAAAAATAAAATGGTAATGTTTGGTATTGTGTAGCTTGCATACGAAAGTACTAATCTTTGTAAATTATTTGTAGTACAACAATTTGCGGAGCGATTTCAGACATTGCTTTGTTACTAATAAATTGGCTTTTGCGAAGTTATGTTGTAAAATCATGTTTAGCTACTTTTACTTGTATTAAATAACCAATAGTTTATTATCATACCCATACTATGAACTTGCCCTTCATATTTACTACTACATACTTAGCCAAGATTCCGAAATTCAAAGATTTGGGTGTCCAAAAGTTTAATCTATCTCCTATTATGATTGCCTCGTAATCATACTTTAAAGACGGCGGAAATCTTTAATGTAAAAATCTATTTGGCAAACTGCACAATCGTATAAAATAGGTCATCGCAAACGGAGAACGCTAAAAATCAGAAAGTTTATTCACTTTTTAATTCAGAATGCTCTTTTTTTTACTGCAATCTGTTTAAGCTGTAATTTAAAGGTTGAAATGTAATAGTTTATAATATTATCATCATCCACAGATTATGTCCTCCCACTGCTGGGCATAGGCCTCCCCTTTCTTGTGCCAATTTCATCATCTTTCAATTTCTGTGCCAGCCTTATTCAGGCTCGACCCGAGTTTTCAATATAACCTGTAAATTCTGCGTCATATTTTCTATCTAGATTCTATATAGGTCGCACGCCCGGGCAAATAGCTCCGAGCTCACTATCCTGTCGCGTCCTTTACAGACAAATTAAAATCAATACTGCATGCGATTCTCCCGGCGCAGTTACCTAGCGACGCAACGTACTGATGTTCATAGACAGACATTATATACCACCCTTTATAAATATAGACAGAAGGGGGTGATGTGAGCCCAATGTTTTGAATGATGTTTTATCTGGGGTTTTGGGTCTATTTAGGAATTTAAAATCAGTTGATCCAAGCTTTAAACTTTGAATGCCTATCCTTCTAAACAGACTAACGGATTTGGTAATACATACTTCTGCCCATCACCCAAAGAAAGATCACAAAATCGATCTTGAGCGGTTAGGCTTGCGTTGCGACTCAGCTTGTTTTGTTTATGTCGTATTTTACAATATTTTTAAAAATTTGTAAATGAACTAATTAAGAATAGTGGTATTAAAACTGCGATACTACGACAAGCAGCTCTCAACGTACAAACCTCACTTAAACTGTAATAAGTTTTTATTATTTACCAACCCGAACATAATCTTTAAAAATAATATCACTACTTAAAGATAAAATTTCACTTAATATAGTCGATTATACAAAGAAATAACATGGGCATCCTCAAAATTACTCTTAAAAATTGCCTGGACAACTAAGATTATTAACGGACTTGGTTTCTTGAAACCAAGCCATTAGTCGTCATGTAAGTAATGCTTGATGAATTACTACAGCATAGGTTCTAAAGGTCGCACCCCCCTGGCTGGTGCGCTTCACCTCTATCCCACTCTTTACCGAGCAATTTAAATCAATACTGCATGTTCTCTGGCTAGTTACCTAGCAACGCTTCATAAATGTAATTACGCTATGATGTACAGAGGGGTGGGCAATTTGTAACCTTTTTATAGGTTGATAAAATTATGATACATCAAGATGATGAAGATTGCTAGCTTCTACATTTTGATCACTAACGCAACATAGGTATTATCAGAGACTAGCTGTGCCCGCGACTTGGTCCGCGTGGTTAGGAGATATAAGTTAGGAATTTTTGAACGGTAGACCTCGAAGATGAATTATTTTCCCTGTTTTTTCCACGTTTTCCATTGTATCTTCGCTCCTATTAGTCGCAGCGTGATGGTATATAACCTAAAACCTTCCTCGGTGAATGGTCTATACAACACAATTTTTCAATTTGAAGCAGTAGTTCCTGAGATTAGCGCGTTCAAACAGACAAACGAACTCTTCAGCTGTATATACTACTATAGATTATTGTAAATAACAGATGATGGTCAATTCATATAAGTAACTCTTAAATTATCTCTGATTTCACTTCTATCTGTCTACCATCTGCTTGCGACCACGTTCAGTTTATTTTAGTCGAAGAATATGTCCAAGTTTTTTCTCTTTCGTCACAAACTATCTGGTATTTGGGCATTTCAAATCATCCATAATCTTACCGTAATTATGTGATAATGTAATAATACCGCAAAAATAAACAAATAATATTTTATAACTGCAAAATAAATTCAAATTTAGTCGGCAACTTTAGCTTCGTGAAAGATAAACTTAGCGAACGTTGATGTAAGCACGATAGGGATGAACCAAAGTGGGATGTTTTGAGCGGATGCCAATTTTTGCAGTAAAAACGAGATTAAGTGGGTCACTGAACATTACTGAACAAGATCGTGAGTAATACAATAATGGAAATATAGATATGAAAGAGATAAATGTTCTTTTAATGTCCTTCAAATGGGCTTTCTCGTCTTGGTGTATGAATAATTGCAACGGATTGCCATAAAAAAACGTGTATGACGTACTATGGTGGTTTAAATTTAGTAAGTAAGAGTCTGACACTACTTGCTTCTTACCCCTTACCAGAATACGGCTTTCAAGTTTTCCATTTACCTATCCGATAGCATACTTGGAATCTTCTATTTCTTTTACCGTTTTAGTTTTGTATGAGCTACTGAAATAGATGCACTTTATATTTTATTCACAACGTCTGCGCTAGGCTGCCGATTTCCGAGAATCGATTCAAGAATATTTAGAACTCACTTAATTACATTGACCTTTCAATGCCAGTTAGCTATCCTTATGGTTTCTAGAAATTATTTAATTATTCTTTAACATTGTAGAAGCGTAAATAGATTTTTGTAGATGGGCTAGAGATGGTATCATGTAAAAGATTTGGGAAATGTGCGTTAAAAAAAGGTTAAGTTCTCAATTCTTGAAATTTTGCACTTGTCGCGCATTTTATACACAGTGTTAATTCGGAGTTAAGGTATGTTGTTAGAAACTTAGCTCTACATAAGATTTGATGAAATTTTTTTTGGCTTAAACTCTGAGTGAATGTAAGCTCTCATTTTTTCCACCGTATCAACAATTTATATGCAGAATATTTATACAAACTTCATCCTGAAGGTAGACTTAAACAGCATATCTAAATACAAAGCTACATGTATTACAATTTGTGGTTCAGACCGAATATCTCGCAAGCCGCCCCGCGCGGGCGCTCCGCCGCCTCGGCGAGCGACCCCGCGCGCGGCCGCCCGACTCCGCTCCGCCTCGGCTGGCCGGGACAAGCGCTCCGAACTGAGGGCGCGCTACTGGGCGCTGCTGTTTGGGGATCTGCAGAGAGCCGTAAGTACTAACGAATTATGATGTATGCTGAGAATTTGTTGCGCCGTTTCTTTTTCTCAGCTAGAGCACTTAGGAAGCGGTGAAGGGTGGGCGATACCGGTAGCTGTCTGTGTAACTTTCCCATGCAATAAGTGCTACTTTGTAGCCTTTTTTGAATAAATGGATTTTGATTTCTTTTTAGATGATGATGATGTTTAATCCTACTACTATTATAAAGGCGAAAGTTTGTAAGTATGGATGTATGGATGTTTGTTACTCTTTCACGTAAAAACTACTGAATAGATTTGTGGAAAGCGGGATCTGACATTAAAGTAAACTGCAACAGTTAGTGAAACGGTTTCATTTGAAACGCAGTTGATTTAAATCTTATTTTTAATGAATGCCTTTTAATCTGACCTATGTAGTCTTTAGTCACTCAAGAGATAAAGATACTATCTAAAGTTTCTTTATTAAAACATTGCTTTGACTGCACGAAAGAAACCTCCTGTTTTACATGCAACAGTTGTCTTCCTTAATAAAAAAGGGATAACGGATCAGAAGATTCAAAATAATTGTTCCATTTTTGATTTATTTATTTATCCTATATGCCCAATGTGTATAGAGGCAGACTGATTCAATGTTAGTTGATATAAAGCCATTGAAATACAATTTAACTAGCTTCCATTTTCCAATGGAATTATGTTATAGACAGATACTTTACGACAGCAAAAGTAAAATTGACTCAATCAATAAACTGAACCATTTCGCCCCTAAAAGCTCGGAATGGCATTACAAATATAGCATAGACGTGTTGACCTCGGCTCCATTCTAGGAATAAACCTCCCTTTAGTGCACCGGGAATACAAAATCAATACTCTCCGTGTCTCCGCTGCAACCCGCAAATTGAATATGATGGATATAGTATCTGTAATTAAATTGTTCCGGTACTAAATTGCAGGGAGTTATGAATATTCAGTAAAATGGGGCTTTTGTATTTGAGACGGGATGTAGCGATGTAGGGCGCTTAATGAGACGTATTGTTCAGGTTTTGGTGTGGACGGATTGAGGGGGTGGTCTGCGTAATTGGTCACTTGTTGTGGCCATGATTTGATTTGTCGTCACGATATTTTGGCTGGGTTTAGTCTAATGTTAAGGATGTTTTTGTAAGTTTCTTAATTGAATAATACTATTTTTAATCTGAACGATCATTTTGCTTAAGAACCATGGATGGTTTTAGGTATATTTTGTGTTTTTCACCATTTCGAGTTATTCGTTCACGTGACTAAAGTTTATAAATTTTAATAAATATGTTTGTTTTATTGACAGATTGGAGAAATCTACAACACCGTTGAGGCCCATGAAAACCTAAACGAGTGCCAAGAAGTAATACTAGTTTTAGAGAATTATACACGTGATTTCAAAGCATTGGGAGAATGGTTTAGATTGAAATGGGAGTACGACAATACTCCTCCACCGCAACGGCCGCAGAGCTTAGCATGGGAGATAAGAAAGACTGATTTCGTACGCCCCGAGTCGCGCAAAGGCCACTCTGTGAAGAGTTCGCCATCAGTGTCGGGCAAAAACAGCCCATGCTTCTCTGGACACAACACTCCAAGTGGTAAAAACAGCCCAAACCTAACTGGCAAAGCCAGTCCTGGTAGTGGGAAAATCAGCCCGAGAGTCACAGGACATTCCAATACTAGTCCGAAAGCAAACGTAGAGTTTTTCAGCAGCAAAATCTCGTCGAAAATTACTGCTAAACCTGAGCCTAAGTCTGCTAAAGAGATATCAAGACTGTCCGATATTAAGGAGAAGGATATTAAAGATACAGCAGAAGAGAATGGTGTCGTTAACAATGTTGTAACAAAAGACGATGACAAAGAAATTAAACCAGCTAAAGATGCTCCAGCTCCAGCAGTTGAAAAGGACGATAAACCGGTAACACCGCCTGTAGTAGAGATAGGTAAAGCAAAAGAATGCCAAAATGCTTGCCCCAAGCTGGTCGTCATCAAGTCGCCAAAGCGTATGGTACAGCAACAAGAGGATAATAAAGCATTACACAACAATGATTTATCTAGCCAAGCTAAGGCCACCATTGCAAAACTTGATGCTATGGAAAATGAATTTTTAGCGAAGCATTTGACCGAAACTGCAGCTAAAAATGACAATCAACTGAATCTAGACAAAGAAGCTGATATACCCGTCAAAGGTCCAGATTTAAGCAATGGTCTCAAGGAACCAGCTGATACTGTTAGTGACGAGATTAATTGTGATGAAGAAAATGTTGGAGATGATAACATCAACTTTGATGAGCAAGGAAGTGGATCCACAGAATCTCCTGAAAAATCTGATGATAATTTCGCCGATGTGTCCAATGAAAGCTCTTACAAGTCAAGTGATGAAAAATCACCACCAAACGAAGTTGTAGATAATACTACAAATAAAGATATTGAGAAACCAACTGTTGTACAAGAGGTAAAAATTGAAACTAATCGTAATGAAAACTCCATCTCTAAAACTCAAGATGAACAAGACGCTGAAGAAAAGATTTGTAATGGAACTGAAGAATCCAAAGACAGTAAAGATACAGAATCATTGCTAGATGATAAAGAAATATTGTCAAGCGACGTTAAAGAGACTAAGAAAGATCAAGAGTCTAAGAGAAATGCAACTGAAAAAGTGAATGCTAGGCCAGCCTATTCCCAAGCCGCAGCTAAACCAAAACCAGTGACAACACCTAAAGCAGAGCTTAAAACACCGACCAGGCTGATTGCTCGGAGCAAGACTGTCGTCGAAATGCGGCCCAGTGCAGGGCCTAAGGGAACAGTATTCACAAAACGCAGTCAAGCAAGCAAGTGCAGCTACCCTTTCAATCTCACAACTGGAAGGACTAGTCTATTTGACGCTCCGACGAATAAGACTGTCTCAAAGAAACCGGTCAATCGTGCTCAAATGGGTTCTGGAGATAGCAAGAACACAACCAAAGCTGATTTAAAGAAACGTCCGCCTCGTCCAGTTTCTCTGAAGATAAATGAAAAAGGAGACAAAAAAGAAAAGAGCAACCCATCTTTTGATAAAAAAGATGGCGAAGAATATAGCAGCTCTGATACAATTGTAACACAGATTGACATGTCCCGTATTGAATCCAGTGAAAGCTTGAAGACTTTAGTCCCTGAAGAAGCGGACGTTGCCAATTCCGTCGAAGTATTAAACGTGGATCATGTGAAGACCGATAATGATGGCTGGCTCACTGTAAAGTCTAGACGCCTGAGTCGCGAATCAAAGAAGCAATCGAAATCGCATTGGGCGAATAGATTCCACCAACCGTCGGCGACAACAAGCTTGCCAACATTAAACATGATCGAATCTCCAAAACAAGAAGTTAAGGAAATAGTTTCTACTTCAAAACTAGATCGCGCAAAATCTGAGCAGCCACAAAATAAACCAGAAAAACCTAAAGTATCGAAACCAAAGGAATTAAAGGAAGCTAAAAAAGATTTGTCGATAATCAGACAGAAATCTGACGTCACTGGTCTCAAAACTCGTACTTCTAGAAGCAAGGCTTTGAAGAGAGAGAAAATCAAAGAACCGAAGGATGATGGATCAGAACTTACTAAGAATCGCTTACATTCCTCTTTGGAAAGTCTGACTACTGGGTTAGCAAGATCACAAGAGAAAACCCAAGAGACTTTTGACTTCGACAAATGGAAGTCGGAATTCATGACGACATTCAAATTCTTAGACGAAGACGATCAATTGAACGATCATAACGAAATCCTCAAATCAGCTGATCCATCAGAAATGTCGGAGATTGCGGAGATGACGTCACAGATTGAGGAGAATGAAAGGAAGATCAGTTGGGCGTTGGATTTCCAGTCTGAGGTTGATCAGAGGAAGCTGTGTGAGGAGGAGGACTTGTTGAACAGACAGATCATGGAACTGCAACAAGTTTCCGATATAGATTTGGACACTGAAACTGATGATACTGAGGTGATTATTTTGTCTTTTCTTACTGTTTATACATTGCGTAATTGAAATACGGGGTTGTCTCCAATGTCCAATACGACGTTTGCCCATATAAATGAACAACTTTCTTTGAGAAATTAGTATAAATGCCTTTTCTTCATGACGATTTTTGACAATTAATTTCGAATGTTGCATTTTCCTTCCTTTTTGTTTTGGGAGGTTAAGTTCACCGGGGAATTCAAATAGTTACATATTTTATCACGTATTTCCTTAACACCCTGTACATAATTCTGATGATTCGATCACTAACAATATTTTAAATAACCATTTTATTACTATTTTCGCAGACTGATGCTGAAATCCTCTGCGAAGACACATCAGTGGGCGCTTCATGCCAGTCTACCGAGAACCTCTCTCTAGCGGCGAGTCTAGAAGACCAGTACGAGACGGCGCTAGCTGGCATGTCGTGGGCAGAGCGTGTCGATACCCTCGGAGCGTTGGAGGCGCTAGTGGCTAGGGATCCAGGTAATAGTTGATAGAATTGTGTCGGCAAGATTGTTGGACTAGGAAACTTATGTGATATTGGCAAGTATGTAATTTAGGCGTTGTCACTAAATCGCTACGCCGGCATTGCGTTTTCTCCCCGGGACAAAGAGATGGCGACTGCAAGTTCGGGGTATATTTTCGATCCTGCTTGAATTTACCTTTGTGGAGTAATTTACTCTTGTAAAGTACTCACTTATCTAATTTAATAACTGTCTACATAATTCGTGAGAAGGGTTCTTAATTTCCTAAATATGCGTTAAGTTTATTTTTAAAATGAAAACTTGAAACTAGCAACCGAGAAACACCAAAGTTGTGACAGCAAAGAATTTTTCTTAAAAGGATTATTGTGACGTAGTTAAGGGTAGAAGATTCTAGAGTCTAAAGATAGTGGTAGTCCACAAACACAGGTTGCTTAAAATATAAGGTCTTATTACAGTGAAAAAGTTCCTGTGGGATCAGCTTCATGGGCCTAAAAATAGTGTATAATCTTTAAAGATGTGTGCCGGTGTAATACTCCTAGCCTAAAGTGTAGATGTCCCGTGCAGGCCGCGCGCAGCAGCTGCACGCCAAGCTGTCGCAGGGCATCCGGCGGCGCGGCAGCCTGCAGGACGCGCTGCGCCGGCTGCAGCTCAAGCAGGCGCGCGCCGAGCGCCAGAGGCTCGAGTACCAGACCCAGCGCGCCAGGAAGATACACCAGCTGCTGGCCAGGGTCGAGGAGGTCAAGGTTAGTTGGATGCGGGGAACACTACACTGCTGTTAGTAATTTAATTCTTTCGTCCTTAAAGAGTTTCACAAACGTTTAATTCACATTAAATTATGTAACGGATTACTCACGCGTATTTATCGGGGGTGTCCGACTAGTTCCGGAACCAATCGGAGTCCTTAATCATGAGCTGACGCGGCGATCCCGGTTGGGTCCGAAACTAGTCAGCGGTAAATATGCGTGAATAAACCATTACATCATTTAATAATGAATCAGTCTCACGATAGTTTAATTCACATGTTAAAGCTTTGTTTTCCTAGGATAATCTTCTTCTAGTGACGTCATTCACCGCTATATTACGGCTGCTATATGACGGTACCGCTTGCCTAGAAAACCTAATGTTTAGACACCCCGACTCAGAACAAGCGTTCACGAAGCTCGTGGTGACCTATACCACTTGGCTATCTTTGCAGCCAATTGAAATATGAGATTAAAAATATACATGCTATTAGAGTGACTTTTGGGCAGAGTCAGTGTCACTCGGCCATTACCTGTCATTTTCTGTTCTGAAAAAGTGATCACATTTAAGGCTGTACACGTTAGGTATTCTTATATCTGCTAGTCACACTTGCGGTGGCAATTAATATGCTTCGTTCCTTATCTAGGTTGCCAAGAACCAATTGATTGAAGAAAAGCGGTTACGTATGGAGAGGCGATTGCAGAAGGCAGCTGAAAATAGAGACCAACACCTAAAGGTATAATATATTCACTGGATTTACTAAAAATCAATATCACTCTACCACACCAAACAACTTTTATAAGACGACAATATTATAACATAGGATATACCATATGATTACGTAGCCAAGTTTCATATTACAAACCCATTATAGAAACTTCGAATACCAACTTTAGGATGTTACCTCAAGACCCATTTTTTATGTAAACAGTTTTGTGTACTGAGCTTCTACCCCTAAATCGATGAACCCAGATTTAAACCTACCTACAGCCCAATTCCAACTTTAGATCGTCTCCTTAAAACCCATTTTTTATGTAAACAGTATTGTGTCCCGAGCCTTCAATTCCAAAAGGAATAGATCGATGACCCCACTGTTAAACCTACCTAAAACCCAATACCAAATTTAAGACTTTATCTTAAGACCCATTTTCAGGTAAACCGTTTTGCGTACCGACCCACTACCTTTCAAAAGGAATAAAATCATCATTGGCCTAGCCTTTTCCCAACTATGTTGGGGTCGGCTACCAGTCCAACCGGTTTCAGCTAAGTACCTGTGTTTTACAAGGAGCGATTGCCTATCTGACCTCCTTAACCCAGTTACCTGGGCAACACGATACCCCTTGGTTAGACTGGCTGTCAGACTTTTTCAAGCTTCTGACTACCTGTAACGACTGTCAAAGATGTAGGAATAACAGCCGGGACCCACAATTTAACGTGCCTTCCGAAACACGGAAGAACTCGTTATGACAAAGATGGTCACCCATCTACAGACCAACCGCGTCAAGCATAGGTTAACCTGTGATCGTATCACTTATGCGGTTATGGCTTAGCCACGAGCTCCTCAAAAGGAATAAAATGCTAACCCTTATTGTCTCCCACCAGGACATAGTCCGCAAGGCCCACGACGAAGAGGAGAAACTCCGCGAGATAGCCTTCATCAAGCAGCTGGAGGCCGAGAACAGGCGCCACGAGTTCCTCGACCAGTGTCGCTCGCACACCACCCGACTGCGGCAGATGAGGCGAGACAGACTCTCCAAACTGGTGAGATACAGCCTGTAAAAGAAAATGTAGCTTAACACAGACAGAATAAGAGTCATTTTTGGTAACTTTAGTCCTTGAGCTGTGAGGTTCTGTATAAGCATTCAAATCACACGTGAAAGGAACTGTCAGTTAATGTTCCTGTAAAAGAAAATGTCACTTAACCCAGTCATAATTATTGTCATTTTTGCTCTTCCCGCATTATTAACTTTAAACTTTGAGCTGTGAAGTTTTGTATAAGCAGTCAAATCATACGTGAAAGGACCTAGACTTGGAACAAGCATTTGTGGATCATACGATTATATTTTTTTATTGGGGAATAACTTGCAGCACAGTTGAAGTTGTCATGGCAACCTAAGAGTATATACAACTTGATTATCCGTGTAGTCAATTTGCCTAAAACATCCTTGTAAAGTCTGACCTTTCAATAAGTTTCTCCTCAAAATCTCAATGAATGGAGATCCGAAATGATTTCCATTAAATTATATTTTTTGCCTTTTTCCAGGAACAAAAAGCAGCTCGCGAGGCGGCGGTAGGTGCTCGCAGGCAAGCGCTAGAAGCAGCTAGGAAGCTCCATGTGGAGACACTTTTAGAGAAGAGGAAGGAGAGAGACGCCAGGGTCGAAGAACTGAAGGAGCTGAAGAAACAAGAGAGAGATGATGCGGCAAGAGAGAAGGTGGGTTTGTAAAGAGTAGAAGATGGTTTATTTTGTGTTTTTAGAAGGTCAGGATTTTTCAATATTGTAAGTGATAGAGGATGTCTTAAAGGCCATGTTGTGCTTTGGGCATAGCTGTGTTGATAAGTTCTTAATATTTACTGTTTTGTAGCTTTTGCTGTTACTCTATATTTTTCCCACTTTTTTATACATTCAATTCCTTGTTTGTTTGTTTGTCGTTCCGGTCCTAATGACAATTTACAACTAGTAAAACGGCTAGGCCGAGTTTTATAAAATTTGAATGAAGTGACATTTTGACCTTACGATCCAATATCGGTTGTTATTTTATTTAGATATTATAAACTCATTAAACTGTAGTCATTATTGAAATCGCTCACAGATTGAAAGACTCAATAGTATTTCTCAATCGACGGAAATAAAGGAAACCTTTGAAAAAAGGCGATTTCAAACAAAAAACCAAAACATAAATTTAAGTTTTCAAACAATAATATGTTTTATTCGTATAGGCCGAAGGTGTGAAGTCCCGCCTGTCAGCGCTGGCGGCGGCCGCCGAGCTGGAGGCAGACGCGCTGCGCTCGCGCATCCGCCACAAGCAGGACGCCAGCCAGCTGCGCCTCGACAAGCATCTGCAGGCCATACGGGAGAAGGCCACCACCGGACCCCGCCAGCCGGTACGCTACGGAGAGAGAGAGGAAAGACAGGACTCAAACTCGCTGTACTGCGGGTAATACCGCGGTATACAATAAGCCAAGTAGCTGTTGCCCGCAGAATGATCTCAAGGGAACATAAAATTGTGATAAAAACTATCCTATGTGTTAATTCAAGTTTTAGACTATTTGTACATATTTTTTTAAACCCGTTCAGTGGATTTTGCTCGAAAGAGTAAAAGCATCCGTACATCCATACGTACAAAGTTTCACGTTTATAATATTAGTATGATAGCCACGGAACTTGGTACTAAATATCGGTATCATAAAATTACGTAACTCTGAGGCGAACAACAGTGAGCTTTAAATGGGGCTTTACTCCTTAATAAGATAACCCGATAAGTGAAATCTCGAAAAGCGAAGATGACGATTTGCCGTTATTTTTCCATTTGCACCTTCGGGAACCTATTTCAGTTATAATCAACCACAAGGTTTTAGTCAAAATTCTAGTTCTTCTAATGCATTCGTCGATTCGTATTACTTGAATACACACCTCACATAATATCCTTTATAGTTTTATAAGCATTAACTGAAATACATATTCGATCACCCACAGACCACATCAGAAAGCCAAGACCAGACGTCCAAAGAAGAGAAGGAACTGGAAGAAGAAGCGCAAAGACTGGAGCAGGAGCGACGCGAGCGTGAAAAGCAGAAGGCGATCAAGAAGAAAGCCAGGAAGATCAAGCAGAAGCTGTTGAGCACGTGAGTGTTATTTCTTGCGCCTATTTTTTATAACGTCAACGCATTAAAGATGAATTCAGCTGTTTTATGAATTTAACATTTTCTTAGTTAGATATAATATACTTTTGATTGAATTTGCCTTGCGCAATTTTTCGACTCCGTATTAAATAAAAAAAGCTGGTTTAAATAAAATTATAAAATAGAAGAACTATGATCAGCTTAGTTCAACGATGTAACTATTCTAAACATTAAAATAATTCAAGTATTCCTAACATTTCTTTAACGTAACAACAATTTCTCCCACAGAAGCAACGAAACAATCGTAATGGATGAGACAACTATCATAGAATTCATAACACCGGCCACAACTAAGACATGCAAGGTCATACATCAGATCTCACACATCATAGAGCCTCTTATGGAGTGCTCGCACGACCACCACCACGAACACAAGAAACCAGAACCCAACGGCGTGGAGGAGACCGAGAAGAAGAAACACAAGAAGAAGAAGGGAAGTGCAGAAGAGAAGAAGAAGGACAGTCCTGAAGGTAGGTGTTTTTAAGTATTATACTTTATTTGACAGTTGAAGTGTACGAGTTTGTTCTTTCTTGTTACTATAGTAGAAAGGAAGGCGGAAATGTATAAAGAATAATACTAAAAAAGATGTGAACAAAAGTATGTATTGATTAGTTCTTGAGGAAATGTTAGCTATACATACTGTACAAGCAACAATAGAAAATGTTGATTCATAAATAACTGAGTTTGATTTAAAGAGGATAGTAAAAAAAGGTAAATTAGTTATAAGTTGAAAAGATAGTCGTGATATAACACATAAAAGTAACTAAATTCATCCTAGTTACAAGACAAACTATACAAAGCAATTCTCTTAAACAAACCAACATCCCACCCCAGGTAACAACAACAAAGAAGATGTAAAAGAAGATCCAGAACCTTCTTCAAACAAGAAGAAGAAGAAGAAGGGAGGTGACAAAGACCGTCCCAAACTAACCAAGACCAGTTCCGTCTGTTCGTCTTTGTCTGACATGAGCTACGGATCCACGAAGACAGAGAAAGCTAAACACGTGATAGAGATGCCGTTGTTGGAGAAGCAGCTGAATGAGCTGATGAGGATGATGGAGAAGTTTACTAAGCCGGTCAGTATAGATACATTATTAAATGATGTAATGGTTTAGTGACGCGTATGTATCGGGATGGCAGACTTGTTTCGGAATCAAACGGAGTCTTAGTCATGAGATGACGCGGCGGAAACAGTAAAGTCAATTTTGATAGAATTTGTTATTGTAATTTGATATGTTAGCTAGTAAAAAAAACAGCAAGAGCGCTTATGAAGCGGTTAAGGTTAGCTGTATTTTTGTGCTGTCTAGAGATAACTTTAACCTGAAAAAATGTTTCTTGTGAATATGAGTTTATGATTCTCTCTCTCTCTCTCTCAAAACTGAATTTGAAATGTACACTTAGATATTATGTACTTTAACTGGCTGCATACATCGTGAGTCGTAGTGACTTGTCCTGTATGTTTTCAGTCCACCAGGCTGTTAAACGACACCACTTCAATTAACTTTCCATAAGACTACCATGAACAAAGTACTTCTAATTTATGTATTTCAATTCAAACTTCACCATAGTTATGAACTCTTGTTTATAATTTATTCAGAGTGGCCCTAACATTTGTATTATTTGTCCACTAGCTGATGAAAAACATAAAATCTATCCTATTTGTTAGTCTAGGTTATATACCATCTGTGAAAACAAGTTTCTTCTAATAACAAACATCCATCCATACGACCTCCGTGGTTGGGTGGCGTACGCACCGGTTTCAAGGTGTCGCTAGCTCTGAGGTCTCGGGTTCGATCCCCGGCCGGGTCAATGTAAAAATACACATTTATACATTGTCCCGGGTCTGGGTGTTTGTGGTACCTTCATTGTATCTGAATTCCATAGCACAAGTGCTTTAGCAACTTACTTTGGGTTCAGAACAAAGCATGTGATGTTGTCGGCATTAAAAAAAAACTTAGGAGCTTATAATATAATATTAGTAGGATGTTATACATTTTAACGAACCCTTTTTTATCGTAGGGCCCTAACTTCCAACGCGGGCGTCTGGGCGGGCTCGGCAAGCTGTTCACCATCGGCCTCGGGGTGCGGCTGCGCAGTGTTGTGAGTATTGTACCTTCTATTATACCTTTTATGTACTGTTGGGTAACAAAAGGAATGATTGTATTATAAAAAGACAAAAAATGGATCTTGAAAGTGCAATAGAGACAATATTAAGCTGATTTAAAAAAAATGTGTTAGTATTTCACGAAAAATAACTCTTAAATGTTGCTCTTTTAGAACGTAGTCCATCCGAAAGTTGTCTGTAAAGTATCACTTTTAGCGATAAGGCCGCTTGTGTCAGCAAGTAACTATTGATTTGTATCCAATCTTTTATGTATATGGTTTGCAATAAATAATATTCTATCCATCTATCTGTTGTTATCTCTATTCATAAAAAATAATAATTCGATGCACAGTTGTAACACGAAAACCATTAGAACAAACGTACTAGACATTTACTAAATATACAATATTTTGACAGCCGGCAGTAGAAAAGAATTCGCTCCACAAGATCCACCTTCTGAAAGTGATTGGACAACTGCTGGCGATCGCTTCTGATCGAGAGGATGCCATCTCGCAGTTTACCCCCAAGTAAGTTTAAAACCACGAACCATGAAGTTTTTATGTACTATGCGCAACTAGAGCCATCACTGTAACGTCTTGAAAGTGCCTGGACAACGGGATACTTGAAATAAAAATTTTTGATGTTGATTATGATGTCAAGTCACATTTAAACAAAAAAGGAAGCATTGGTATATTATAACGTGTGATGCTTAGTTTTTTTCACGACGTATTAGTTTTGATAACTTTCGTTAACCTAGAGTTAACTAGCTGTTACCCGCGACTTCTTCCGTGTGGATAGAAGATATAAATTAGGATTTTTTTAAATCGGATTCGTTTTTAGAGTCCACGCAACTTCTATTGATTCTATTAATTATGGTCCTTGTCCATCCAAAACGAAGTACTTGCCATCCAACCCCAAGCACATACAATCTAACACCAAGTACTTAACCTCCAACACCAAGTACTTACCATCTAACAACAAGTACTTACCATCCGACACCAAGTACTTACCGTCTAACACCAAGTACTTACCATCTGACACCAAGTACTTACCATCTGACACCAAGTACTTACCATCTAAAACCAAGTACTTACCATCTAACACCAAGTACTTACCATCTATCACCAAGTACTTACCATCTAATACCAAGTACTTACCATCTAACACCAAGTACTTAACGTCTAACACCAAGTACTTACCATCTGACACCAAGTACTTAACGTCTAACACCAAGTACTTACCATCTGACACCAAGTACTTACATCTTACCTTGTATCTTCTATCCACGAAGACGAAGTAGCGGGTAACATTTTATTTTATACTTTCATTGCAAACGCTTTCTTAACACCAAGAGCTAAACCAATGTAATATTCTACAGCATAAAAAGATCTACAAAAAAGTCTTAGACATCATAATAATATGTCTTTCTTTTAAGATTGGCTCTTTTGGCTTATAATTTTATTCCAAAACATTTTTACGAAGCTGTTTTTGTTGAGATGGTACTTATATAAATACGACTACTTTGACAAGTATTCATTTTATCTTTGAATAAATACTGTAATGATGTTCCTAATCATCCTATCTTTCCATTTCCTACCTTATTACGAGCATGTTTAACGCAGGGCCCTGTACACGGCGGTGACGCTGGTGTCGCGCACTCTGTCGTCGTGTTCGCTGAGCGCGGCCTACGCCTGCAGCAGCAGCGTCTGCGTACATCTCGTCAAACTGCTCAGCATGCAACTGGTGAGTACTACCGCTATAGCTATTCATTGTTTAATGATGCAACGTTTTACTCACGCGTATATGTCGGGTCTGCCCGTTTTTCACGAGTGGTCCTTCTAGTAGTTCTACTGCTAGGATTGTTGACCGCAACATAGGACATCATAATCAATCATAGTTTAATATTTTGTAATCTGCTTGCTGTACTCATATCACAAGCTACAGTAATACTGTATCTTTACCAAAATAAATAAGTACTGTACCAAAATAACTTTTGCTCTTAAATCCAGCTTGCTTATCGTGTCATTATTTGTTTGTGTTCATTAATACCAATAAAAAGTTTATCCACTTACCATTTAGTAAAAGAAGAATTAAATTCAAGAATTAAAAAACCAATATTGCATAGTGCATAAATTCTGTAAATTTGTAATAAAATGCCATCTAGCGAGTACTTCTAAAACTGCGAGGGTGCTACTGTTGACGACTGGTACAACAAGATGGCGCTACAAGTACCATTGAGAGGAAAATCAATGTTATCATTTTCAGACTATCATAATAACTACAATATTTTTTAATGGAAGGTTTTTATTCGTTTTTAGTGACATAAAGTACATTTCTTAAAAAAAAAGAATGAAAGCGTAAGAATAATGGTATCTTTTAAATTAGATTTGATAGTTTTATAGCCTCTTACATTTTATGACGATTTTCAAAATATTTAGTTCTCTTTGCGGGAAATAATTGGGTAAACGGTATGACGAAATCTCAAAAAGATTCTTTCAATTAGAAGAGAATTGTTCGCTATGATTAATAAATTTAACGAGAAAAAGTATTATCATGTTTATCCATACCGATAAACAGTCGCATCTTCTCGGAAATTTAGCAACGAACTTTAATATCAATCCTTACATTATCGACAACTTTAGTCCTAAAACATTAGGTAGTCGGGCACTCAAAGGGCTCCCGAAACGATCAAACTCGTAGTTTTTGGTTTGACTCAAATACGTTTTATCGTGTTCAAATCTCGTTTGAGTACTTTTAAAAGTTTTTTTGATCGGCTCGTTTTGTATAGAATAACTATACCCCATTAGTCCTAATTTATTTAAGTACTTTAAAAAAGGGAAACAATATCGGTGTGTCTTATAGTCAAAAAGTCGGTTTTAAACTTATGTAAAACCAAAATAAACATTACAAAATCAAATATGCTATTAAATATATAAGTCCTTTATTTATCTTATACGTGTTTATATAATAAGGCCTACCAAAATTGTTCACCAGTCTTGTTTAAACCTAGTTTGAAGCACATCCAAAACGTTTGATCGTCTCCAAAACCCTTTACATTCGAACTTGATAAGAAAACATTGCGAGCACAGTAGGTACCTGATTGAAAGTACCGAATCCCATCAAAATTAACTAGCGGAAAAACTACCCTTTACTGCAAGGGTTGCTTTATGCGTATGTCCGAAACTTTCGTGTAATCACACAAAGTGCTCTAGATTACCCTAATTTAGTTTTTGATGAAAAAATGTTATGAATTTTTTTTTGGTGATGTTAGGGTTGTCGATATCGTTAAGTTTTGTGTTGTTTTTGCTGGATTGAATTGTGCTGTGTTTGGTACTGCGGTAGTTCTCTTAGTACTAGTAGCCAGCGCTAGCGGGCTAGAGTGAAGTGTGGTAGTTATGTAGTAGACACGTTTATTATTGTGTCCTTTTGGAAAATGTTGGTGGTATGTTTCATTTTCTATTGTCGGTAAAACTAAATAGCTTTGCTTAACTTGAGACTAGATGGCGTTGTGTGAAAGTTCTAGAATATTTATTTATTTATTCAAAAGACGCAAAAACTAATGTATAAATGCTGGTGTGGTCTTCACTTGGTATATTGCTTCTTAATTTAACTGTTTGAAAATACATTTTAGCCAGTCGTTTCATGCCGTATTTCGAGCCTTCCAACACATTTCCAAGAAACGAGTCCGACTCGCCTCACGGAAAACAATTTTAGACTCATTATATTAATATAACTTTAGACTACGATACAATTCCTGAGTCCTGGACAGTACTTGTATAGGCACTAGAACTTTATTCTAAGCCGTACTTTCCTATAGCAATCTCCTTTAAGTATAGAAATCACGTTTTCTAATCGTTGCTATCCAGTAGCCATTCCCCGTTACAGTAATGCTGTAAATTCAGTTCGGTCTCGCCCCTTTACCAAGAGTTCGTGACTGAGTATATACTTGTTTGTCTGTGTATGTGTGTGTGTGTATGTGTGTGCTGCGGTGCGACGCTAGACGCCAGCCATGAGACGAATGACGAACGTGGTTTTAAGGGCTGTCGCGAATCGTTTTGTTGTGATCGTGAAGTTGAGTGTGGCTGAAGTAAGGGGAAGGAACGAGTTACTTGGCTAAATGTAACTCGTGTTGCTTTATAGGGGTTTAGGAACAGAGAGAATATGAAGTGAAACTAAGGTATGGTTTAATTAATAACGTAGGAAATTTTTTGCAGGTCTACATAAAAATATCGGACTTTACTAAAGTATACTAAGTTACGAAGTGCAGTATTTTATATTAATAAGTTTAGTTATTCCTAAACACCTACCATTCGTACAGTCAATTTTCATTTTAAATAAAAACTTTGTTTATTCTTCATACGCGGCAGCCCTGTGCGGTACCGCCAGTAGCCCGTTGAGTGGGTGGGCGTCCTAAAAGCGCCGCTAATGCATCGCGAGCGACCGTTCACACTACACGACACACTCGCCCGAATACTTGTACTAGTGTACAAAGACTAGTCAAAATATTTCCAATAGAAATTAAGATTGGTATGTAGGTATTTCAATCAGACACTATATACTAAGTTCTCGATAGGTTTCTATCCAATACTTGGTACACGAGAAAAAGATTAGGTTTCTGTTCTATTGAAATTGTGTAACGTTAAATCTATACTTCTATACTAATCTATACTTACTAATCTATAAGAGTTTGTTTGTTTGAACGCGCTAATCTCAGGAACTACAGGTTCAAATTAAAAAAAAATTGGTGTGAATAGACCATTCATCGAGGAAGGTTTTATTCTATATATAATCACGCTGCGACTAATAGGAGCGAAGATACAATGGAAAATGTGGAAAAAACAGGGCAGATGTAAATCATAACTTATATTTTCTAACCACGCGGACGAAGTCGCGGGCAACAGCTAATTAGTAATATTGAGGTTATGATCGTTACAAAGAAGTAAGAACAGTAGATAATTAAAATACTCGAATTGTAAAGTAACATTTCAGTTGCCCTGTTTAAACAGCGCCAGTAACTTGCCTTAATGCATCCTTCATTTAAAATCCGCAATAACAATTAAAATAATGAATTGCAATATTTTTTTATAATTGACGGTAATAAAACATCAATTTGAGACGAAGGCAACCGCAAGATGTCTGTCCAAGACAATGAAATACACATTACTCGCTCATAGTTATAAAGATTTTATCGAAGCGAAAATTCGCTACCGTGTATTGAAATAAAAATCCCGGTATACCGTACCGTAAGCTTTTATTGTTCGTTATAAAACCTAAAAAAAGAATCGTCGCCTTCTAATTAGGTAGTTACCGGCCTTTGATACAAATTCTGTAGTCGTTTCGTAAAAAAAAGTAAAGTTTTTTTTTCTTTTCGATCGGCGGTTATCTTGAGGACAGGTCTAAGATATCGATGGGTTTCGACGTGTTTCGTTGTTTTTTGTTTAATGATTGTATATTTTGTCGGTTTATCCGGTGGTTGTGGGTTTGGGATTTGTTGTATCGTAATTTTAAAACTTTTTAGTGACTGTGTATTGATGGAAGTAAGTGTCAAAGGTTTTTTCAGGGTCAGGAGTTTTATAGAGCTCGTTTTATAATTCCTTTAAAGGCAGCAGCATATAAAATAATTTAAAGCATTTTATTGTGTTAATTTGGTTTTCCAATAGAATAACCCATACTTTTGAATTAAATTAAATGCACATAATTAATTACAAGACACGTATTTCGCAAAAACTATATTAACGGATCATTCTTAATGTCCATGTTTACGACTTCCCATCGCCCGTACAATCTCGCGCATAAAAAACATTATTAAAAAACTTCCAAAAAGTATAATTGTTGCATTTTTGCATTAAAAATAAAATCGGGAGTTTTAATATAATGTAGTTCCGTAAGAAAATGAGTGTGTCGAGATAAAACGTTAACTACTGCAAAATGTGTTTTAGATTAAAATAAATAACGTTACGATGTTAATTGTGTAGATAATTATAATGAGTGTAATATGTAACACCTTTCTTTTACGGATTAAACATGCTTCCTTGTTCTAAGCGACAAAGCCGACAGATACAGTCAAGAGATCAAGTGATAGACTTTTTGATTCAATTATATTGAATCTATTTATGCCGATTGATGGTAGAAGAATAATGATTAACTTTCTGACTAAATGTATTACTAATAAACAAAAACGCAATGTTTTTTTCTGATGCCTGTGACTATTTTCTAATTACAAATATGCAAACCAATGTCGAGGGCTCGTTAAAAAAAAACAATGGCAAAATATACACAGGTCCAGGGACCGGACAACCCCACTTTAGAGTTAAGCCGTTTGACAGGGTAACCCGTACACGGGGTAACTCATATCGCAGTGTTACCTTTTGTTCGAGTTACATCCTCGAAACCCAGCGAAATGGTTAACACCTTCATTATGGTAACCACGTGAAGGGGTTAACCCCTTCAATAACTTAACCCTTTCAAGTGGTTACCTTCACGAAAGGCTTTTATTCGTGTTACCCTGAATTACCCACTAAACTTGAGCTGCATACTTGCACCCTAGCGGCCCCTCATTGCTTTACTAAGACTACAGCTGATTTTCTTCTATCGCCGACGCGTCGCGCCGCGACTCGCGCCTCTCGGACAAACTACCTACGCGCGAAACGTCATATAGGTAACTAGCTGTTGCCCGCGACTTCGTCCGCGTGGTTAGAAGATATAAGTTAGGAATTTTTGAACGAAAGCCCTCGAAGATTAATATTTTTCCCCGTATTTGCCACATTTTCCATTAAATCTTCGCTCCTATTAGTTGCAGCGTAATTTTATATACCTAGCCTAAAACCTTCCTCGATTATTGGTCTATTGAACACAAAATGAGATCAAATTTTTTAGATGAAACTATTTATAATAATAAAAAAAAAATCGAATACAAGTTTTTTTTCATTTTTTGCATTTTCTGAGAAGATTTGACGGGTGAATTTTCGATTGAAGATTAGAGTGTTTTTTTTATATTAATTCAAAATAAGGTGAAAAAATAAATATTTTTAATCAAATAAATTACAACGTATTTGGGACACAAAAAAGTAAGTTTTCACCAAATTTCGTTACAAAAATATTTTTTGTAAAAGATAAAAATAAAAAACCACAATCTTGGTTTTTTAGATTTTTCACATAAATTTTGAGGTTATGTGAAAAAAATGTAAACACAAAAGTTTTAGATCTTCTTATTACCTACAACTTTGCCATTTGACTTTTTTCGATACGAATTTTAGTTTTGCCGGAAATCGATAAAAACCGTTTTTTACTCTTCAAACGTCACTCCCACCCCCTTCCTGACCTCAGATCGCCCGTAAATTATATTTCCTTTCATTTTTATAATATTCCCCTCCTTTTCTAATGGGTTTCATCCAACTATTATTTTTTTTGGTTTTAAAAATTATCGACCCTGGTCTACAAATATAGACACGAAAAATATATATCACAACGTTTGAAATGTGCGACAAGCAAAATTAAACTGTAAGATCATATCCACAATGATTTTTATTCCATGTTTACAAGTCGCTCGGTAAATGCAACAATGGCGCCGCTGGGCGGTAAGATGTCACGTGCGCTCGTAATTATACTATTTTCAAACTAATGTCTATGATAAAGAGTGCATATTGCATTGTCTTAGGTTGGAGTGGGTTACCCTGTTACAGTGTTACCGGGTAGTGAAAGGGTAACCTGTTCGGAACAGGGTTCCAGTAATCCGTTCGAAGGTGTAACATATGTCATAGGGTTTTTTCTTGAAGCGCTTAAAAAAACCCCTTCAAAAACCCTTTCAATGAGTATCCGGCCGGTCCCTGCACAGGTCTGTGTTCAATACCTTAATCGTTAAGAACTGGAGACGAGTGCTGCCTCATGTACGAAGGACCTTCATAACTGTTATTTTGTACAACATTGTAGAAAAGAGAAATTGTTTAAAACACAACCAAAAACACTCTTGCTATTCCTCACACGTCCACAAAAGTACTTAGCGACACGATTGTGACACTTTAAATTATTCCAACGAAAAATATTTACTTTATTAGTAGCAATTAAGAGACGCTTATTGAATCGTATATCGGCGACCATGTTAATTGGCCGTTATCGCTGACGCCATCTTGGATTTTTTCAAAATATGTTCGTACGGTTTTTTTTTCGTTTTTCTCTTATATCTAGTTGTTTATTAGGGTCGGTCGGCTCATTGTGCCGATAACATCTTCGACGATATTTGGGTTGCAGATTTTTTTGTGTAACGGGTCCTGTTATCTTTGGATATTTAAAAAGATTGCAGTAGGATAGTTTACGATGTTAAATACCGCGAATTTCGGGTGTACGGACCGAATCAAGGTGTCTTTAGCTGATTTCGTAAAATAATTTGCTTTATCTTTCGTACATATTCAAAATTATTACTTTAACTTAAAAGTACATTACAATATAACTTTGTTTTTTTGTAAATTCAATGCTTTACTTTCATTTCAATAAAAAAAAAAACAGTTTCTAATTATAATTGTTATAAGCAGGTATCGTATGATAAATTTACTGGAGCAAGTAGACTCGCCATTCCAAACGCAGCACTGTAATGTCACAATGTAACTATAGTCGGTATCGCGGGACTCTGCAATCGCGTTGGGTTATGAGTTCGTTGGCAAGCGACCTCGGCCCGGAGTAAGGCATGAATCCTTTGAGATTTTTCATTATAAGGCCGTTGAGTCGTTTATGGGCTAGCTTACTTTGGGGATCACGGTATGGACTTACATACGTATTACTTCGTTATAACGTTGTCTTTTAGGTGCAAGGTTGAAAAAATACTAGATGGAATACGAGGAGAAAGGGATGTTTTATCAGATGCTAGCGTTGATGTAGAAGATAATTCGTTACACGTTTGGGTTCAAAAGCATAGAACCAGTGTTACGTTGCAGCATGCAGCATCACCTCTATGGAATTTCATCTCTTTCTGCAATCGTCATCAGCCTTTGTCCTCCCTCTGCTGGGCATAGATCTCCTATTTCTCGTGCCAATTTTTACGATTCTGTGCCAGTTTACTTAGCTTTTTTCACTCCTCTTAGATAAATTGCCTAAGGCATCAACGATATTTTGTCGCACAAGTTACATATCGATTCTTTTACAGGATACTAATGTCCTTAGTTAAAAATACTTTAATGACTAATACTCAAACAAAAACATAATTTTACAATTCATTGTCACCAGGAAAAAGACCTACACGCTGAACAACGCGACATGGACCTAGCTAAACAGATGGGCGACTGTCTGTCCATCATCCTGGACTCAGTGCTGTGCTCCACGCGGCTGTACGAGGCCAAGGAGATAGAAGGAGAAGATGCGGCCCTCCTCACCACGCTGCGAAGCAGAGCACATACCTTGATCAGGTAAGGGAGAATATGGAGATAGGAAGCCTTTTGTTTTTGTTTTCGTTTTCAACTCCCCGGGGGAGGAAGCGTCTAGTGTCAGAGTTTTACTGATTGAACCTGAACTGCCGTGCAACGTCTTCCGCAGTTGATTGGTGCTTGGTAATTAATAGAAAGTCATCATGTACCGACCGCGGGGGAGTTCAGACGTCTACCAACACTTTAGAAAGGTCAATACTGCTTTCTTGCTTCAACATCTACAGCCGTCTTATTTAAAATTAAACTAAATGTAAAAAGAAAACTCATGTGAAGTGATTTGGTCATGTCATTCAACTTCTTATAGTCTGACAATTTCCAGACCTAAAATTTTAAAGAAAAATACAGTCTTTCTACAAGTAAAAAAAATACAGTCAAAACAAACCAGCGAGGGACAGAAAAATATTTTTATCGCATCCCTCCCATCTACTGCAATTTCCATCATAAACGCAAACACTCGTCTATTTTATTTTTACACGGCGAAAAATAATAAAAAAACTTAGTCAGTCGGTATAGTGTGGCACGGTTCTCCTCTCCATCCGAATTAGAGGGGGGGAGGCGCGGCAACGCATTAGACAAATTAGATTATGCTCTAGTAATGTATGGAGTACTCTCAAACTATGTGACGGTGTTTTGAGATGGTTTATAATACGTCCTCACGCCTGTGCTGTGGGAAGGGTGGGTTGGATGCCTTGATATGACGTCTTCGTTATTGTTGAAACCTTATAACCTAGATCTATGATCGATGCGAGTGCGGTACAGGTGTTTATGGAGATTGATACTGGCCTAGTGGTAAGCGGTGCTGTAATAAGATTTATTATACGGAATTACTAAGACCCTGTTACGTTTTCCTGTGTTACTAAAAATATCAACCAGTCTTATTATTTATCCTGACTAGTAAGGATAAGCAATGGACTATTTGTTGTGAAATTGTATCAACGGCAAAAGTCAACGTTGCTTTAAAGTCATTTTGATATTCTTCTATTCTTCCTAAATTCCCTTTGACGCTTGTCAATAAAAAACCCTCCAATACAATTAAATTCGACTTTCATTCCTGTCGAAAATAATTTACCGAACAACAACTTGCATGCCATCTAATAAGAACAATGCAGACGGAATGACAGCTTCGCTTTTAATTGTTGGCGGGATACAGGCGGGTTAGGGTGAATTGGTACGTGTTTGTAAAGGTACTGGTGTAACACCTGCTGTTATGCTAGTTTGATTGTGATGTCAAAAGTAAAAGGATGTAAGAGGAAGGATCATAATGGATGTAAAGAGAATCTAAGGACAATTTTTTTAGGTGCATGTTTGAAGAAAAAGCTCGCGATTAAGTTGCACAAGTTGATCGATCACAGGTTAAGGTAAGCTTGATACGTATGGCTGTGTGACCATCTATGATAAAGAGTTCCTCAGTGTTTCGGAAAGCGCGTTCAATTTTGTCTGTGTCCCTGTCGCGACTGCTATTTACACATGTCATCTTTGACAGTCGCTAAGGATAGTCAGAAGGTAGAAAGAAGGAAAGGTCTTTTAAGTTTATTATTTAATTTCGTTTTATTATCGTTATAACTTAGTGATTTTGCGGTTGAAGCAGTTTTTCAAACAAAACCGGGAATCTCACTTTGTATACGTATTATTAGTGTCCATAAACAAGGAAAAGGGGTTCCAACGTTTCCTCAGTATTAATTAAACATATTATAGTAATAGCGTTGACGAGTGCGTCGCACAGCGCACAATGGGCGCACGGTTGCGCGCCACTCCATTGTGTCCATATGCCCGGCTTGCTCCCATCTCGCTGTTAAGTACTTTGCGCACAGAGTAGCTGATACACAGATACTGCAACGGAAATTGGTGAATGGATTTTAGGCAATGTTTTTGAATTTAATTGCAGTTGATATAAAAATTTACAAACTATTTCATTGTAATGGGTTTTATGAGAAATTCTATATGAGTACATAGATATACAGTATAAGTTTTTTTGTTGATAAAGAGGTGGCTTGAAGGGTTAAATATGTTTTTTGTGATGTACCTTAAGCGCTACATGGCAGTCTCTTGAATAAAAGAAATTTGATTTAATTTTTTACAAGGACAATGTAATAGAACTTATTTTGATGTCCCTTAATTTTTGTCAATAACAATATTAGATCTAAACTACGACCACAAAACACTCACATAAAGTCACCTATAAGTAGTCGCAGCTTAAACTACTCTGAATTCTATTTTCGTATTTATTATTCAATCTTTACAACCAAGTATGCTGACTAAAAAATACTGTTAAATTGTATGGAATATTTAAACTTGTGTAAGTAAAACATGATGCACCACCTCTGTCCCCACCCTACTCTGCACGACAGAGCAAGGGTGACGTGACATCGATACTCGGTAGATTACGGCCGATTATCGATTCAATCGGATACCGGCACATCGACATCGATTGGGATCAGTAGGGCTGGGAGATGTCACCTAAATTAGCGGGGTTTGTTGCCACATGCTATCACATTTGGTTACATTTAGTCTGCTGGTACGTGTTAGTGATGTTTGGAGTAAATAAAATGACTGAGATATGGGATATAGTAGAAAACAGGCATAGGTAGAACGGTGAAGTCATATGGAAATAATATTTGAATACTTTTTTTGAGCTCAAACTGTAGAAATTGTGTAAAAATTGGTTATATCTTATCTTGATCGAATATTTTTGTCTACATCCTGAAAAGCCCTTCAAAATCTATGTGTAAGTACTTCGATTTTTTAAGAGTATATCTATCTATATTTTCTCCTATGTAGCACCAAGGGTCAAGTAGTCAATATCACTTTCCTGAAACTTTAGCAATACATGCCATATTTGTTTTACGACTACACATCGACCATATCTCGAAGACATCAAATATATCCGACAAAAATATCTCTAGCATAGGACATAACAGGTCTGGACTTAAATATGGAGAAACATGCTTAGCAGTGGGACTGAAAAAGTAGAATAAATAGGTATTCTAAGCCCCACTGCCTACAGTATACCAACCCTTAATAAAAGGGTTCCAATCAAAGACCTACTTGTAAAGAGTATCGAGAAGCATTGTGAGCGAATCGAATTAAATACTTGTCGAGTACTCGATAACGCTATTACGTTCTTCATCGAATGCCAGATTTTGATGGTCTCTTTTGAGATTTGTAATTGTACGGTGCTAGTGATATTGATTTTATTTGTAGAGTTTTTAGATTTGCGTTGTTTTGCTGTAAACAGGCGTTTACTCAAAACGCCTGTTTCAAAGAAAATGATTGGGAACACTTATTTGTTGTAAAAATACCAAAATTTTGTCTGGTGTGAAAAAGGCGTTCAGTGTCTTAGTAAGGGCCTTTACTAGTTTTTTGTATTTTAAATTTAGGAATATTCTGGCTTTTAAGCAATTTCTGTCGCTTTTTATTTCTCTTAATTTATTTCTCTCGTTGCTCCGTTTCTTGCGGTTGTTAATTCTTCTCCCAACTACTTACCCTCTTCCAACTGTAGGTAACTGATGATTTATTTAAGAGCAAAAGCCGAACCAAATCTCTTCAGTTCAAACATCACAAAAAAAATAAATCAACGCCACACGACGTTTACTTCCCAATAAATCTGTTTACCAAAGACGTATTACTCTCATTATAATTACTCCCGGAAATTAATTTGACGACAGTTTTGCAAAAGAGAACGCGCCTCAATCTGGCGGATTGCCAATAAGCTGCTTTGTAATTAGACAGCATGTCGCCTCCGTCCAATTGCGGAGCTCCGCCCACCAATTGGAGGATTAAAAAGTCGCCTTGTTAAGTAAATGAAAACAGCCCAGTACCCCCGTGGTGACAGGGTGAGGTGGCAGTGACGGCGGGCAGCGAGGTCATAAGCTGAGCGATAATTCTTCATCCCTAATTTTAATCGATGGGTGATTGAGTACTGACTTCAGTTGTTCATAATCTCTGAACCACGTAAAGGTCTTAATGTTTTTTAGGTTCGCATAACTAAAATAAAAATATATTTTTTCCTTAACCCCTGTGCATTTTTTGCTTTGCTTGTTTTAATCTATAATCATGTTTACATTGCGTTACACAGGTTTTTTTCAATTCTTAAGACCTATCTAGAATGTGGTTAAAGAGTACTTAATTCTGCTATCTCAAATACTGAACAGTAAACGGACATACATTTTGGTTTATTTTTAATCGCTCTCAGTTAAACCTGACCCTTATTATAATTTCACAGGGACATTTTTAATTTATTACAATGGAGTTCCAATGATTATTTGATATTCAAAGTCAATATTTATTTTTTATTATCGTCCATTTTGTTTGCATTTGGTCATAGAGAATTTGATGTGTTTTTGTTTTCTGGCAATGACAGTTGCTTAGACAAATGCTTTTTCTATTGATATTGATGTAGTTCATTTAAAATAAAGTTATTAAACATAATTATTAAGTTAATACGACAAAATATAACAATGAAGAAGGAAATTCTGATGAAGCAATTGATATACAACATTGCTTTTTCAAATTTTTTTGCCCAAATTCATAATTCCTATGCCCATGCTTGGGATGCAATATTATAACCTTAAATTTTTGCCCTTCTTCGACACCCTGTCATACAATTCTAACTCACTCAATTACTCGTAACATGTTAGCATATTTACTCGAAAACAATGTCATCTTGCGTCATCTCAGTCCAAATCAAACATCTGCAGATGAGCCGGCCATCCAACTGTCACGCACATTCTGAACAGACCAACTCAATTGTAGGGACAATATTTATCCTATAACATAGCCCCTTACCCCCGTATTCGTGTTACCCTGTATTCGTATTGCCCCGTGTTGGGGTCGCATTCAATTTGTGTTTTGTCAATGATGCGCGCTCGATTTAATAGCAGGTGACGTTTATCGTTTGTGCCCCCTGTTTTAGGGCAGCGCACGCGCAAGTGATCGTTGATCGTAATTATGGGGATTTGACATTATTTTTTTAATTTTAGCTGTGTGTGTCAGTGCACAAATCTATGTTTTACTTTGTTTTTATACTTTTATTATTTGCTCTGGTTGACTTTATGTGTTCTTGTGAAACATGCCTTGATTTTTTAAATTCAATACAAATAAAGCCAAACCATTTTCCATCCTAAATGTTACAAACGACTATGTATAATATTTTCCAATTCCTTTTTTTATTTCCGCCTTACATCACTAACGTCAACTTTGATCTTTATTTTTCTAGCCCACTGTGTCCCGCTGCTGGGCAAAGGCCTGCCCCAAATCTTTCCACGATTCTCTATTCTGGGCCTTTGATCTAACTCTAAATCAATAGAGTATTTGAATATTGAGTAAGTCATAAGTTCATAACACTCAGTAGTACATCCATCCCGCTGTCACTGACACCCCACCCTACACCCGGTAGGTCCACATACAAGCATTAAACATGTTACATCGTAACAAGAGGATGAGTGTTGTTTGTTTAGAATTATTATCTCGCTATTGTCCGTGTGTCGACTGTATTAAAATGTAATTTTATAAAGGGGCTTCACTTAGTTTCATGAATAACTTTATGATGGATTATGAATAGATAAATACCCCTTTTTTGAATAGTTTGACGTCATTATAATGGGCAGTTTTGTTCGTTTACCAAAGCTAAAAGGCAAAAAGTATTTTGTCTGACGTGAATACGAATATGAATGCCCGATTTTTTATTCGGATCTCCAAAAAATTTCAAATTATTTCTAATATAACTTTCTCTTAAAGTATTTAAGTGATTCTGAGAAAAAGTAGTAATAATGTTCTTTTTTCATTTATAATGGTTTTCTCTAATATATCTTTTATACATTGGTTAAATAACTTAATCCTCTACAAAGCGAACTAATTATTTGTCAATGATAGCCGCAATTTCCCTGTACCCACACCGCAGTCCGCAGATTACCCGTCAAATACGCATAACTTAATACAATTATAAGAATTCCCATAATTTTCTAACACGTGCCTAACCAATAACTAAAATTATTTCGAACCTACAAACTGACAAATTGTTATAGTATGTTTCCTCACAGAAATATAACCTTTAATACCATTGTGATAAAGTCGAATGACTATTTTTCGCAACGTATTTGTCAGAAATTGCAAATTTACATTTTGATATTTTCTTGCAAAGGCATATGAACCCTAACTTCCTTGTTATAAAGTTTATTTTATATTTTTGTGTGAGTATTTGTCAAAATTTGCAAAAAATGCCGCGGCACGTGACCCAGTGACAGTGTTTACGCTTGGGATTTAACGGGAATCGAACCAGTGACCCTGGAGGATTGCCACGCGACTGATGTAGTGCCCGCTACGGAATATATCTTTATTATAAGTTTTGCTACAGTTGTGGGAATTTAAGGAATAAAAAAAAAGCCGTTGCCTAAACAAAAACTCCGATTTGAAGATTTATGTTGCCGTTTCAAATTTTAAGTTGAACTCATTCATAGTCATTGTATGAACAGTGTCGTTGATTAGTTGATTTTTTTTTTTACTTCTGAAAATTACATCAAGGTTCCTGTTACTTTTTTGACATTAGAGAAGTATTTTATAAATATTATTGTATTAGGTGGATCCGGCTGTCAGTACTATTTCACGTACAATCTAAAATCAATTGAATAAAAAGGAATTGTTTTTGCAATAAATGTTTACTTACAGTAGGAAAAACTTGTAAAAAGATGTGATTCTAACTGCAATAATAAACGTTAAAGTTTATTGCAGCTAAAATCACCTTTTTTTACTTTAATTGTCAATGCTGAAACAGTCTGAATTCATTTTTGTAGATAAAAACTCAACTGCGAAACACTGACGCGACTGACAAGAATGATTATAATATTAAAACCCCACATATTTAACACCCTCGAATTTATTAAAACTAATAACGACCAATTCCACTTGATTAAGCATTCGTTTCTAATAAAATAAAGGCACTAACGCCATATGCGCACGCGCGTCGCGTGAAATTAAATCAAAACAGATGAAAAAAAAACTCACTCATTATTACCGGGACATTGCGCGCCACCCTTTAATTGGTGCTGATGTCAGGACAGGTCCTTTAGTGCCAAGTGCCGTTATTATGGTACTAGAATGGGGGATAAATACAAAAGTTGTATTTCCATTACTTTTTTTACTGTATTAGCCGCACAACATAATTTTGCACTAGTTGAATAAAAAGCGAGCAGTTTGAATAAACATGAAAAATAAAACAAAAAACATAACATTTTTTGACCGTCAGATAAACTACAGCATATCGCTTCGCGCACTCTTCATCGCTTCGTTAGTGACCTATCTGTGGCTAAAAACTTGGCGACAATCTTCACAATACAGCAATCTGTCCCTCGTTCTACACAACATACTATACAATTTGAATTAGGATATCAAGGGACCACGAATACTATAGGTATATTAGTACGATACCTACCAAGTTTACCAAATTATGCAAATACAAAGACTACGCCTCTTCGTTACAGCACATTAAACATTTTCAACTAGCCAGAGAAACATGCCTCATATTATTACCCAAAAAAACTTATAACCGTTTCGCATAACACAAATGTGGTTTCCTTGTAGTCTCTCGGGATAGCCGCGTGTCTGACACTGACACCGGTTGAGGGTCGTGTCACAACGCATGCGCGAATATAAAAATAGAAAGCGAATTTAATAATTGGGCAAAAAGTGTTAAGGATGGAATAAGATTTGCTTGAAAAAAACTTAGGCTGGACTGGAACAGTAATGTGGCATCCCGCTTTTGTAACTTCAACTGTCTTGTCTTAAGATATGGTTAGACTATATTCCAGTGGTCTTTACACTGCCAAAAAAGGTAGTAATTTTGAACATGACCATTAATTTTTGGTACACATTAATGTCACTTGCTGAAAATGGTGAAGTGAAACGTCCAAGTAATCCAGCACGCCTGAGATGTTTTCAATTTCAATTCACGTCCGAGGCTTACGGACGATTTGAAAATCTGTGACACGAGGTTGTATAATACATATATGATCCAAACATTGATTTGAATGATTTAATTTGATTTGAAGCAAAACGATGCTTCCGTGTACCTATTGCATGCTTCAGTCCGACGGCTTGACTATACCATTGTTTTTCGTCAGTAACTGGACTTTGGATAAAAGGATTTTACGGCAGTTGTTTGGTAACTCAAAATTATTAGTCATCGGACACTTACCTTGTCTCGTGTAGAAATGTCCTTATTAAATAGTAATTTATGTCAAATTGAGTTGTCTGTTATTCTCCTGTTAATTAGAACAGCGAAAATTTACGATTGTAGATTGATAGTTTATGTTCTGCTATTGTCTGTCTCGAAGGTAATTTGGTATAAATAATTGCTACCCGAATGAAATACGGTCTGATGTTTTAAAAGCCAATTATTGGTCTTGCTAAAAAAGGCCAAACGTTTTTAATTGACTTGATAAACATATGTAATAGTTTATAATACTTATTAACGTTCAATAGATTGCTTAAAGCTAATGATGCTGTTTATTGATAAATGTCACGCAATTTATTTTGTAACAGGCGTATTTTTTATATAATTTGCTTTCTATTTGCGGGCTAGTTCCATGTGGACCAGGATAGATAGTCGTGGAAAGATATGGGTGAGGCCTTTGCCCAACAGTGAGACAAAGTAGGTTACATTAAAAAATGTAACCTATGGAATGGTACAACTGATGATTAAAATTATGTTACCTTTTTTCACTTAGTTGATATACAGCCTGGTGTCTTAGTTGAAGCTTGAATTCGTCCTTGGAGTTTTCTAATGATGTTTTCTGTCTTTACCGATACACAAATACATTCGAGAAGACAAAAAAAAAACATAAAAAAAATCGCAATCCTACATCATTCATTTATTTTATTAATTTCGAAATCAACACGAAATACTACAGCATGTTGTACAATGTCCAACTAAATTGAAATCCCCGATGACAATTGTCACTGTGAGTGACGGAGCACGGAGTGCCGGACTGTCATACGAGCCACATTATATGCACGATATTATAAAAATAGAAAGTCTATTCACATCTGCTGCTGAGATTCGATATGGGTCATCGGGTAGTTGAATAAAGATGGGAAGTTAATGAAAATGTTCATCTGCTAATTCATCATTCTTCTAAGCTAGATTCAGATAAATACTGTATTTTTAGGTAAAGAATCTGCGAAATGTCAGTGCTGTGAATATTGAGTATTAATTGCAATAAAATTACTTTATGACGGGGTCTTGGGGCCTCTAATTTTCATCACCATTTTAGTGAGTAACTTTGTACCCCATTGTAAAAATAGGAATATTTATTAATGGTTATCCGTTTTAGTGCTCTTTTGAGTCAAGATACCATATGAATTTTCACTACGGGTAAATTACTTTGTTTTGAAATCAATGAGTTGTGCACATCATTAATGTTATGTATTCCCAAAGTTCAAGCATAATTAAGCGTATATTTCATTGTTACTGTTTCATTATTTGGGACTTAAGCTGATCGTAATTCAGCCCAGACGTCGGTCATAGGCAGTCATTTTCAAATGATATTTGACTGTTCATTTCCTATGTAAGTTCTGTGACGTAATGATGTTTTGAGATGAGGTATAAAACCTACAAAAATAAATTTTCACCATAAAAAGTGCGTCATTTTGACATGCCCTAGCGGTTGTGACACTACTCGGGGTCCCAAGTGACGTCTGTCTGTCACATGATAGTGACACCGAGGGCTCACATGTTGGCTCCATACAAAACGTGCAAAATTGTATAAATAGAAAGTTTATTAACATCTGGCCTCCTGTGTATAGCGTGTCTGTTTGTTGGTCACATTGTCTGCGGTGTCCGATCTATCTCTGATAGGTAGGTTCGTTAGTGAAGTATAAAAAATACAAAGAAAGAAATGAATTGCTGTTTTGGTGTTTTTTTACGTAGGGGTGACAAAATCTAAAAGATTAATTTATTGGACTATACAAAAAATAATCTCATTTTATGTTTAACCTTCTTAATCATCTAAAATTAGTAGTATCTAGGAACTAAACTAAACTAATATTTACATAAAGATTAATTGTGTACTTAACGTGGTCTTAGTTTGATAATTAACATAGTTTCATTGATTCTGGAAACAGCAAATTCCTTGTCATATTTATTAGTATTTTTCTAACAATTATTTAGAAATGCAGACTAAGGAAGAATATTAATAACGCAAGCCTCGAAATAATAGAATTGCAATAAAATTTCTGCCAATCCACAGCATCTCAAATATCTAACAAAGCGTAATCAACCAAAACACGGTAATAATACAATCGGGTAACATCTCAATCGGCGCCCCGCGGCGTCGCCCGCTGTTCTGTTGTGCTACGCCCACCGTAAGCTTTTGATGGATCGCGGCGTGGGCCCGTGCTACTGCCCTGGGGGACTCACTGTGGTCAATAGATTTTTATTGTGTTATTTAAATTTATTCGGTTTGTATAAGTGGAGTATATGAACCGATAAGTAGGTAATGTTAGTTTTCTTCTTTAATATACTTGAATTAATGTTTTTTTTCGTAGCGGTGTATTTTTCTAAGTTCCGGTTTGCTATCGAAGGCTTTTCTTAAGTTGCAAATTGTTTGGCTCTACCTCGCCGGATGTCGTAATTTCTCAGTAACTTGCATTTTGCGGCAATTCGATGTTTATAATCAATTCAGTTTTACTTAAAAATATTTTATAATTATCATATTGCACCTGTTAAAATGTACTTAAAAACCATATCTTTTATAGATAAAGCGACTTCCTTTGCAATAATTACTCCACCTCTGGAAGATCTTACATTTAACTTGTACGTTACAACTTACATGTTAAATGTTAATAAACCTTATGAACATTTCACTCTTCCTTTTCTTATATTATCTACTTACTTTAATACTTACTGATATTTAAATCAATCTTCATATGTATGATCATGTGTTTCTCATCAATTGATGATTAATTTCGACTTCCAGAAAGAGTCCTTTTTCTTAGTCCAAGAGTTCCTAATCAATTCCAGAGAGCAATGCAGTGCGTGCATTTTCTATTTTATTTGTTAAAGATTTATCTTGATTAACCCTGTCTCGCCACGGTTTTCAGGCCAATAGCGAAATACAATTTTAATCAACCCTCCGAAAGTCTTCTCTCGGTCTTATCGACCGCGTTAAGTGCCGTGCGAAACGGCCAGGTGCTGTTCACGCGACCCCGCTCCACCCACGTGAGAGATGTCACACTTGCACGCTAAATTGGGGGTAAAATGAACTGCAGTTTTGATTTAAAGATTATTTCTGTATGGGCTCGTCGTGGGGAGAGCCGGCTGCAGTGGTCAGTGATTTGATTGTTAATATTGTTATTGTATTTTGTAGAGACCTTTGTTTTGATTGAGATTAGATGTCGGAAAGCTGATGCCGAGGACAGTAATTAATATTTTGATATGTTTGTAAAGGAATATTTGCCTCAATTGGCTTTAGGTTAAATGATTCTGTTGTTGAACGATGATGAAAATCTACATCTTTTTTTCACGATATAGTTTTTGTTGCATTTGCGTGTTGTTGTGTAAGCAATATCCGACGTAGGTAGGAGTTTAAGCTAAGGAAATAAATGTGCGGACTAGTATATTTGGAGTAGTACAATAATTCCATCTTACAAAAAAACAATAAGGAGCATAGTTATAGGTACAAAGCTGAATGTCAATCTTCAAAAACGAGACAGGCACTTAAAGAGGACAAAATCGTAGCATACAAATCCTACGTATGGTTTATTATTTAGGTCCACATCTTGTTCAATTAACCAATATTCTTTCAACATATAACACAATTTCAATAAAGGCAGGCCTCTCTTGAAATCATAATATGCTACTGTAATCAAATCATTCGTAACTCGAGAACATTGTTTTTTTAAGCGAATAATCGAATCGGACGGAACGATCCAATACATCGAAACAAGCGATTATCGCTTCGCCATTGCTAAGTAGTTGCGACAGCCGCGAGTAGGGTATACTAGCTACAAGGGTGTGTGAACGAGACAGCTATATTGTTAGTAAAGTGTGCGACGAAGATAGCGGACGTGCTTGAAGTGCATTCGCATAACAGCGACAGATTGGCGCGCACATGTCGAGTTACGATGTTCTTTTTGCAAAGAGTGTTTAGTGTTGGGCTTAGTATCGATACATCGATACATGAATTAAATGGTACGGAGTGTTACTTTCCATATTAAACATCCTTGAGAATGCATTGGTTGCACAAATTATATTACAAATGTGTGCTTGTAAAGTAAATCATTATGTAACTACTAAGAAGATCGAATTTCAAATGATCGTAATTTTCTCCTTAGTTTTAAGCATTAAAAAATTGAGAAATTAGCAGCTATAGGAGACCCAAGCTAGAGTCTTACATTTTTAACACTAGGATAAGAGGCATGATGCAGACAAAATTCGAATAAAAATGCCGATAAATATCAACGACATCCCTTCGTAAGCTTTCAAGAGGACACATGAAAGGGGAGCGGCGGTTCGTACGGCAACGCTTGTTTGTGCGATTTAATTTCATTTATCAACGCATTACTTACCGGGAGGGAATTACTTATCCGGATTACCCTGATACCCCGCGCTCCCCTCTCTACTTTTCGTATGTAAATATACAACGGGATCTGAATTATTGAGTAGTGCTTATGATAAGGCACATGGACTTCGGTAAGGCCAGTGTATTTTTTTTGCAAAAAATGCGAAGTCTTGCTTACATTTTCTCTATTTTGTACTTACTGGAATGAAGTTGTTGTTGAAGTCACCATTATCAACTTTTCTCAGTAGGTTATGCCTGATATATTTTACGATCATCTGCTATCTAATCTTCTGAATCTAATCTTCATTCTATTAGACTATGTCGACCACATTTTGACCACCATTCTACAATTAATCATTATGTCTTGTTGAGTGTTCCATTTAAGTTTCGCTACTCTTCTCATGATATCGATTTAGAGAAATAAACTTTATAGTTATACTTTACTTAAACATAATTCAATTATACCTGAATTTTTAGGATAAAAATCCGTCTTTAGAACTCAACGATTCTATTTACAACCAGTCCATATTAAGGAAAAAGAAAACTTTAAAAGTAAAACACTCTCAACGAGAATATCAGTCAGAATTTGAACATGTGCCAAATGAAATGCTAGCACTCCCAAAAATTTGTTAAAAGCATAACATCGCAGATCAAATTAGTCTAAAACATTTCATCATTAGCTGTTAATTGATAATAATAATTAGGGATAGACTATTAAATAGTTTTAATACCAGGTGAATGGCAAATAAATTGGTTCGAAGTTTCCAAAGTATTCGGTGTTCTGATGGTATTTTATGGCCACTTTGCGTAACTATGAAGTCCATTTTGACGCGTGTCTCAAGTGCTTGGAATTTGATTGCGGTTTTATTTGTTTGTTATGAGATCTTTGGCTGTTCGAAACACATTCTGAGATTAGGATTCTGCTTTTTTATCTTTTAACGCCTTAGTCATCTTTTACTAATTATTCGAAGAAATATAACTTTTGGTTCATTTTCAAATTTCACTCGTTGTTACTGGCTATATTTGATTGACTTTGATAATAGCTGTAGGTATATTTTAGAATGATAAAATCTTTTTTTAAATCATAACGATTTTATCACCTCATTATTAGTCCCTTCGGTTCCAAAATGTATCTTAAGTTAACGTCTAGTTTGATAGTTATTTCAATACTATTAACTCACGCTTTCAGATCAGATTTTCTCGAACCAAAACTGATTATTTGTTTTATTATGTTTTAGTGACAAGTCATTAGTATTTACGTTGTTCGCTAATTGCTTGGGGACATTGAAGACCGATCGTCGACTTGCATTAAAATAATTACAGATACAGATAAATACAGAATTTCGTTAATATTGCTTTCCGAATTCTTTTCGAATCCGATTGTATCAGATAAAATTACTTTGTTAATACTCCACAGTGCAATTAGATTTAGATTAAAAAGTATTTGAACATGCAAATTACAGAATACTTGGAAGACTGGTTAAAATATGTTAGGTTTTCGATAAGCCATACCAAATCTGTAGTGAGTAATGAATTTTCATCGTTTTAGGGTTAAATATACTATTCGTATTAAAAAATCCGTCAAATACCAGAGGCATCCCATGGCACCCGACTGTCCATCCCAGCAATGGCTCATTCAGGGCTGATGATAATGATTAACAGTTCAAAATTTATTCGAGATCTTAACACTTTTAATTCCTTATTATATTTTTTGCTTTCATCTTTGACCGATTTGACGTTTCTAATAAATATTAAACTTTAATATTTCATGTAACCTGAGTTGATAATGTCGGCACGTTTAAATAGGGTCCTAAGCTTCTGAACAGTAATCTTGTCGATCTGATTTAAGCTTACCCTCAAAAAGAAAATAAGCGTCTCTCTGTTGGGAGTTGTCTTTAGTATTTACTGTAAATATATTATTATCTGCATCTTTCGGATTCAAAAATAAAATACCAAGAATATTCTGCTCTTGTCTTTGTTATACCTGATGTTTTTCATAAGTTGTTTTAATTGTAATATGGCTTATGTGCTTATTAATGGTCTTGCATCTTATGTTTAATCTTTTTCAAGATCAACTGCGTGATTATTAACACAGCTTTGGAATTTGAGTAGCCTTTAATTTTTCTCCCATTTTTATCTTTTTAACAAAGTCTCCCGACTTGACAAGCACAAAGACAACCAGACTCAGGGATGGTCAACTTACAATAAAAATATATTTTTAAACAAGTTCTAAAATGATTATCCAAACATCAGTTGTTTTCTAACGTCTCCATATCACAAGTGTCGACAACGTGTTGTGCTAAAGCCCATAGCTTATTTAATATTTTTATTAGCACGCCCCGAGTCCCTTTCAACTACACATTAATATCCATCGTCAGAGCCCCACATTACATTTCTATTCACGCACAAGTCCGCACAACTAAACCAACATGGCCGGGGGGCGCGAATTTGTTTAAAATTTACATATTTATTTGCGTTTATTAAAGTGAAATAAATTTGATGTCTCAATGTGCCCCCTTAATGGTTCCTATTAAATGTGTATGGTTTATGATATGCTATGTTTATGGGAAGGACACCTGTTGCTGTTATTTCAGATGTAGTTATTCAAATTTAAATTTGAATAGATTTTTCTTGTCAAATTTGTAGCTCGAAGCAGTTGGTTGAATGTTGTGAATTTTGTAAATTCCTAGTGATTTTTATGATTAGATGTAATTGTCGTATTTTTACGATATCAGAAAAACAGAATTGATGAAATAAATATTAAGAGAGGCTATTTAGGTAATGGCACTTCTGTAATCAAAGCAAATAATTTCGTTCTTTAATCTCGTGTTTTTGTAGATTTATGAATATTATCTTCAAACATTAAAAGTATATCACATAAACACGTATACATGACAACGTACAAAGTAATATTAATATAATAACGCCACAATAAAAATCACGAACATATTGGAGCGGCAATCTGGAGCTTCCTTTCATTACAAACTTCCTTCAATTAAAATAAATCCACACACAAAATTAACATACCTCACACACTTAAAATGCCACAACGATTTTAATGTATGACCAATTTAATCTGGCCTACCTTCCCCCGATGTCTCCAACTAAACGTTCGACAAATGAAGTTGTCTTAGAAATATAAGGGCTCTTATTAGATTGGACGTTTTAAGTCTTGGAGGAATATCAAAGGCGACACAGTGTCCTTAATGGGTATACGTATTTCACCTTGTAAAAGGCGCCGAAATGCGCCCGCGTCGTTTATCTAACTGAAATTAAGAACGAAAACATTTTAAACGAGCCATAAATTTTTCTTAGGTGAGTGCTTTCTTTTGGTGTTGCCAGCGCCGGGTGTTAAATTTGCGTTTTTATTTTGATTTTAAGTTTACGGAAGTTGATCGATAAGTACTTGTGTTTTAAAATCTTTACCGTGTTATATATTGAGTGATATCGGTTTGTTTTGATAAGATTGTGTAAATGGAAATAAATCTAGAACAGAAGTATTCGCGGTACTTAACTTATCTGATTAATTTAAATGGTACTTTATTTATGGGTTACCTAATTGCATGAAATGTCCGTGCAATATGTTTAAAAAGATTTATGGATTTTAAAATGTCAGTTATCCCTAAAAATAAGGAATTTCATCGTCCTCGCAACACTGATTCGTATAAATGCGCAGGCGCCTTTCATATGCTCGGTTTCCATTAGCGCGTTTGGATTTAGAACGCGCCGCGATTGGTCGACGGAGGCAATGAATCATGGCGCCGGCGCTGAGACGACATATCTACAGGGTGTTCACATATCAGATACTGTCTAGTGTAATTATCTCGTTAGAATAGATACGTTATTTATCTAGAAACTTAATGTTCTACATAGAAATAATCTAAGTATTTAGTAGGTTTATATCAATGTTAATATGTTGGATATTTAAAGTCAGGGCCCAAATAATGACTAACTTGATTGCGTGCCGTATGACTTCGAATGAAACACGAATACTTATATTTTACATATTCAAACGTACCGCTTTTAATTATGTATATGATACTTTGCTTTTCATCAATTCAACTTTCAAATAAAGATCAAAATAAATAAGCACCCACAACTCGCTTTTCCAGCTCTTATTGATAGTACAAAAATTGATTCATAATTTAAACAACGCCCTGTATACACTGTATGAAAATAACATTAAACTTCACGTGCGTGGTGAATAGTGACATCGCATTATATCATACAAACTCGCCGAAATTATACATCTATCATTTATAGAGCTGCGCTATTTGTGCGAGACATATATCACTTGGGGCTTCAGCCAACTGTTCGATTGCAACACGTGTTGGTTTTGATATTAATGGTGATAAGATTTTAAGGCTTGTTTGTTTGAAGTATTTTTGTATCTGGGATATATGTACAGTTATTTGGTACAGTCTTTTCAGGTTGTCTAGAAAAGGATTTGTGTCATCCCAAAATTGCTACGATACTGACACTGTCGTAGCGAATGAGATCACATAAACAGCATCGACAGCGGCTGTAGTGCGGTTACTCGGGTGTGCGTCTGGTTAAGAACAAAGACCATAGTTTAAAAAGAAATACCAAACATGCATGGCTCAGCTGTAGGTACCTGACAATACGATTCATTCAGATATATTTGGAAAGACTGAAAGCTGACCTGATCGTTATTTATTAAAAGGTGACATAGAAGATAGAGACTTGAAACAGTTCAATGTGAAATGAAATAACTTAGTAACTCAAAACAGTTGTGAATATTTCACTCTTCGTCTTCCAATAAGCAGAGTTTGCGCTGTGACTCACTACAAAGAAAAACAAAAGAGAATTAATAACACACATTTATATTTAAGTTTCATTTTACAATTCAAACTTGTTACCATCAATCTCCGGTCATTTACCATAACAGCCATCCTTTAAAATGTGACCTTTAAAGTCTCACAAATATTTAAGATTACATTATCTTAACCCGTCTCTACAAGGAGGTCTGACATTATCAAAAACTTTACTACCAAGCAAACGTATTCACGCATCACTAATAACCCTTAACGTATAGTACTAAAGACTAAAATCCAATGAATCAACAGTTTCTATAATCTTGTATAAAATATATCGTTGCGCCCGAGTGACCAATCACAAGGCGATCCTTGGATTCCAAATTTGAAATTCTTGACGTACCAACGGCGCCATCTTTCCGTGGTATTTTTTGTATTGTTTTTCTGAAAGGAAAAAATGTTGGGCAGTTGACTTTGATTGGTTTAAAAGCCGTTGTTAAATTTTAATTAATTGGCATAGTAAATAGTTAACTACTAATGTTATGACGCGGGTATTTAGATGATTCAATCGACCTTGAACCATGGTGAGGTTAAATATGTATTTGACTATGATTATACTAGCCTTTATCTAGTAAAGGCTGTATAATCTCGTTTGATTTGATGATAAAAACGTTAATGGCGTATAATCTACTAATGTGTAGTTTGATACTCATGTTAAGAGACGTAACGTATGTTAAGTTTCCACCGTTATCTGTACCTTGATAAAATAATGAAAAAAAAAAGTTTTACCTTCCATTTATTTAACTACTAGCTGTTGCCCGCGACTTCTTCCGCGTGGTTAGAAGATATAAGTTATAATTTATACCTGCCTTCTATCTATCTATCTGCCTTCTATCTATCTTGTAGGATTCAGTCAGCGTTTGCAATGTAAGCGCAAAAAATGTGTTTTTTTACGACCTCACATTAGAAACCTCAAAAATTGTAGCCTATGTGTTATTCTGATGTATAAGCTATATTGTGGTAAAGTTTCATTCAAATCCATTCAGTAGTTTTTACGTGAAAGAGTAACAAACATCCATACTTACAAACTTTCGCCTTTATAATAGTAGTAGGATTTGAGATATCTGAAAATACTAAATAATTAGCTGAAATGAATTTAGGAAAAATTAAACTTTTATGTGAGTATCTCTATTTGAGCAATCCGTATAATTGCAGATAAGTTAGGTAATATATTTACCAAGTCAGACAAACACCAACGTGATACCTCTACAAAGGACCTGCCATCAAGTCCTCAAGTATAACTTTCAATTGTGGAAGCTAGACGGCAATACACGACGTAGCGCGATATCTCACTCCCAATTGCATCATTGTTACTCTAAGTTCTCGTGGTAGGCACCCTGAACAGTACCTGCATTTAAAGTAACATCGTCTAAACCTTTCATCTTGATCGCCTTACCGCGCAGATTAAATCCTCGTCCACTGAAATCCGCGAATACAAACTAAAGTTATCGGTTACCCTCGAGATTTGATTAGGTCTGATGTTCTTAAAGTTTTATGTCCTTAAAGAATTTGTTGATTTGTGATCGCTTTTACGAATAATATTCGGAACAGGGTACTTATTTGACAAAAAACACTGATTAGTCTGAAAGATTAAAAAAAAAATCATAAGTATTATTTCTTTTATATTTTAAAACCTCGTGTGACGCCACTTACCAGTACGCTTTTAACTATTGTAGTGGCCTAGTGTGGCCTTGGACATTGAATCGTGGAAAGATTTTGGACAAGCCTTAGCCCAGCAGTGAAATAAAACGGAATTACTCATGTATTAACTCACTTTCTTCCTTAAACTTTTATATACAACTGAGATTACCAAACGTCAATCGATGTAGAAAACATTTTATTAATTAAAAACTTAATATTAACCACATCGCAAGTTTGAGCACCGCTGCGCTTGGTTACAAGGCGAGTAAATATTTACACGAGTTATAATTGGATGTACCGAGCCCTGAACAGCAAGGTGCTTGCCGAGCAAGATTTTAGCATTTTTTGCCTCTCTCCCCCTTTTAGTAGGGGTACACAGATTGATCGTGGTGTGATTGGTTATTCAATGTTTAATCTGAAAATGTTGAAGATCAATGTCAATAATTCATTGGCATTTTTCAAATGGCAATATTATTCAAATAATTTTTTGTAGATCTATTTCTACTCCTAGTTTCTTTTTAGGCTGTGAATCTTTAGGCGGCGAAACTGTGATCTGAAATCTGTCGTCACAAATTTGCTCATCGTTGTACCTGAAGCTTGTACCATTTCATCATACAACATTTTGCTTTGTCGTTTTTATTGTCTGATATAAATAGCTTTTCGTTATATTCTATACAATAAGCTCTTCTCACCTCAGGGCAAGCTTGACCATCAAAACATGTATCACAGAAGCCATTGGAAAACAAAACACGACTTGTTTGTGTTCAATTTGGATCTGTGAGTACATTGGCAAAGGGTTGGCATTTATTAAAATGCAAATTGAGAAAATGTGGAACTGAAAATTGCTCAGTTTGTTTTATTTCAGTAATCCTTGGAGGGGACTAGAGTTTATGTGTTTCAAGTACCTATAACGGTTTTTTGGGAGCTAGCCAGTGGTTCTATAAATTGTTTAAAATGTTTGCGGCTTGAACCAGAGCAGATCTTTTTTTCAGTAATATTAGATAGATTCTTGTTTTCAGTAATATTAGATATGCCAACTAATGTGTGTGGTTTAGCGGTAATAAAAAATAACGTATCTCATGAAATACTGTACTGCGGATTCGATTATACATGATATGTCTTTCGTACCTCCTACAGTAAATGCTAAGCTAGAAATAAATTTCAAGTATATGGATAGTTGATTCCTTTAGGCGGATACATAGTTTTAAGCATAAGTTATTTCTTTAAAATACAGCAACTTCAAATCAATGTATGCATAGACATAATTGAAAATTGCCAAACCGTTGCTTCATTTAATTATCAATGTTCCTCACGAAAATTACTACAAAAACAATCAACCATATATGATGTTTAAACATAAACTCGTTGTTCCAGCTACATGTGCCTGACCGGGTGTATAACTCGCGCGGAGAAGGCCGGCACGGCTCGCGAGAGCATCCAGACTCTGCTGACGGTGTGCGCTGATCTCTGCCATCCTTGTGACATCGATGTGGTGAGTGTAGTACATCAATAAAAAATGATTTTCTTTGTTCGTTGCCGCATTCAATTGGCAAACCTACCGAGGTGAAGAATTTCCCTTCTTTATATTTTGTGTTCCCCATGAGGTAATTTTTGGTCAATATATTAATGGGTCTTAATTCTTACTTCTGAATGACTTAATTTATCTGATCTTCCACAATTAAAATTGTTGTGAAACTTATAAGCATTAAAAACTTATGTAGCTCTCCCAGGGGAAATTACTATTGTCTATTTAAATTAATCTGGTATGTTTACCCGCCTTTCATAAGAACCCATCTCCGTCAGGGTTCTGAACGCATGTCAGCGACCCAGTCTCTCCGCTGCGCGCTGGGCACGAGCGTGTGCGGCTCGCGCGCCGAGTTCTGCATGCTGTTCGCGCAGGGCGCCGGCCTCGAGCACAGCGGCGGCTTCGTGCGCGCCGCCAGGACCGCGCACCTGCTGCGGGCGTTAGCCGAGCTCGATCATACCATCGTGCAGGTAACCTACATGTACCTTTGGACCTACCGCATCTGCTTTTAGGCTACGTGAACGAATGTGTTTGTATGCAATGCAAACAGTACGAAACGAGCATCACGGTTTATAATCTGAAAAATCGATGTGAATACGGAGAGTTACTTTATTTACATCTATACACAAAAGTACTTAAAAGAAAAACAATAATTAAAATAAAGGATCAAAAATTCATCGGCCTCGCTGCCGGCTGGGAATGTGCCCAAAAGGCTGGCATGTGGATATGTGCTGATCTTTATTTGATTGAAATTTTGGATCTTTCTTTTCAAATATGTGAAGAGTCGAATGAAGTTAGGATCATCAGAAACCTCGTATTTTCTAAGATTATTTTTCATATTAATTTTCGTCAAACACATATTGGGTCACTCAATAAAAACGTTCACCACATTCTCAAGAAACGAATTAGTCGTACCTCAAAGAGGAACGTATTAAACAATCCCCAATACCAATAAGCTGACAAGCAAACTTGGGAGCGAACAAAAAGGCCGGCCAAATGAGTGGAAGGTAATAAAATATTCCGTACACATCTGTTAGAAAGCATATTTGTTCAGCCTCCTTAATTAACTGGAGTATCATTGCGCTGTTTGTTGAGCACACAGGGTAAACGATGAGTGCGGTGTGCGGTAGCCATCGGGAACCTAGAAGCAAAAAAATGGAGGTGGCATTTTGACGAGTAGTGAACTGGTTTAGATAGTAGGTCTTGTGCTAGTTAGGAATTTTGTAACTAATTAGTTTAGTTGCTTCTATAAAGTAGGAAAGAATATTTAGACAGGCCGAGGGTTGAAATAAAATAGTTTTATGAGATTCTTATTCTCTTCTACTTCACTGGTATTTAGCTTTGGTTTTGGATAGTTGTAGTTTAACCGATTTCTTTATGTTTTAACCGATTTCTAAACGAAAGAGCCTCGTTCATTTAGGGTATTTAATCAATCGTGTTGTCAATATTAATTATCCCACCAAATACCAAGTCCATAGTTTTCCTTTCTTCATAGATCCTATAATGTACTTGTAGGTGAGTACCATAGTTTCACGTTACTCGCCGCTAATCCTCCAGTGTGCGTGTCATTGTCGATGTGTGCGTGAGTACCGCGAACCAATGTCCACGGTCTTGTACCCGTCTCAGCCGCGACCACGGAATATATTAAAGCTCTTATTAAACAACCTATAACTTCTTATAGTTTATTGACTTGCATTTTATGTGGAAGGATGAATTTCCAAGAATACAATTTTTTTGTCTTTCTCTCTTATGACGAAAAGATTAAGCAAGTCAATAGTGTGTGTCAATAGCGTGACAAATCGTTAGTTGTATTTTTTTTTTTTAGTTACTTTTTGATGAATTAGTAAGTTAAAAGATGTTAAGTTACCCATTAAATGAATGAAATCAAAATTAGAATGGTTTCTCTTTTTTATCTCTTGTCGTTTCCTTCAGTACTACCGATAAACCCTTTGAGACCGTCAAGAAGCAAAGATCTTCTCTTTCTCTTTAACTATGCTATCTACACTTATAACGTTTTAAAATTTAGTCGGTCACATCTAAATTCCAATGCATCTAGGTTTTCAAGACGTCGCGTCGTTCCATTTCTATGAATTATATTGAGTATTGTTTCGATTTTGAGCCAGTCTCGTTCGGATCCAAAACTGATGACCCAACAACCGTATAACACAAAACTAAATCTTAATCATGTCATCGACCAACCCTGCTAACTTAAACAAAGTTCCTATCTTTCAAAACTCTGTATACTGAACAGTAAACGCAAACACAACGAAAACGGTAAGCAGTTTATCTGACATAAACCTCGGGATCTCACAACAAAGACGCACTGAACAAACAAACGTATAGGTTTACTGATCACACTGATGCCAGTCCGGACACTGGACGCACGCATATCCAGTAGCGCGGACATGTGTGACGCACACGCTGACAGACTTAGATGCACACATAGATACGCACTGCTGTTGTGTAGGTACAATCCTATGTTCTTTGGATAAAGGTAGTTAATTAAATGATTGACAAGAAAATGATTATCATGCTTAGTGGTCCAAATTAGCACCAATGGTTTTATTATGCGTGCGATTTGTCTTCGACTGAATATCTAAATGGCTTTGATAGTGATAGGATAAGGAATTCCAGTAAGATTAGTGTAACAGGAATCTCTTTGAAAGTATTCTGTAAAAAAGGTATAGTAAAGGCAAATCACAGTCTACAAGGACAAAAGTGAAAATATAACTAGCTGATCGATGCTAAACCTGTAGTGATCCACACCCTTTCTCCATAAGAGAAAGAAAATTTTCATACGTATTTAGAAAAAACATTTATTGAATTTGTAAATACACAAACCGAGAAATATGAGAATAAATTGTATCGACAACCAGCCAATACTGACATATCAATGCCGTGTCATCTGTCAGAGCTTGTCAACACGTCACAACGCATGACCGGCCATATTGACCCACAATAGTGACACGCGACTTGGTGGCAATTGAGATGGTACATTAGTTACGTGAGAGAAATATGTGGTTATGATCAGTCTCATTGTGAAACTACAAAGAAGTACATACATAAGATAATTTTTTTGGGAAAGCTGTCCAAAATTGACGGTTTCTCGAAATGGTTGGTGAAACTCGTTTTAAGATAGGATTGAATTTCATACATCCTTTACAATTTTGCATCCTTGTAAATTATCACTTGTAGTTTAATGTTCAAATAGCACAATCTATTAGTTAAATTTTTTTATTGTTCAGAAAAAAAACTGTTTCATAAACAGACTCCCTCACCACGTGAAGAACAGCTTTCTTCAAGAAGTATTATCTAAATGTACAATAACAATTTTTCTGGTAAAGTTAATAATTAATAATGTTTGCATGCGCGCTATAAAGGCAGAATATTATGTACTGTTCAACCTAATAATTTAACATCTTATGTATGCACTATATTCTTGCAAAAAGAATGAATTTGAATTTGAATTTGTAAAAACATCACCGTTTGTCCACAATTTTGTGTAAAAAAACCAAGGTGTGTACTTTTAAAAATTCCCAAACCCCTAACTCAAATCCCCACCAAACATCTAAATCTCTCTCAGAATGTCGGGCTTCATATCAACCTATTGCCATCGACGATATATACTTAAATCTACAATAAACTAACAAAACAAAAATATATCGTATCCCGCGATCCTCAAGTACGTTATATTGACAGACACAGGAGCTGCAGCTCTGTAAACAATTACTCGTAATGCAAGGCAAACAATTTGTTTAAACTATTGTTATGAGGGAGCTCTGGGGATTCGCCACGTGGCTTAGATGTTGCTCTGTTTGTGCTGGGACTGTTAGATCACTTGTGTTTAGGTTCCTATTTTGTAGATTGTAGGGTAGAAGCTGGACTAAGATTTTTTTAGTTCGATTGTCTCCTTTGTTGCTATCAAATACTGTTATTATACTGTCTGCGGCTATGCGTAAATGTTATCTACCTCGGCTAAATTAGTTAGGTAACATCAGCCGCTCACGCTTTGGCCCATTCTTGAAATTACCCAATCAAGATTAGTCATCATCATCAATATTTAATCGCGTGCACTTGTCGATGTAGCGAATTCTCTACTCTTTCACTTCCTCATATGTGGTCACTTCTGTATTTTTCTTCAGTTGGTCAATGTACTTCGTTCTTTGCTTTCCTCTCCCTCTTTGAGGCTCCATCTGTCCTCCTGTTACATAAGTAATCAATATCAGTCAGTGAAGTTAAATTCAGGTTATTTTAGAAGGTATAAAATTCAAATTCTACCTATCAAATGCTCGCAACACTGCAAAACTAACCTAATTATTTTACCCATGGATCGATCACTCCATTCACGATCCAAAACGTCACACGATTTCACGAAACGTGCATCAGTAATTAAATTCAGCAATAATTCGCGATCCATCCCCTTCGATCATCGCAATTCGAAGTGATTATACTAGGAATGACACGTGGCATCGTAACGAGCGCTTATGACCTGCATAGATGTGAACTGTTTATTTTCTGTATCACTTGTGTAAACGGAGTATCATCGTTTTCCCTGAAGGGTTGCGATTGAATTAGTGTTTGGAAATTGTGGTTTGTTTAGTTTAAGGCGGGAAATACACTAGGTCGTAGATATCCGAAGAAAAGTCTTCGGATATCTACGACCTAGTCTCCTTACTTTAATAACGTTAGCAGGACATGTCTGAAATACTTTTACTAATAAAATATTGCGTGATTAATATGAACGATATCTGTATGGGGATTGTCCCTTGGATACTATATTTCCTCTTATACAAAACTAGCATCTCTGTTTTAAGTACATTCATAAACTACTCCGATTTTGATTGAGCAGATGGGATCTAAGTATGTAGAACAAGGTATTAAATACAAAAAAATACGTTTATATTTGAATGGAACCTGTCGCAAAACGATTTCTGTTTATACTAAATAAAGATACACGAAAGCACGAAAACTTTTTTAAATATGTAAAAAGTTTAAAGAGTTTCATTAACCGATATTAGACTTAGTAACAGAAAACAGACGTCTATGTATGTCACTTGTATCTAACACTCAAACATTCCCCAAACAATTGTGCCTTCCTTCAACTGAGACGTTATTTGTTGAGGTCGCAAACATATTACCGTGTCGCGTGTCTCTTTGTGCTGTTACATACATATTGTTATGCGCTACTGTACCACTATGTTTGCAAACTTCAGTAGTACAATAGACTAATACCGTTGTAAGTGGAATTTTCTGTTGGTGATGATGATGTGTCGGTAACAGTTGTGGTGTTATGATGGAGGTCTCTTGAGCCGTGGTATTGACAAGTTATAATATACCATGCTTATGTACATATATTTTATTTAGTTTTCTGAGTAACTCATTCCCAGTCGTTGACTTTGTTTTATGTTATAGACAATTGCTAATTTTCTAGTTCAAGATCATATATGATGAGGATATAAAAGCTATTTAATGTATCCTCAACTACCGTGTCATTACAATAATGCGATGAGTGCATTCCTTTGATTCTCCACTCACGATAAACAGTGCCCTTCAACTTTACTGCAAATATATTTTATTCATACTCAAAAGAAGACCCCCAACAATAGACTAGGAAACCCGACTCCCGTCTCCCCTAAAAGCTTGTAGTGCGGTATTTATGTTTATATAGCTATCCATTGCCGGCCGTGCGTTGCTAATGGGCGGTCCCCTGAGGAGTCGCCGCGTAATCGATACGGCGCAACGACTGTTAATGGATTAGGTACCGCGCCCATATTCGATGCTCCTGATTTTACCGGCGGGAGTATAAGGTCGACTCACAGTTTAGTTTTTAAAATTATTCGTTATACTTGCGAGTAATAACAAGTAGCAGCATTGAGTTGCAGGTACAGTTTATTGCAAAATAAGTTAAATTAATAATAAGGACTATATGAATATACTTATTTTTACTATTTTGCGTGATTTCTTACGGGTTTTCAAAATGTCAAAGATAGGCTTCCAAGGTGATGTTACGGGATGTGATCAACAGAAGTCATCGTGGTGAAAAGTTTAAGAGCATCACTGAAAATTTTCTGAAAAGTCGAATATTGTGACATGAAATATCTGAAAGCAAGTTTCTCGGTAAATCAGGTTTATGTCAAGAAGTCGTCAATAACTGACTTGGGTACGTGAGTAAGACTAAAACTCAAAACAAGTTCAGAACGTCTTGTTCCAACAAAAAAGCCTCACAAATCTTTTTGATTTATTAATTAACTCTCTCTTTTCAATCCACTCGCTTCCCCCTTGGGCCGGCAGCCGGCGCGGCGTCCCAGCGGACTCCAAACTTTGATGTCCGCAAATGATGTGCTATGGGATTTGTGTTTGTAATGCTGAGCTAAGATAAACATCATTATTAGTTTATTACGCACATGGGGTATGACGAATGGGTGGCTTGTTTTAAAACCATTGTGGTTACTTTAATAGTATAATATAAATCATGGTTACTTCTACTCAGGACGAACTGTTCTGAAACATTTTTACAGCGTTGTGAAAGAATAGTTGCTTGATGTTCTCCATCTAGCTGTGCAAAGCTGTATTCAAAATAATGTTAACTTTAATTTCATGCGCTCGTAAAATATTTTCATTCAAATGAATTGAGGCTAGTTGGAATTGGAGAAAACATCAAAAGTTGTTTTTTTTTGTATTTTAGTGCAAAAAAAAGTTCTTCTTAAATAGCAAACATTAACTTCTGGTCTCAAATAAATCCTGCAACAAAATAAAACCAAAGTAAACTGGCCGTGACTAAAGTTGAGAAGTTAAACGAGGGATGACCCGGCAGCCAGCCAGCGATGAATCCGTGCGGTAAGTGCGCTGGTCACGCGAGCACTGATTGAGTTACCGAGATGCGTTGTGGACACGCGATCTTACTGCGATTAGCAGGAGGAGGTAGCCTGGAGGGTACATAATAAAGGAGTTTTGAAGCTACTGAGATTGGGTAACTTGGATTTGACTGAGGCTTTTGATTGAGTCAGTAAAGTGGACAAAAATAAGGTTGTGTTTCTTTTGTAACAATGTCTGGATCAACTTATTCTATTATATAATTGTAACGGCGGACTTGGTAGAATTTTCTGTCCTATTTAAGGTGACTTTAATTAATTTGAGCGACATTCTATCAATCTGGTAACTTACTTTTATACATTGCAATATTCTGCGATGCAAAAAGAAAACAAAATCAAATCTCTGAGTACAAATACGGATAACAATAATTCCTTTCGACGTTATTTTGTAATGTCTATTGTTTAAATGTTGCGTTCCTCCTTAACCTATAAATTATCAGCACTTCAAATTCCTAACTAACTGGTTTGTCAACAGGACGCTTTCGGCGAAGGTGGTTGGCCGTTGGAATTCAGGGCGGCGGTCGCCAGGCTCCTGTCGCAGCATGCGCCCAACGATAAGGAGGCGCCGCGGACCACCGCTCTGCGTAAGTCACAGATATAACTGTCGCACTGATTTAATGGGAACTGATCGGCTCGTACGGTGAAGGGATGGATGAGACGATTTGTGAGAATACGATGATAGTGGATGTGGCTAAAAAGTATTGTTTGGTTTACAAAGTTTTGGTAATTTACATTGACATTTAGGAATCGGTGTTTTGTTATGTTTTAACTATACTAAGTGTCAGGCCTATTTTGTTACCTGATGCCAGAACAAAAACTTATTTGGTTGTGCATTGGTAGCAGATGAATTAATTTTTAATAATCGTGGTAATATCAGGTTTATATTATTTTCACCACGAATTATCAGAATAAATAGAAAGGGAAGGAAAAAGATTTATCAGTATCACAGAGTTCGAGTATTAATGAAATTGTCTTGCTCACAGGTCTGAGCAACCAACGCTTGGATCAAACTCTCTCCGAGACCATGGTGTTGGATCTGATTGTTCTAGTCGGATTCGTGGTTGTCAACAATCCACAACTAAGGGTAAGTTTAATAATATTTATAATTCTATTATTGTTCCAGAAGAATATACTGAATCGAAACGTTTGTATTTCTAGTAAGCATAAAAAAATCTCCAGTAAGTTCAATTCAGCTAGTTCTTGTTTTCTTGGTCAGTAACCAATACAACGGCTTGTAAGTTCTGGTAAGCGTTTAAGGTTACATAATAGGAAGTTATAGTTAGAATAATATTAAAATCGCATTAGTGGTAGTAATAATATCACCTAATCTGTTATAACCTTTTGTTGGAATAATGTGACATTAAGATATTCCAACGTCTTCAAACTCCCATGGATGTCCGTTTTATTTGTCGGTTCTCATGCGGGCGACACCTGCCCAGTGCCGACGTAACACGTGTTCCGATCCATCGGGTAACGAATTACCATGTTGAAATGACCATTTTAATTGTTTCTTTACCAGGCTTTTGTTGTATATTGTGGTGTCCATTTTTTAAACTATTGATGAATATCCAATTATAATTAAGTGACACGTTACTAAATCCTTTCGTCTTTTTACTGCGTGAGCAAAGCGTTTGAAACCCTTCAATAATATTTTTGTAGATGCGTATTGTTTCTTCCACGTGTTTTTTAATAGGTGAATATAAACCTTTCATGTGAAACAATCGTGGACCTAACATGATAGACTGTCTTAACTTTACTTTGAGCTTTTGACTTTCTTTACTTCATTCATACCAGTTTTTTTTTTCAAAAAAAAATGAATCTCTAAATCTAAATTCCCTTGCTTAACTCCTGTTAAATAATTCCCTCGTCTTATTACATAACATTTACCGCTCAACGTTCTCACGGACACAGGTGCTCGCGGAACATCAAACGGGCTTGTCCAAGGAAGTCACTTTGGACCATTACTGAAATTTATACCAGTGTTTTTACTTACCTCATAATTGGTTTTATGGCTTAAAGGAAAGCCCGTTTTGTTGTGTAATAAATTTCACTTATTATTTAAAGGGTTTTAGACGAGTTTTGTCTTTGAGTTGGAAAACAAGTTTTCAGGGCAAAATTAGATTTTTGACAGAAGTTTATTTTAATTATGTTTTAATAAAGTCTACAAACAATTTCGTTTTAGATTAATAAATAAATAAAGAGTACATTTTTAAATTTGTTGTTTGGGTTTCTTTTTGTTTATAAATGCTTTAATAGTTAAAGTTCGATGAATTCTGTTTTAAAAATACATGTCCGGCTGCGATTTCAAGGCTCATAATTCAAATATTTCAAGTCTTCGTGCTTTGCGACAATTGGATGGAACCTAGATAAGAATGCCAATACAATAACGTATTGAATGAAATAATCTTGACTTAACCATTGCTGACTCAGTGTCAAATTATATTTTCATTCAATTATTAATGGCTTCTCCGTTGTAAATGTAACCATCAAAATCAAAATTGGTAATAAAAAAGAGCTTATGCACATTCGAAGGCCCTAGAAATCAATTTCCAATTTCATTAAAATGTTATGTGTTGAAACAAATATTTACTTTGCTTGGTTATCTTACTTTTTACAAGAACCTAAAGTTACCACGGTCCACGGTAGTAAACGTTACCTGTTTGACCTCTGAATAAATTATATTATCGTTGACTTGTCTCTCTAGTTGTCTGCAAAGACACAGGTGGACAGGCCACGCACTTGTTCAGGAAATGTACGCACCCCATTATCATAATTGATGTCCGTATTTTTCATTTCTTTTTAATTGGTTTTATGGCTTCTAGCTATGTTTGTTTAATGTTATTCTTTAAGGTAATGGACGTCGCGCCATTTTGGTTAATATCATCAAGTGTGTGTGTGTTTTTTTATTAAAATTCGGGATTTTAATTTCTCTCTGTTTGCTTAATTAGATATTTAGTTCGTAACCTATGAAAGCCACACTATGAATCTAAATGCCAATAAAAAAGTTTTTATTGTTTGGAAATGCGATCTTATTCTCGTAAGTGTGACCAAAAAACTAATAAAACATATTAGTTGGAAAACCAAAAGTGCTTTCAAAGATAATAAATAACAATATTGAGTTGTACTTGTGTGAGTTGACATTAAATTAGAATTAGTAGTCACAGGTGTCCGGAAAGGCATCAGATGGTCAAGATAGGCCATCGCACATTACACTCCAATTTATTCTGCTCAACCGTTTGTTCGTTGCTCATAATTGATTTGATGGTTTGTCCTTTTTCGAGGGAGAGTTCATTTGGTCGATTTATACTTTCAGTCACTGTTAAAGCCTTATAGGTCCTGTCAGGATATAAGCAGGGTATAATTGGCCAAACGTATAAAAAAGAGTAACAAGCATACCTAAACGACTTCAAGTGAAAAGTTGCCCTGATACTTCTAAAATTTTCTCGTTTGCGTACGGTCGTAAAACAATTTGTAGACTTGATAAACAACATTGTAGTACTAATTAGAGTTTTGACTATTATACTTAAACGTTATGTCATTATGTCTTAGCCGTTCTACTCGTAATGATCGTAATATGACTGTTATCACAGCGTCGTCCTTAAATACGCTTGTTAGATCCATCTTCACATTGAAAATATTATTCAGGAGACCATCTGCGACGGTTGGGGCGTGATCAAGACCCTCTGCACTCTCCCCGCCAACTGGCTCGTCAACAAGCTGCACAGCCACGCTCTCCTGCCGACGCTCGTCGCTCTGTCGGATTTGCCGACTGCAGCCGCCGCTATAGCTTCCGAACTTAGCATGGAGGTGAGTACCTATTACTTATACATCATGATGTTATTGCCAAGAACTCATTATCACCACCCCCCAAATGTCGAAACATTTGTCAGCTTCATCTAGCAATGGAGCACTCATGTTACAACATTTTGTCTAAGACAATGTTTATATGCATCCAAAAAAATTAAATGCGATCTTAACTTCGGCTTGATAGCTAAAGTTGAGCATAAAGATAATTAAATAACATGGTTAGAACTCACCTTAGAATCCATGCTCGCTGAAAATAATTTAAGCAAAAATAAAAGCCATTAAATTATAGAAATCTCAAACAACTCGATCATAGGCAAAACATTAAACAAATATTTACCAATTATCGTAACTTTACAACTAAAAACAAATTTACCATGCACGAGCCACTCCGCGTAATAGCGAAACTCGGCGGAACACAATTTGTACGTTTGAATATTTGATGAAATTACACTTGTAGCTTGTAACTCGCTGGACGCAGCTGCGCTTCCTACTTTATTTGCTAAAACTTGATATACAGTTATAAAGGACAGAAGGTCTACTCCTAACAAATCCCAAAAGAAAAGTAAGATGTCCAAACCGTGAAGGTTAAAGTTTCAGTCATAGCAAATCGCATTAGTTCGATGGTGGTTTAGATCTAAGAAAAACTAAAAGCCAGATTACTTCTAGCCAGTTTTATAACTATCGGATAACAGATAACCTAAGTATAAATGAATTTTCAAATCGATCTTAAATGGAAATAGGTAATGTTCTATCATTCCCCAGGAATAAGTGTATGAATACTCGTGTTTATTTGTTACAACTGATATTAAATGGAGTGGGTTTTAGAATTTAGATAAGATATCACATAAGCGCCTCCATCAAGGTATAATCTAGCTGCAAATACTATTGCTTGTGTAGTGTTAGTCCCATCACGAGTGTCGGATACTGGCTTTTGAAGATGCTAATCTGTTGTCATAAAATATAAAAGTGTAATATGGCATTTTGTTGAAAATAATATGAATATGAAATCGTCTGTTAATAAAATAATCATTATAACCTTTAGGTGCGGCATTGAGTATAAACTAAGACCTAATATTACCCAGTAAAGCAATTCTAATTTAATAACTGTTCACAAAACGTAAGATTGACTTTTTCTCATCGTCATTCATTCAAATTGTTTTTAGTAAACACTATACAAGTATACCCCTTGCATACATTGTGATCTTTCTTTGTATTTATTTTGACCATGCAGTTCGACCAGGTGTGACTATTCTTTACGACTGTTCTCTGATAAACCGTATTATGTTAATATTGTCTACGATGTCAGTTATCTTATCCTCAACATGCATCATCTATGTTATTTTTACAGCAACGCCATGTTTATTTACAAAGCTACTTACAATTAAGTAAATTTTAGGGTATTTGAGAAATGTTGTTCATAAAAGTTTTAATTTCTTTGATTTTTTTCATTTCATTGATCCAACTAAGAATAGAAAACTTTACGAGACTTTATGTTGGTACTTTAATATGAAACTTATTATTTTCCCTTCTTATCCTTAAATTCCCCACTACTGGGCAAAACCCTCCATTCTGTTCTTTGTTCGTAGACAATCTTATGAAACTCAGAAAAGAGCGTTCAATAATGATTAATTTCGAAAATGTATAAAAAGCTCGTTTCCGTTCTACCTTAGTGCCCACTGGAAAATAAAATTCTAACTTTTACAACAAATATTGACGTCCAAATTTCGTTTAACAGATGCTCGACGAATACATGGAAAGCCCCGAAGCTCAAGAAGTGAAACTAGTACAGGTGATTAAGCAGGGACGAGGGAAGAAGGCGAAGAAGTTATGTTGTTAAGTGGACTGAGATACATTAGTAGAGGCCTACGTTAGTATTAGACTTTCTGGTGTTGATGTTTCTCTCATAACTAACTGGGAGCCTGCAACCATATCTTTAAGTAAGTGCGAAAGAGATGCCGCTCTACGTCGGTAAGTGCGTCGTCTTGCTTCCACAACAGAAGTCTTACTTAAATGCTTGGTGGTAGGCTTTCTACTCAATCAATAGGGTGAAGGTACTGCTAATCAATAGAGATTTGTGTGTAATTGTCCATTTGTTGAATGTTGATTTTGTTTTGTTGATGATTCGTGTGATTTCGTAGAGCATGTGGTTTTAAATGGTTTCTTTCATTGCATTTGAATGCTGTCACAAATGAAAGTATATTGACAGCTACAGGGTGGTATACTACTGTAGTTGGATGATCTTTCAGCTTCATAAGTTTAACTCAATCAAGAATTCTAAATGTCTAGTTTATTTTCAAAGCTTTTTTGTTATTGATTTTAAGTGTTTCTTTTCTTTGTCCATTTTCATCGATTGCTTCTCATACATTCAGGGTATGTTAACTCCCTATTGTGCCATTCATGTCTGTGCCAATTCTTGCTATTTTCATCTTTGCTTTACCGTTATTTTTTCTTTATTTTTCTGTCTGTAGTGTAGTTGACTACTTCTGATAAAGTACAAGATATTACACTTACTTTATCAATCTGTTTTATTAAGTTTCACTCCATAATCTTTTAATATACTCTTGTTACCTACTCAACAATGCAATGATTATTTAGTCATGTACGCATGGTGTCTGTTTTATCATTGTTTTAATTCTCTTAATATTATCATTCATTCCATTCTCTTACTTTAAGCGCACAATGACATAACAAACGCGCATTTATCATATACTCATTAAGCTTAAATACATCATTAAAACAAACTAGTCAAATACCTTTTACTTATAACTAAAATATCAGTATTTTAGTGTTAGTGAACTCGGTTGATTAGCATTACCAGTTTCTAGTGTATGCACGGCCGTGACGGCAACACCCGACAAATTTTAATAAAAAAAAACCATGTTAGTCTTAGCTTTTACTAAAACAATATAGATCGGTCTATGGTGTTATAGTAAGCGATAGACTTTATAGTTGATATATTGTACACTTTTTGATGTGAGTCTATTTATCTATTTTTCTATGGTTGTAGACTAGAACTAGACAGAAACAAATTGTATTTCAACAAACTTTGTTACGCATTGGATTTATACGGGCGGAGGTTTCGAAGCGTGGACGTAAATCCATTATATTTTCTTTGGTATTAGTTAGTTAGTTAATGTAAAGGAATTTGGTTAGTGATATTATTTACTTAACATTCTTTGTGTACTCGTTGTGTTCTTGTTGTATGCTAGTCAATGTCTGGACTCGTTCCAGTTGTTATGACTCACTGCTTAACTTATTATTATTGTTGTCAGCTATTGTTTTAAAACTATACTTAATATCACTCAATGTATAGTTAAAAGAATAAATTAAATTTTTGTTTTTACTTTATTGGTTTCTTCTTCAAATATTAGTTTTCGAGGTTCTTTTTCGTACTTAGGAATTGTAATAATTGAATTTAAGAAATCTCGTAATAAAAAGATATGCTAGGTTTATTTTTTTTACTTAATAGTTGTTTATTTATTTATCTAAGATCTTATACAGATATCAATTTTAACGATCCTTTTACGATATATAATTTACGACCACGATTATAAACCTCTGCTGTTACTTAACAAAATTATTCTCTGTAAAATTACTTCATAGGAATGAGGAGAAAGGTAAATGTGTGTGCTAATAGAGTGCCTTGAGGGACACTCTTGTTGAATGTTTGAACCACGGTAATATAGCGTCTATGTATAATGCCAGTTCGGAATGCTGTGATAAAGAAATGAAAGGAATTTATTCCTCGTAAGAATAAAACGATTTTGTAAAACTTAAAACGGTGAAAAATGAATGTCAATGCTTTGAAATGCTTATGTCAGTTCGACATCTAATGTTTTTATCTATTTTCCGATTTTATTTTTTGTGATAAATTTCTTTTACTAACAGCCCGTTTGCATGTATTATGATGGTTGAGTTACACAATATAATATACTTCGCTTGACCATTGTAAGGGATTCGTAAACTTTTATTATTATACTTCACTATCTTTCAAAATACATGTAAAATTTCTGCTGGTCACTTGTAGTGAGTACTATAATGTTACCCTCAGTAGTCTTATATCATTGTATGTAAAGCTCAAGGATATTGGCATTAAGAAACTATCCAGTAATAGGTATAAATGGTGTGTAACTGCAAGGGACCGGTACAGTTTACGGGTTCATATCCGATGCAAACGGGCCGGGATCTGTGATTTTATATATTATGTTTTAAATTATAGAATTTCACTTGCAAATGTAATATATGATTTTTTTACATTTAGTTAACTACACGTGTTTAGTCTAATGTATTTTATCTGTGATTCCTTTTGTTTAGCGTAACTTCGTGTAACTCATGTGTACGTGGAAAATAAATATTTGTGTAACAATGATTTTTTGGGTTTTCTTGTATTGGCTTGACCTAGTTGTGTCTTTATCTTGCAGCGAATATGATAATTGGTTAACCCTTCTACAGTTAGATTCCAGATTTTTGTGGTATGTATGTTTTTGAAAATTGTTTTTGCTCGGTATGTAACATAATATTTAATATTATTTTCCTTAACCTATGGTGTCTCACTTATAGCCAATCTCCTTCCTCAAATCCTTCTCCGATTTCCTATCCCGCTCCATAATCTTATTACAAATCCCTACTATAAATCATTACACTTGAAGGATCTTTTCTCAATTAACAAATTGTTGTAATTCTATTAACCTACACAGCTTTCATATTTCAGCTAGCAGGATCTTGTCCTTTGACGTCAGCGTATGTCTCTACATTACTCTAAAAATAAAATCCATTTAAAACAGACACGCGCTCACACCGTTTATTTTTAACATCAATTTATGAATGAGCTGCATTTGTTTTGATCGTTACTTGTTATATTGTGTTCCAATGTTCGGAGCACTTAGAAAGCTTTTTAAATTTATCGGTGGATGTATTTACGTGGCTGTGAGTTGTGAGTGATGATGGCTGATCGAGTTGGGTGTGACGCTCGCTTCCTATGTGAGGGTGGTCTGTCACTTGTTGCCGGATAGAATGGTTTCATATGTTTTGTAAACGGGAACTGGTGTGGGTCTTATCATAATGTTTGTGGTTTTGTAATTATCAATTTATGTGTCTGTAACCTTTTCCCGGCTATACAGTTCGTCAGGTCTTAACATTTAGGCTGATGATTCCAGCAAGGTCATAAGTTACCTTTTGGCTCGAACTCTCTTTTAGCGGCTTACATAAAGAATGTAATTATTATTCTCACGGTTCCGGTTCGCGTCTTAAAATCATGAAATTCGCACAATGAAATTCTCACCTTTATTCAAACTAGAAAGAAGTCTTTAAGAAAACAATTATTCCAACCACTGACTTAACCTCTTAAATCTAAAACCAAATTGCAATGTAAGTTTCTCCCCACTTTGAATCATTATGCATACACGAACGCCTCTCAATGATGCAGGATTTTGTAAAAATGATGTATGATAGCGATCAATTGAATGGAAAAATACTTCCGGAGGCGACTGAGGGTTGGGTTTGTTCCACTTCGCATTTTTTTTTAAAGAAGAATCTGCCACCTAACGATGTCACGGTAAGATTTTAAAACTAACCGAGTGGCGTTACTGAATAGAAACTGTATTAATAAGATAGAGAGCATTAAATGGCGTCATGTATGAAACTATGCAGATTATGTTAAATTATGGTATACTATATTTTGTACGAGAAACTGTAATAGGATCACACTGCGCAAATGTCTGATAGCCTTCTGAACGTCTATGAATTATACATATTTTATTCACTTTCGTGATCTGCAAAAGTTAAAAAATAACATAACATCTACTAAAGAAAGACTTGAACTTTTCAATCAATTCAGCCTATAGAGATCCACTGCTGGACATAAAACACCTAAGTTGCCTCAATTCAGCTTCTCGATGTTCCTGCTGGACATAGTCGACACTCAAGCTGCGTCACAACACCCGCCTTTTCCATTCTCTCAGCCTTTTCAGGACACCAGTCCATCGTCCTGAGGACGTTCTACACTACGTTTGCTAAACGCATTATAGTGTGATAATCTTATAACATTTTCGCTAGTCTACAGACACAAATACTAAGTCAGTGGGATTCTTATCAGCAGTGATCAACAAGTCTGGCAGTCTCCACAATGATCACGCGAGCTCTGATATGTTTCAAATTGTTTCAGTCACCGCATAGGACATACGTCACGCCTGCACTTTATAGCAAAAGGCATGGAGACACCTCATCCTTAATTATTATGTGCCTAAAAATAAACTATTTATTTAGGTGAATATGTGTTGATTTCCATCATTTCAAGACGAGCAAAAAAAATGTTTTTTGGAGTTGACAGCGTCAGTTTATTCAAGCAATGTTGTATCTAGTTGTAAGCAAAACTATTGTTTAACAACTTTGTTTTTTTGAACGGAAAAAAAAATCTTCGAATCATTAATTGCGGGCTTCATCCAACAACCTCAAGTCATGTAACTGAAGTGTCAATTACTTACCTGTTCCGAAAATAATAATAGTAAAGCGAAAGTTATGAGAGTCAATCCATGATTAGTAGCAGGTATATTTATAAATTTGAATGTTTACATCCTGAAACAATACTTTCAGCTCACGGTTTACTAAAATAAATCAAGATGGCCACGAAGTTGTATTTATATTGTCTAATGGACTTTTATTATTGTTTACATTTGTGTTTATATATTGAGCCTTGAAATTGATTTATGAATTAATACAAGGAAGAAAGCATGTATGGGGTCATGTCTTTTTCAAAAATACTTAAAAGTGTATTAAAACAATTAAATGATGCAACGGTTTACTCATATATTTATCCGGATAGTCCGACTAGTTCCGGAGCCAACTGGAGTCCTTAATCATGAGCTGACGCGGCTGCGTGCTATTAAAACCGTTGCATCATTCAATAATAAATCATCCTTACAAATAGTTATTAAAACAAAAATAGTTACAAATACTGAAACCGTCCCGTAACATTATAATAACAATAGCAAAATCTCATAATAATTTAATACACGAACAGCCTCTCCATACCACCCGTAGCCGTTCCATTAGCGGCGCGATTGACGCCGCGGTTTCCCTATCGCCACATAAACCAGTAGTTGAATGGCTCACGAACGTCACGACCGCGCACTGAAAGCCAAGGACTGTTAATGTAACAACAATTCCATGATATTATATTATACAAGTTACGATTTTAATAAACTATGCAAAGAGGTCTTCTTTGATCCTTTTGTCACTAAAAGTACCTAGCTAAAGAGGCAGCTGAACCTTAAGATTTTTGTCTTGAACTAGATAGTTCACTAGTCGTTGCGTCTTGTAATATTGCGTGCTCACAAATGTTCGATGAATCTCTGTTATACATTTAATTTCTATTCGTGAAAACATGTAATTGGCTTTATATTACCTTAGTTTTATCACTTACTAGCTGTTGCCCGCGACTTCGTTCCCGTGGGTAGAAGATATATGTTATGATTTATACCTGCCCTGTTTTTTCACATTTTCCATTGTACCTATCTTCGCTCCTATTAGTCGCAGCGTGATGGTTTATAGCCTTACTCGATGAATGGTCTATTCAACACAAAAATATTTTTTCAATCTTCCTTCAGAAATAAATAAAAAAGTATACACTGGAATTGTCACGGATGCAAATATTTTTTTTTCCCTGTCAAAAAGACAAGGGCGCATAGAAAAGTTACATTCTTACATTTTTACGAGCGTTAGCGTTGATGGGATGGCCGTGGCTCACATAAGTTGAATTGACGAAAGGTATTGTCATAACATACATTTGAGCAGCGATGATTTTTTTTTCACACCTATAAATTCTTGTCCAGCCAAAAAAGTATTGTAATTAGTTCATCTTCAATTCGGGTAAGAAAAATACAAAAACATTACAGGTTATCTCTAATTTTCAGCTTTAGGTAAACTAGGTACTCATGCTTTATACATCAAAATAGCTTCAAAAATTAGCCATGTAGCATATCAAACCCGCTAACCAGGAAGTCAAAAACAGTTTCCTATTAATAATATTGGTACATATAACCACTAAGTAGTACAAATAAAACTATACGCTTTATATTCGTGAGTGACGCGGAGAGCTTTTAGCGGAACGGGGGCGCGGTGGCCGGCGTTTGATCTTGCACTTTTGATTTTATATCTGAAAGATATTGCATGCCTGAAACAGATATATAAATATGGATTGTTTGTATGTATGTATGGTTTGTTTTTTGAAACTGAACTTTTGCGATGTTATTTTTGCTCTTTGTATTGTATTGCGTCATCTCCTTTCACAATCACAACTCAAGCAGACTTTGTGTCTGTCTGTCTGTAAGTGGCGGTCGTAGGACCGCTGTTAGGCTATACAAGATATTCTCAATATCAATTTACTAGGATACACTTAGAGACTTTAAAAAAACATGCCATTCTGATAAAAAGAAAATTGTAACACTCTGCCAAAGTTTTATTCAAGGTTAGTTACGAATAAAATAAAAATGAGGCAAGTATATTTGGATGCATAAATGCACTTGAAAAACATAACACATTTCAGGGCGCAATCAGTGTTAAATATTGTTGAAAACATTTTAAGTCTTAAGCTTGCACCTCCTACACAAACTCCTTGGTCAAACCTCTTCAACAAGAATAATTCTTTGCTAGTAAAACTAGTATTATTTTATTTCGTCTCGCCACTAACCGCTACTTCACGATACTTTATTACGCGTTTAATCTCGGAACATACACGGTTTGGTTTTATATAGTTCTTGAGATAACGCCGAACAAAATGTACAGATAGTGTTATCAGAGTTATTGGGCCGTGAGTGTGGAGCTTTACGTATGTGTGAATTATCTTTATAGCTACAACTTATACATTATTTATATTGTATTTGTTGGTATTAATGTTTTGTGTTAAATGTGATATTTTTTCTTGTCGGGTTAGATGTAGAAATATAGTTCAAACTCTACAAGTAGTATTTATTGCACGACTAGCTGATTGGTATGAAGATAACCACGCAAAAATTGGCGTGCAATAAGCAGTTGTGAGATCCACGAGAGCTTGGTAAAAACCATGGATTACATATCTTAGCGCAGAAGTCTTTCATTTCTGTGGTGACCAACGCTCATAGTTTCTTTTTGCTTTAAACCTACAATAGGTGATAAGGATGTCTTGAATAAAAATTATTAGGAATTAAAACTAAAACCAGAAAAATGAGAGACGTATTTAAGACACAGAGAGTTCCGTACGAAGAAAAAAGCTCTTGAAAAGAAAACGGTGATGAATCATATTTAATCGTTGCTTACCCTCGATCTTTATAATCATAGATATCAACTCTAGCTGTCCCGGTATCTACATGTACAAGTACAGACTGCGTGTCAGACAGATAGACGGACAGACGAACAGACAGGATATAAAACGCTACAAATCTCTTATCTAACGTCATTCATCAATAAGTAATACATCAAAAATAATGTTTTTATTAATTTGTCATACACCAACATTGCATTTGTACTAGAAAACATAAATATTGGTATAAAACCTACATTCATTCATGTCCGAATCGCACCGTATAATTACCTATACATCCTAAAGATCATAAGATTACACACCCCTCGTTGTTACCAATGATTTTATTACTATATCATCTAATTACATACATATAAAGTAGATTCTTATCACTCACACATATGGCGAGCAAGATTCATGGGCCTGATAGCAGGACTAGTTATGAAAACCTGTGGTAACAAATTTGTAGTTCGGAATTGGAGGTCTAGTAATAGTGGTTGGTGAATAACCAGTGTTATTGAGCCGTGGTTTTGAAGTTAGAGTTTGGAAACAGGGCTCAAGTATTTTTGGTATTTTTATAGTTGTTTTAATTTTCAGGTGATTGTAAAATACGAAAAATTGCTATCGATGTAACAGAACCAAGCATAAAATCGACCGAAGTCCTGCAGAATCATCAAAAATGTACCAAGTATACCTGTAAATACATAATAGATTCTGTGAAATATAGAAATAAAACTGGAAATTAAATCTATCACATTATTATCCCATAGAGAAAAAGCTACACTGATAATAAGCATCCTTTTCCGCTAACTCTTTTTCCTACTTTTATACGTCGAGGTTGCTGCACCGTCTTTTGATATTCTCACCTCGAAGGTACCTTCATCCTTCACTCAATCGATTGCCCAGTGATTTCCACATGTCCGTATGGTCACGCTATCCCTGCAAGCGATGAGTCAGTCATTATATTCAATTTGAACCCCACACCAAGTCAAATAGATTAAAGTATGATTATGCTCGGATGCCCCCCTCTCTAATTAACTAAATGTACGCAATATGGGGTGGGATGGACCTCTGCTTACCTCTTTTAACATGCCCTGTAGCGTTATAGTATTGTTGCCTTTGAACATTGATTTGGCACCTTTTTATCAGACTGACGGAGAAGGGTTATTTTTATAACTTTGGCATATTTGTTTGGAGACAGGGTTTGTAAACACAAGGTTGTAGTTTCAAAGTGTGTTTTTGAGGTATTTAATTTTTTCGGAGGTTTCGGTCAAGTGCTAGTCGATCTCTCGATATGAAGGTGTCCGTAAAAATAGGCTAAAGAAAAACTTAACATTTTATTATTATGGAATTTCAGACTAAACCCAAGACCTCACGACCTCGTAACAGAGCAGCCATCACAAAACAAACACCATGTATAAACAGTAACGCTATACGAAGTATCGTGTGTCGTGGATAAATAGAAACACCCTGTGCACATCGCAGCGGTAATGGGTGATACATACGGATGTCAAGAATGTAGGAACTGTATTTATGTTAACTTTTACCGAAGTGGGTCAGAAGAATGGTAATGATTATTTGATAATATATATTTCATCGAAAACCGGATTTCAACTGTTCCTTATTCCCCCACAGGGAAATTCTTCTTCAAAATTCGCTACGTGTCGATAAGTTTCGCTTTCTGTGTACTTGAGATTATAATTCTCTTTCATGACTATCGAAATGTTACTTAATTCCTGAGTTCAACTCTCATAAATGATAATTTTGCGCTCTAATTCCAAATATGCTAGGTATTTCACTTTGAACTCAGATCGTCCCAAATCAGTAGTCGGGTACTTAAGAGCCTTTTCATCTATCCAAAGTTAGAAATTTTCTTTTCCTTTACGTAATCTTTTCTTTTCGTCTGTATAAACTAATTTGCATAGACACAGACTGACAGAGATCCATGTTATCCCGGCATCGTCTCCTTGCTATTTAATCGAATATCATAGATCACAACTTTCTTATAAATAATCCACCAGCGCTCTCCAGAATTAGCTGTCGCTTGTATGATTCCTGAAAGTGATAGACTAAAATTTGTTCGCCATCCTCTCCCCTCGTATGTCTCGCCGGCCACCTGGCCTGCCCACCCCCCGCCGGACAATCACAATTATATGAAGATTAACTTTTAACTGCCGCATGTGTAATGAGTTGTGTTCAAATTATTACACAATAGGTGTGGCGTGATTATGTCTTGTTAGTGCGCCGACTTTTATGACTTGTAAAAGCTAAATAATCGAAATAAATATACTTTTATACCGTGGTTTTTCGTGTATGGCGATTATTCAACTTAGATCAAAACCATCCTCATATTTTTCGTACTTAAGTCCAATTTATAGGCCTGTAATACTATTCTATATTCTATTCCTATGCATACGAAAGCTTACAGTATAGATGACCTGTCCTCACGTAGTCTGTATGCAAGTATGAGGATGGTAATGATCGAATGTCGAATCAAATGTTACTTTTGAAGAGATAAATTGCGAACTGAAAGGCCGGAGAAAAACATTGTTATGTAATTGTAGATTCTCTATCAACATTTCTCACCGAATTCATATATTAGCTGGAAAGGATATCTTCTTCACAGCATTAGAATAAATTGGGTTGTCTATGATCATGATTATCTAATCTAAAAACTAATTAGCCTATTGCAAAAAAAGTTCTTACTCACTGTTTTATCAGGTACGACATTGTCAAAAACAGACACAGCAACCCAGATTCCTTTACATAACAATTAAAGAGTAACATTTTGTCACGACCCCCGAGCCTCCTTGAGCCGGTACCTCTCGGTCCCTCGGCCCCGCTGGGGCCCGCTCGGCCCCGCTCGGGCCCCGCGCGGTCCTCGCACCCTCGCAGAGGGCGGTAAAAGCATATTTATGTTGGCTCCTGATTGACGATGATGGCTTCCCCTTGGTTAGATGCCGTGCGGGTTTGTAGCGACGAATCATTACAATTTATTTTTTGACAGATCGAAACGATGGAGAATTGTCTTTGATTGCTTACGGCAGGCAGAGCGTCGAGAAAGGTTTGTTGCTATTTATTCGGTTGTTTGTTATTATTCGGACAGTAGAGAACTGCATACCACCTATGATACTTTAAAGTTTTAAAATAATTGTCAGTGCAATGCTTTCATAATTTTGCAAGCACAAAAAAAAAACCTGCAAAAAAGCCTACTTATTTATTTAAAAACATGTTCTAAAGTCTATTACTTATTTCTAAGAAAACTTAAAAAAATCGGAATCTACAAGCAATATCTCGCTACCATATCTTCTAATCTCATTTATCAGCTCGCAGTGCACTGTGTCTGTTAATTCGAATTCGTCGCATACGACCCGCACGTCGCCCACTTAACGCACTCCACTCGCAGATTTCTACTGGGGACATTACGGTAACTCTGCATCTGCAGTGTTCATACATCCCTGTATGACCGCGGTAAGTGCCAGAAAATGTATGTATGACTCATTTATGTAACGTGCTACATTTTTATTCGAGTTCGTGTTATAATATCTGCTTTATTCACAAAAATCTGTTACTGTAGGCACTGAGTTAAAAATACTTTTTTTATTTATATTTGGAGAATTTTGCTTGGGTCTTTGGTTATTATTTTATGCACAGAGTTGCCTATGTTCAAGATGGTTAAAAGATTCGTGAATCGATACTATAATTAAGCAAATGAAGAATTTCATCTTGATATTTTCAACAAAAACACCGAATTTGTTGTTTTCCACTCTGGGCAATCGAAAGTTTGTGTCTCCCTGACTGCTTTATATAGTTGTATATCAATTCGCTTACTTTTTTCCAAAATAACGTTAATACGCGTGTTAATAAGACAAAATATCGTCTAACTCTCACCTTGTTGACTAGACATCTATTCAAAACCCTACAAACTGTCAGACAAGCAACTCATGCTAACACCAAGACACAACTATTTCACTATAGCCTAACAATACCCAATATTTATTTAAAACTCCGTTCATGTAGCCGTGAAGGGTTAAATCGTAACCAGGCCATTAGCTAATTGCGATCTAATCCTGAGCAAAGGGTTAACGTTGACAAAACAACTGGGAAATTATTCAGATTGGACTTTCGTGCCCCTCAGCTAGGCTTTAGCGACAGGTTATTTTCATCATCTATGGGACAAAGGAGTAATTGGGAAGATTAATTGATTGGGAATCTGTATAACGAGTTGTATTTTTTTAATTGATTTTCGCTAGTATGGATTATAGCCGTACAAACATCACATTCCTTTAACGCAGTCGAATAAAGTAATTAAACATAAGTAGCAAGCTTTGTTGCAAGATGTCTCATCTACCGCAATACCAAATTTCTTGTTACAACGATTGTTTCAACGGCGCTCATGCAAATTGTGTGTATGTATTTTTTTACTGTAGTCACTATTTTCATTAAATAATATACCTATAAGTAGTTATAAAAATCAAAACGAGCTTCTTTCTGTAAATGAACCAGATTGTTTTATCAAATGATTATTTTCAAAAGTATATTTTTTAATCCTGCAAGATCCATTATGTTAATTCAAATTTAAAATAGAGTAGTCTTAGATATATCTCGTTTAATTATCTTTATTAGCTAGAGTCATTAGTTCTAGTTTTATGACACATTAATTTGTCACCTACGGACCGTTATAAAAGTGTCCAATATTATTACAATTTTATATTATACTATTAGCTTTTGCCTTCGTGGCTACTCCTGCTTGGGTATAGGTTGTAGCTGCTAAGGCTTACCCTTCTGACGTAAAGTGCTCCGATTCTAGATACTATATAAATTAATTAATGGCAATTTTAAAATTGAAACTATTTCTATACTTGAAAATTCATTGTATAGACCGTGAGTGTTCCGCTCCATACTGAATTTCCGATTATTGTTTTGGAAAAATGTTTAGAATAATACGAATAGTGCAATTTAATCCAGTGCATTCATTGGTTGTTATAAATAGCAATTTCCATCAAATTGGGGTTAGTAGTCTGAGTGTAAAGTGGTTGTACTATTGTTCTAACTTTCATTATTTTGTTGTTTATATATTTGAGATTAAACACCGTGTTTAATCTCATGTCTTTTCTCTATTTTTTGGGTTTAAATTTAAATTCTAACTTATAGTTATCTTACAGTTATGACGCATATGTGTGAGCTCGTACGTTTTCGTATCATTCTTTATTTTAAAGAATAACCAAAGCAGTTACTTGCCTGTTCTTCTCCATGGAAATGACATTTTGGAACCGTGCTAGAGCACTGTAGGCAGTCACTAGTTATTACGTTTCTTCAACGCCTGTTTAAACCCCACTAAAAATAAAAACATGTTGACATGTTGTAAACTTGATTTTGAAAGGGAGGAATCATACATGCACACAAATAGACCGACATTATTTCACCTTACTAATGTTTGAGTAATTTTCTAATTCTAATATCTTTTCAAATGTTCTCAAATTCTAGGAAACAAATGAACACATTTATGACACCTTTTAGCGTCGAACATGTGGTGTCCTATCATTAATCATATCGATAAAAAGTAATGCATAGCAAATACATAATGACAGAGGACAAAGGTCACAGGTCACGCGACCTCATCGGTAATGATGTACCGTAATTAGTGACGTGATGCTTGATTGATTGGTATATATTATGGCTTATTGACGGTTTTTGGTACTTAAGTGTAGTAATGAAAATGTAACGAATTTTAAAGTTATAATTGTTAATGTATGGAACTTTTTTAGGTTAGTAGGTGATAAATGGATGACCTAAAAATATTATTGTAGATAAACTAATATGTTTTGACGTCTTTTATGTATTCTAGATATTTTGACCCTGTATTTCAAGGTAGCGATTTCAAGATCTATTTTCGTATTGCATTCCTATTTTATGGCTCGTATTGCATACCTATTTTATCTTGTAACTAGCTGTCCTGTCAAACTACGTACCGCCTAACAGTCGATGATAAAAATGCACAATTTTTTTTTTTACAACTTTTCCGTTTTTTAATACCGTTTAAACCTTAGCTGGACTTCCACGAATATTTAAAGACTAAAATAAGCCAAAGTCTTATTTGAAGGCCTTGAAATATAAGACTAGTGGCAAAAGATATAATATTAAACATAGGTACTACGAATATCTTATCTGAATATCTCAGTAACATTGACTTTCTAGGAACAATAGTCAAAAACTCCCAAAAAAAGCCCTAAATCAATGCCACCATCCAGGTAAGTACCACCAGTTCAATCCATGCCTTCCACGTCACCGGACACCCCTGTGCCCGGAGCGTGGTAGTGTCAATATAGTGCCCCTCGTTAATAACCATGCAGGCTCATTGTTTTGGAGTCATACGCTTTTTTGAACAGGAGTTAATAGTGAAGTACCTTATTGCTACAATAATTTGACTTCGATGCTATTTTTGCTGGGAACTTGTACCTTCTTATAAGTAGAGTAGGAATATTTTATATTGGTGTGTCAATAGTTTTTTTAATTTCTAACGTATTGACGAATTCGACGTACTTTGATCGGATAATCAGTAGCTAAAGTATTTTTTGTCTTTAGCGATTATTGTTCTCATACTGGACTTACCGAAACAATGAAGTAAAAAGCCTTTCCTTACTGCGCTTGTGTTAACTAAAACATTTGTGACATACGTTTGTATGATCCTTATATGCTAGTTAGTTGCTCTAGGCATCTTTGCCAAACCTTAATACGAAAAAAATCATACTTGCTTGCCAACAATTTTGCAAGCACCCGGAATCAATTACAAAAAATCCTCCATCACAAAATACACATCCAATATTTCACAACAATTACTAAACAAAAGACAAGCGTGAAATTACCAAACCTTGCGTTACCATCGCATCTCGAGATCATCCTACCATTCTCTCTTTAAGAAAACTGTTGCGTCGTAAAAAGGAAATGCCACGCTACACCGTATATAGCACCATCTCGCTCACACAAACACGACAGTTTTGCTTTAAGAGATATTTGTAGGTGGTTTGGAATATGAGGAGTGTTGTCCCATTGTCTCTGTATCGAGCAATCATTGTGATTGGTATCTACACAATGGTTGCAGTCGCGCGTGACGCTGATAGCACGACTGATAGATTGAGGAGTATTGCTCTCTTATTTATTAAGATTTGGTGACTTGTTTTTTTTTCACGTTAAATTTTCATGATTGTGGCATGATGTAGCGGAAGAGGAAAATAGCTTCGTGTGCAGTGGGTCGGTGAGGAATTCTTCGTTATGCTTTCGTCTTACAGTATTCTGTACCTGCTGTTCACTTTGCTAAATTGAATTTATGTTATAGTTCAACAACTACAAGGTTCAAACAATATAAAAAGTATCCATCGTAAGTATATGCATAACGAGAGCAAAAATGACCTTCGCCAAAACGAAATGTCTGGTCGATTAGCAGAGTGGTTGACGTCACCACGCCAAACCCACTGAGCGCGACGTGTCGCAAGTTCGATCCCCGCGTAGGACAAGAATTTGTGTGATTCACGAATGCTTGTCCTGAGTCTGGGTATCTTTGCGCATGTGACTTGAATGTTTGTAAACTGATCCGCTTCACAAGGATTAAGTTCCTTAATGCGAAAGTCGTATTTTTCTTTAATCTTCTAAAATAGTCTAAATCCTAAATATCACAAAAATTCAAATTATTTTTACACTTCAGGCCCGAACGCAACTTACCTCATCACATACCAATAACATCAAAATACTAATTAACAAAACATCGCTTATCTCGCGTGTCTGCCTGCCTAATGACAACAGTTGCTCGCCAATGGCGCGTGCATCATGCATGCGATCATGTGCCATATGCTGCTGGGGTCAGCATGGAGGGAGAGCTATTAGCTTGTTATAGATAGAATTATGATTAATAAGGTAATTACAATATAATGGGTGTGTGTTAAATTGGTAATTATCTTGACTTTTAATCGATAATGTTTTCAAAAATCGCAAAATGAATAGGAACTTCTTGCTTTTTCTTAAATTAATTGGGGTAAATGATGTCGGGCAATAAGGATGATGATATTAGTGACAATCAAATGTGGATTTTAAAAATAAAAATAAAAAACAGGAAAGAAATCTCTTTTGATGGCAGTCTGCTAATGGATTCATCGATTTTTTGGTATTATTTAAATGTAGAATTTTTAAATAAAAAGCCTTTTTTGAAAAAACAAATTCGGCGAAATTTCGGTGAATGATGTAAGAAAGAAAACATTTGTTCGTACTGAAAATATTCTTATCAAAATAAACTTTCAATACCTAATTATAGTGACTGTTAAAGGCAAGAAAGATTTGAATCATATTGCTACATTTGTGATTGCAGCTTCACCATGCCTAAGTATATGTCAAGTATTTCATTAAAATCACCATAAAAAAAATCCAGAGAACACCACTACGAAACAGTTATGGCTTCGACACTCCATAATCCCTTTTTTCAAGAACAATATTTTCTTCCCCACATAAAAACGTAGACAAATGCCTGTACCATGTTTTGGGGGCATTTTCCTCAAGTGTGGCTATAGCTAGGAGTAGGTATTGTGTAGCATCGATGCAGCGCTTTTAATCCTCTTAATGGAAGCGGGGTTGAAAGGAAAATACGGAAAGCTATGGAGATGGAATCGTTTTTGGAATGTTGATCTGGTGTTGTTGATTTCAAATGGTTGGAAGTATCTTGTGTGTGAGTATGATTTTTAATTGTTCTAGATTAAGTCAGAATGTGATACGTAAGATTTCTCAATCTAGTATGTATTAATAACACTCACGATAAATTGTAAAAACTTCGCTCCTAATTGGTGATTAATATCTACTAATTTCTTGACAAAAAACTGCTTAGTTTGTTTTTAATATTAAAAACATAAATTAACTATTTGCTATTACTAGGTGAAATTCTCCATATCTGACTTTTTTCTAACAACAAAAAACGCAACAAAAAAGAAACCACAAAAATCATCTCAATTATTTGCTGTGCCGTGGAACACCATCGTTCGTTAAAAATAATTCCAACCAAGCCGTCTCCACCCCCGTCCCTGTCCTCCTCAAGTGTCGCGCCCCGTGTCATTGTTTCGTCGCGACACTCACCAAGCGGCGCGCGGAGGTAGCCGCCTGATAACAGATCATGTTGCTGAGGTGTCGCTCCGGCCTGGAGGACAAACTTGTATACACCTAGTTATTAATTTCAGAGTTTATGTTTAGGAAATTGGTATGTAGTACAATAAGTTGATAAGTGTATTATAGTGTGAACGATTATGTCTTGATGTAATAAAATTCTGATGTAAAGAGAGTTCGCGTGCTCCTGCATTGCCTGCTTTCAAAGAAAACAATATGCCTACTTTAGGGAGGCGTAAACAAACTGTTTTCCGGAATCTTAATACCATAAACGCTACAATTCTGCTTTTAGAATTTATGCAAAAGGTCTTGCTTGAATTGCCTACGCTTAATTACCGTTCTTCGATTAAAACATTTCTCAATAGAAGAAATTTTGAGAATTGGTAGTTTATCTTCTACATTAAAAACTGATGAGGAGTGTAAACAATTTATACTAACACCAACATTCAAACTTAAATAAACCCAATTGAAAATTTAATCCATCACACAAACACCATTCAAATGAGCACCAGAGATCCAATATCCATTGCTGGAGGTCCCAATATTTCGCTGAAGAGGTCAAACACTCCGCGGAAGTAATAACATTCAAATTGCCGTTCATATCCGCCGGGGCCGCAGGGGGGGAGGGCGCCACTCGAGCTCCATGCGTATTAGCATTACAATTCGCACTCCAACAATGATTGTTTTTGGAATTGCGAGCAAAAAATCAACAAGGATTTTGTTATTAGTGTTGCTTGGTAAAGGAGTAGTAGAATATACCTAGTTACTAGAGGCTAAAACTAATTAGTAAAAAATAGGGTTTGTTGTTGTTTGTAAATTTGATTTGTTTCTTACCATTTCAATGAACATAGTCAGATGTAAGTAATTATTCAACCCGCTGATCTGATATTGGTCGGTTTGAATTAAGATCTCAACGAGGTTTCTCAATATTGAGTATTGAGGTGTTCGATGAATTGAATTTTTTTAAGAGGAAACTTTCCTTGTGACGCGGGCTTTTTATAAACATTTCAGTCACATGCATAAAGACGCCCAGACTTAGAGCAAGCATTTGTGGATCACTCAAATGCTTGACCTAAGCGGTGATCGAACTCATGACACGTCACGCTTAGTGAGTTTGGCGTGGTGGTGCTGGTTAATGGAATTGTATAAATTGTATTCGCGTCTAACGTACAACATTGACTATCAAACATATTTGCCTCTAACACGTAGCTTTTGGTTTTGTTTTTTGAAGAAACGACTCCCGAACTAAGGAATTAATTGCTTGCGTCGCGGGGGTTTCACAGACATTTAAGTCACATGCACAAATATGAATATGTTTTCTTAAACATATTCCATCACCTCACTGCCTTTACTGAACAAAACACTACAAACTGTGATACCGGGGCTAATAGCAGAGAGTGAAGCCACTTAAAGTCGGTAGCTAAATATACCTCGGACAGATATTGTGGCGCTCTTCAGATGTTATCTGGCGGCTTTGATGTGTGGTCCGCGATAGTGACGGCTGTTACACCGAGCTGATAAGGAAGGTGCAATGGTTGAGGAGCTGTGGGGATCACTAGACGAGGTTGTATTTTGGTTTTTAGCGTTCATGGTAGTGTATGAAGGAAAAAGGTTATGTGAGCTTTCGTTTTGGGTAGTGTAGTTTGGCTCGGAATGTTGAGAGAATGCTACGGCAAATGGACACATAATGTTTTTGAAATAAAATTTCAAATTATGCCTCGCGATGTTACCCGCAGTTTGTTATACAATTGTCCTTTAATATCTAAAAGTCTAACGTTCTTGTGGGATAGTCGATGCCCTGTATGTTGTTAATTATAGTACAAATCTCTTAAATTGTATACCTATAAAATATTATCGTGATAGTTTGAAGTATGATGAACATTGAAGTTCATTGTTGTCAGTCAACACTAACAGCCAGTTGTCTTTAAACGACACAAGCCCCTTTTCTTTACCCGAAATGATTGACTAAAATAGAAAATTCAATTTTTTTCTTCCAGAAATGCTATCGGCAGGTCATGTATTTTTACATTTTCTATTCACAACCATAAATCTTCTCCTCTATTCCTCTCCAAAAATTTACAGCCATCAGTCATCAAACCCCACAATCCCTCATCCAAACATCGCAAACATATCAATACAAGCAACAAACAAATCAGAATCCACTTAAATTCCAAAAATATTCGTTAAAACCTCACGTTATTTATTTCTTCTAATATTTCAACGTTAAAAGCTAAAGTTTTAACGTTAGCCGACGAGAGATCTGCTCAGAAAATTACGCGTCGATGTATTTATCATTTATAAAGCACGGACGTTTTTGGATTTTTTAGCTGCGCACGAGTCGGTAGCGCGGACCAATGGGAGCGCGCCGCGGCGGTCGGCACAAGAAGGCGGGGTTTAAGGTTCGATGTAAGATTGTTGCATCGTCATGCTCTCTGGAAACTTGACAAAATACTAAGGGTTCCGTATAAGGATTGAAGTGCCTTAAGTGTATGTTCGACTATAGAAAAAAGTTCGAAAGAAAACATTATTTTATAAACATACATACCGATTGATGGACATGCTATGATGTTATCTTGAACTTTGTATTGCCTGAATTCATAATCGAAAGTCCTCAAAAGAACCGCAAATTATTTGGACCACGACTTCCCGTGAGGCTGAACATTTTTTTCCTTCGGACGTGGATACTATAAGCAATTAAGTAGGCATCTAAATTGTAGAGTCATTTATGATGAACCCGCTAAAATATATCTTGGTAAAATTATATAGGTAGATAGATATTTCCATGGCAGAGATACCACAATATCAAAGACATCACATAATGCAAATAACACATAATTTTTATTATTGTTATACGTAATTATTGTACGTGAAAACTCAAGAATACACTTCATCCGAAGAGGTCACATGAAATATGAAAACATGGTATTTTTAAACAATATTTTCGTGTTGCAACATATCTATAAGTCCACGGAACCCAAACAATATGACAAAACATGACTAATACATTCTAAATAAACTGAAAAATTTATTCTGAACTTTGATACTAGGACGCAAAGGTTTAAAATCAAATAAAATTATTACAAATCTATATTGAACACTCCACAAGGTATGTTTCGGTATTATAAGTTGCATTATTATGTATTTTCGTTTTATGTTCTCATATCCATTAATTGTAAATTGGTCGTTTGAGGTTATTTCCGTCCAAGGTCGAGAAGTATATTTAAAGTTCAGATCGGAATAATAGTTTTACGATCTAGTTCGGACTAGCTATGTTGCTTGTCCAGTCTATATATGCTGAAATAGATGCTAATGTTATAAATGCGAAAGTATGTATATCTGCCTGTCTCGCATATTTTTATTGCACTCCATTTGTAGAAAAGAAAACCACTGACCGTAGTACCGATTGTAGTGATTTTTTTTACACAGATCGTCTAGACTAGTCTAGAGCCTGAGAAATTGAAAAAAAAATATTGTAATTGTAAATGTTGGTCAAAGATTATCTGACACTTTTATTGGAATGGACTACGGCTTTGAAATTTGGCTGAAATATGTTTTTTGTTTCATTTGTATTTTTAGGGGAGGACGGGAACTACCGCAGAATGTACGAAACTGAAAACCTCGCGGATGGAATCGCGGGCAGCAACAAGTATGACATAAAAATGTTGTACAGTGCCCAATAATGAACCTATTTTAAGGATTATATTTTTATATTCTAAAAATTCAGATCCACAGAATCATGTATGTTCTTTTATTATTTAATGACGGCTGCTTCCTTGCGTGCAGCATGCATGAACAGACTAGAATTATAATAAAATATACTATTAAATAATTAATAATATACACAAATATTTTAATTGTTTTATATGTTAACCGTTGCATGTTACAGAAGTTTCGTTTGACCTTTACAAACCCTACAACAATCTTATCGAGCCCAGCATTGCTAACTCATGCTAAAAGAACGTGTAATTACTACATTAACCTGTTTCCCATAAAAAAAGAAAGTCGGGAAACATTTAAAAAGCTTATCATCTGTCAAATCTGACGTTTCGGCAGCCATTGTGAAGCATTACGGGCCAATAGCGGCGCCCGCTTTGAATTCAGAATGTTTTCTTTTTCGAATTCAACTGTCTATTGTTTTCGGCGTGTATCTTTTTAACGATCTGTTTTTGGTTGAGCTGTGTTGCCAGTTGTATAGTATTGATCGACGGATTTGACGGATTCCTTATCATATACTATATCTATCGATATGGCCGGTAAATTAATGTATTATTTTATTAAATGATCTTTATGAAATATTAAAATGATCATACTTTATTTATTTTACTTTACTCACACGTCTTGGTTAAATGAATACCTACATAATTAAAGAATACACCTATGGAGTTTTTATTTTATATGTAACTTTTTTTTGATGTTCGTATTACTTGAAATGTTTAAAAAGTCTCTTTCGTTCTCTGTCATTTGAAACCATTCGGAAGAACCAAAACAACTTGTCATCCTATGGCCAACAAAATGTCTATTGGCCCAAATTATACTTCCAAAAGCCGACAGCCGCAGTCCCAAAAGTGGACTAATTTAACGAAATAACTATCATTACACTAAAACCATTCAATATTTTCACTAAAACATTTGAACTAATAAAAAATAATGTATCCTCTTTTCACGTTTGATGGGTCCAAATTAGTCGGTGCGTAAGAATAGGTCTAATTTTGATTTAAAAAAGAATTGTGTGAGCTAAAAGCTTTATGTGCCCACTCACCCTTCGGAGGAAATGCCGAGCAATTTTAAATTGTACGTACAGTTGGAAACTGTTAACAGGGCTTTAGGAATACTGACTGTAGATAGAATATAATTATTTAAATAAAGTAAGACTCTTACTTTTAGTTAGGTCATTAGGTTATACATTGTTCGTTAGGTTATTTTTGAGAAACTTTTTTTTAATGACGTGCCATTTTTGGTCAAATTCATTTGTTCATTCTAATTCAATTTTGAGAATTTATTTTGTGAAGAAAAGACGGACTGAAATGTTATGCAGTAGTTCTATTATTTCAGGCTTCTTACTAATTATATTTCCTTGATTTTGGACTTGATTGACAGCCTATATTTCACATTCAAAGTTTAATCATTCTTTATTCTCGTGAGAGTAAATGTAACTAGAATTACCTATTATGTCTAGAATTATAACTTATCACTATTAAAGTCTGCATTATGAACTCTATATTTTTTCCTATAAAAGTGTTTTTGTTTCTTCTCAAAAGATATACTTTAATATGACATCCGACTGTACTTTCTCACCCTTGATGCGGCCGACAATATTTTGACAGGCGATTTTTGGGGTACCGCGCGTCGAGCTAAAAGCTTTTTTTTGAGAACACTCGCAAAAACATGCACAAAATTGTTTCCTCAAATGAGTTGTAAGATTTTATGGAACGATCGATATTAGCCCTTGACTTTGTGCGGATATCTATATAACGCTGAAAAATAACGCTGAAGTGTGGGCGGGTTGTGTATTAAATTAAAGAAAAATGAAGGAATTAGTTTTCCTTTCATCTTAACAAGCTGATATTTCAAAACAAGCCTTGGGATTTATTTTTTGTTCTAGAGTCAAAGTAATTTAAAAGATACTTCCAACGTTTCAGCTGCAGCGTCAGATCAGCTCTGTGTCATGGCGCAATATACATATACTGACAAAGTTTTCAGTTCAATCGTGTATCGTGAAGTGGATTCAATGCGATTTGCAAGATTTGACATCAGACCAATGGTCAGACAACGGGACGAGATTCAAGTGAAAACTACTGAGCCAAACCTGATGAAATTTTTGTGGGACAGGTATTTCACATTAAATGGAAAAAAGAATCAACGAAATCAGTTCATCCAGGCCTTAGTTTCAAGGTGACAAACATATAGCAACGTTTTGAAATCGGTTGAAATACGACATCCTTAGAAAATGATTGAAAAGGCCAGTATGGTGAGGTATAAAAGCTAAATTTTACGATTATTTAAAAATCATCATTGCAAATATTTTCCTAATGCTTTTACTTAATAAATTAACCAGCTATAAATCCAAAAACTAAATGGTCGTCAAAGTTAGCGGCATGAGTAGCAGAGTGGATAAGAATTTGAGAAACATAAACTAAATTGGTGTGATTTTATTACATTCTTTAAGACACAAGATTGAGTTAATCTTGAGGTCTTAATTAAAAGTAATAAACTTTGAATGTTTTTCGCTACTGTTTCACTAATCACGATGTTGAAACAGCCATCACCTATAAACCTAGATAAATTTGAGGAAAATCTTTAATATTTCCTGCTAAATTAATGTAGATTGGCCTTTTCACTTAAGTGGTTTAAATTGTAAATCATCTAAATTAAACAATAGAATGACAAATCGAAAATATGAAATAAACCTCTTTATTTATTTATAGATTTCGAATTTAGGATCTAAGGATTGTCGATTGGATGTATACTAGTAAAAAAATAGATTTAGAAAAACAAAAAACTAAATAATCACGTTTCATTTTATTGTAAAATCGATCTGTTTTTCAGCTGTAAATAGCATTGTCATCGGGTTTGAAACTACCCTGAAATTTTCAGCCTGCTAGCTTATCGGGAAGCGCCTCAAAATTGAGTTACAAAAATTCAACTGGAACGACAAACAAACAAACAAGAAAGTGTGTGTATAAAAACGTGGCAAAAATGATGTTGCATGACATTCGGATGTAAAAAAAGAAGTAACCGTATAGTTTTTAAACTTTCTATCCGAATGTCATTAGAAGACATTTTTTTCCGAATAGTCATCAAAAAATTGTCAGATTCTTAGTAAAATAACTACTTAAAAAAAAATATTTAGAAGAGATGTTTGCCCTGCATTGAGGTCTGTTACAGTTTTTTGTTTACATTATTATGAAAAAATGGTTGACCATAAAGATAAGAAAAGCTAGAAAATTTCATATTTCCTAAGTAATGGTAATTTAATAATTTTATAGGTCGCGGAAGAATAAGTTAAAAAAAGTTACAATTAATAAAGTTCCTTGCTCAAAACGCACTGTGGGAGTTTAAACTCAAGTTCTGCTTACCCCAAGAAGTGTTAAGGCGTGACGAACCATCTCATATTGAGTGCTGATCTACTACGGCCGTGAGAACTCAATTACGAAGCATATTGTGAAACTACCCTTACAATGGAACGGTCGGTAAGTGGCTCTACCTAAATATTGAAAGTGTGTAGTGAGTAGTTTTCTGTGACTTATTAGTAATATGTGCGGTAATTCTGTAGTCCAATTGGGATCTTATATAACATGCGAACTGGGTCAAACATGAATGCTACCTAGAACCTATATTTAATACATAAAATCCTCGTATTGCGGCTCACGATTTTCATGAAATTTCGTGTGCATATTGGAAAGGTCTAAAAATAGGGACGACTTCTATTTTTCATACCCCTGAAATCACTTTTCATTTCCAACTCCAGCTCCATCAGACATCAGACGCAAAAGATTCTTACTTCATGAGTGTGTGAAAAATTAACCCTAGAATAATATGCGTTTATAATTGAAATAAACGCTGTTATAGCTTATCTAGGAACTGCCTACATATACAGTTAAACCTTTTCTAACCATATTTCAAAACTACAGTAATAAAAGCTCAACTTAAATCTAAAATCCACTCAAAATAAGCATCTTACCCCTATACGTTTTTGCATCGTATCGCCGCCGTGTCGGATCGGCCGCGTGGGAACGGCGCCGGAACGAATCGGACACGTGACGTCCGCGGTACACCTACTAATGAACTTCTATTGACTTCTAAACAGAATTAAAAAGGAAACATAATTTTAAAATTTTAATTTTCCTATTTCATTTGGTTTTAGTTAGGTTTATAAGCTACTTAACGGATAAAAGAGAAAAGTCAATAGTTTTTTCCCAAGCTATGGTGGCGAAGGCGTAAATGCTTCAAATAAAATACAAATCTTAGCTATAACTGATAGGATCTGACATCTGCAACCAACAAATTGTTCCATAGAAAGATGGAATGTCAGAAACGTAATGTAATATGTGACTTTACAACGGTTTCATTCACTTGCAAAGGTATGGGCTGTAAATTTTACCACTCTTTATAATACCAAGCTCTATTTAGTATTTCTTAGCAGAACAACCCTTAAACGGAAATAGGCAAGTAGATACCTATTATTTAGGGCCTTCATTAAATACGTAATTAAAGCACTTAATATCTGACTTAAACTTTTATTACAAACTAGCTGTTGCCCGCGACTTCTTCCGCGTCCGCGAATTTTTAAACGGAAGCCCTCGAAGATTAATATTTTCCCCCGTTTTTGCCACATTTTCCATTTTATCTTCGCTCTTATTGGTTGCAGCGTGATGTTATATAGCCTGAAACCTTCCTCGATGAATGGTCTATTCAACACAAAAATAATTTATCATTTTGATCTAGTAGTTCCTGAGATTAGCGCGTTCAAACAAACAAACAAACAAACTCTTCAGCTTTATATATTAGTATAGATTTCGCGTCACAATGTTATTTACCATATTCCTCAATTTTATGCATATTTAACAGATCTGTCAATTGCTAACTAAGTGTTTTTATATCCCTAAGTGATTTCACCCCATATGTCCTCTCCCTTTTTTCTAAACCAGTTATTATCTAGAAATAGTTTAGAAGGTAAAATATTTGCCTCAGTTTTGGCTCAGCTAGTAACCACACAAATGGCCTAAAGTTAAACCCTGTGCATATTGATTGAATCAGTTATAATGACAAGTCATAGACTCCGCCGGCCGATAGTTACTCAACCCCACCTCACCGAGATTCACGTACACTTGGGGCCATGATAACTGTACATCTATAATAAAACACATGATTGTATAAAACGTAGGTACAATAGAAGGTAGGTAAGTTATTTTAACACATGTTTTATTTCTAAATAAAATTCATATTCATTTTGTTGTTTACGTGCATCGTACCTGAGGAGTTCTACGGACAACTATTGAACTATAGCTTCTTGAAATAATGTGACATAAAATATCTTGCATTTAATATTGAATTAAAATTTTCACACTTGAAACTGCTATGCCGATTTGATTTCAGTTCAAAAGTAAATCGATGCCCTGTTTTTGTTTAAAACGGCTCTCAACACACATTCACAAACTCCCATACCCAGACTCCGTGCATGCAATCACGTCCGTCCATTTCGTGGATCACACAAATACTCCTCATATACATGTAATACGCATACGGGACCAAACCTGCACTTATTGCGCCAGTGGGTTTAGCTTAGAGACCGTTACCACTCGGCTATTCATGCAGACAAGTTATCTAGACTAACAACTTTCTCGACTTTGTAACATAACTTTCAGAAAATAAAAAAAACACAATTATCTACAAAACATCACCTAATTGATCACAGACGGAACAGCCTATATCAAATCGATTGTGGAAACAAAAGAAATACGACAATATCGATTGACCCACAAACACTCCACCAGTGTCCAGTAATAATGCTCGCACTTGTACACTGGGGGCGCACCTTCAATTTCCCTAAAAGCATGGCAGGCGGCGCCGGGCGGCGCGCTAGTGCAATAAATTGAATAATAACTGGCTTTGATGTATCGCTGCGTGTACCCTGATGACGTCAGCGTTCATCAAATATAATTTCTGTGCCAGGAAGTTAGGAGATTTTTGTTATAGGCGGTTAAAGGTAGAATTATTTTACGTCGTTGCCGTAATATTGATTGCATGGATAGCCTAGTGGCATGGGTCACTACACAATATAACCACCGTGTGCTTCGTGGCGCGGCTTCTATCCTCGCGTTGTATAAGCATTTGTGTGATCCACGAACGCTTTCTGAGTCTGGGTCTTTTTGTACATGTGACTTGAATGTTTGTTAAACCCCCGCGAACTATTAAATTACTTACTATGGGAGTCGTTTTATTTTCTTTAAGATGAAAGTAATATTTTTCCAAACAATGTATACACGATTACATACCATTTTGGTAATTGTCACTCATTGAGTTACTGGTATTCAGGCTTTAAGCATTTCACTTTGGCATTAAGATTCTAGCGTCGATACGTTTATATCTGTTACGATAATTCGTTAAATCGTCACAAACAAAAAACGCCGGGAAAAAGGTTTTTCTTTCCTAAATTGGAGCTTTCAACTTTTACCGGATAAACATAGCTAATTAACCCATTGTATTCAACATCTAAGTCCAAGCTAGGCACCGTGACCGGCGTAAGTAATATGTTCTGTCATCGCATACACTTCTCACACCCATCAGAAGACAATGAGCGCCACTTTTTCTGCACTACACTGTATGTGTACATAAAAACGCTTTTAACAAAACCTATTCAATTTTACTTGTCAGCTAGTGGGTCTTGCTGTGCAAGGTTACGGTTTATTTAGCAGATTTAAATGTATGTAGTACTAGAAAACTAAAAAACATTATTTTATTCTTTACGACCTCCGGCATAGTTGGCGCCTTTTACCACTAGATCAACAGGATAGTCAGTTATAAAGAATTTATTCTGAACGAGTAAAAATTAATAATTGTGATGTTCAACAATTTCACCAAATGTTAATTCAACGTTGAAGAAAACTAATTTCCTTATTCTTGAACTAATAGGGAAGTAGGTTTCTGGTACATGAACTAGGGTTTGAAGAAAAAAAATCCATAGACGAAACGTGAGCATAATTTAATAAATTAAAGTGTGCAAGCTAGATTGAGCTTGTGTACAGATTCAATTAAAAGAAACGATTTCAGAAGTTTATTTGTAATTCTTGAAAAGAAAACATGAGAATATATTTCATCGTTCAGTGGTGAGTCTCAACACTAAACTGATCCTTGTCTACTCGATTCGGACATCGAACATGCAACCTTGTGTATATGATTCCTTCAAATGAACACTTTGACAAACTCACAATGACTTTCTTCCTTGTTTCAAACCTGCAACATTTTACACAAATCCGTTCATTGAACCTTTACACCACCACGACTCTATAATAAATGTAAATACCCAAAGAAAACAGGATTGCAGTGTTATGGCGTATTGTATGGACTGTGGAGTAACTACGCGTGCATTAGTTGTATTAAGAGGGGGGCGCCATCACCAATAATCTTGCGGTGCATTTATAATATCATGCGTTGTGTGTGGTTGTTCTTACGACTCGCGGGGTACGGACTTGGGGTAATGTAATTTTCTGGAGAAAATATAGTACGTATGATGAAAGCAGGTATAATAAATAACTAGATTTAATAGTAAAATTTAGTTTTTTAGATAGTACTAGACACATTTTGACTTTACAAAAAATTTAGTAATAGTATAATCCTTGAGTCGCGGAAGTTTTACAAACATCGAATTCACCTGCACAAAGATAACCGGATTCAGGACAAGTATTCATGGATCACACAAACGCTTGTCTTACGCGGGGATCAAAACCTGCGAGTGGGTTTCGCTCAACCACTCGGCTTTCAAATTCACGAAATTCTTATTTATTTATTTACTTATTTATTTATGTACACACAACATACAAAGAGAAATATAAAAGTTAGAATACATTAGGTACAAAGGTACTGCTTATTTCTTTAGAAATTTCTGCCAGCAGACCTGCGACAGGAGATAAGAAAGAGAAACAGACACAGTGTGTAAACAAATATAGGACAATAAAAATACAACTATAACAAAAAAAAAAAAAAATCTTATTACCATTTTTTCTGAAACGAGGACATTTTTAAAGTTAATTGTTCTTTTAACATTATTTGCCGAGAAAACTTATTTACTGTAAATAATCATAGCAACAAATCCATCCCTGTAGTGTTTGTTCACAATCAATTTGTGTAATGGTGACCGCTGCAGTTTTCCGCACCGCGTAGAGTCGCGCTTTTCAACTCATATGAAAAATTCATGTTATTGATTATAAGCATCTGGCTAAATTGGATGGTGTCATACAAGAGAATGGTGGTCGCAGGCTTGTGGAAAATTGTGAGGTTAATTGAGTGGAAGTGAAATGGAGTGATTAAGTAAAATTTCCTTGATTTGTTTTTTTCCTCTTTTTTGATTGGATTTTTTGTTTATCATTTTGTATAAATATATATGTATATCATTATGTCAATATATATAAATCTCGTGTCACAATGTTTGTCCTCAATGTACTCCTAAACCACTTAACCGATTATAATAAAATTCGCACACCATGTGCAGTACGATCCAACTTGAGAGATAGGATAGTTTAAATCTCAAATTATAGTCGCAATTTCTTCTAACCACGCGGATGAAGTCGCGGGCAACAGCTAGTAATAATGTATAATATGTATTGTATACATACATATTTACTTTTTGAAGAGTAACTGATGGAGTTTCTTTCGATTTCTTCTCTATAGACATTTTATTTTGAAACCCTGCACCAAGTCACTACTGTAAGGCATTAAAAGTGCCTGGAAAATGGCCTATTTGAAATTAATACTTTTTATTTGATTATATTATCAGCGATTTTCACTTCGAACGCTTAAATATATTGGTGTGAAATTGGAAACCTACAATAATTACTAAAACTATGTGCTGTCACTTTCCTACATAATACATATTTTTTCTACTCAACAGCACATTTCATAAATCGGCTCAAACCGATGACAGATCGGCGGCTAATCTGTGGGGCCCGCGTTCGAACCCTGTTCCGAAATTTATTAATTATTGTAAGTAGAACCACAAATATCATAGCAATATGGATTAACTTTTCCGTTTACTGAGGATTGTCGTGCTTTTTTCCGTAAACCTTTTAGTTAAGTGTAATAACGATTACATTAGGTGCCTATGATACTACAAAAATCTAGTTAGATATTTTTGGATGAAAAGTACCATATCTGACTGAGCTTTAGACTAGCAAGTTAAGAATATTTATTCTAATTAGCCTATATTTATTACTACAAAATCAAGACTATCCATAAGGTTTTATATTCACTGTTGTCAATGAAGATACCTCCATGCTGAAAAGCTGACTATGTTCTTGTAATCATACAAAATCGTCTTAAAAATCTAACGGTTATACCAAAGGCGCCATAAATAACCCACGCACGATAAATCCCAGTAAGAATCACCCTTAAAGCATCCCTTTAAACAAAGATTTGATCCGGAACATCGCTCATCCCCTCCACCGGATGCGGATGTATTAGCGGATAGATTTATCATCTCCGAAAAAATACGCCTGTCAAAAATAACCGCCATTTTCTTAATGGCGGAAACTCCCGCCAATTTTAATTCAATATGGCGTCGTTTGACGGGGTTGTGTAAATATTTTCTGTTTTTTTAGTTACTGGTCTCTCAGGCTTTTTATGGAATTCTGTAATCAAAGCTTTTTTTGCCTACTATAATATTTATAGTAACTAGATCAGAAGATCCTTTTTAGGGTTCCGTACCTCAAAAGGAAAAAACGGAACCCTTATAGGATCACTTTGTTGTCCGTCTGTCCGTCCGTCTGTCCGTCCGTCCGTCCGTCCGTCTGTCAAGACCCTTTTTCTCGGGAACGCGTGGAGGTATGAAGCTGAAATTTATATCAATTACTCAGGTCTACTGTCCCTTGAAGCTGTGAAAAAATCAAACTTCTAAGGCAACGCAATCAAAAGATACAGCCGTTTATGCCGCAAATTTTCGACACTTGCAAGGGAATCAAAACCTACAGGGTGCTTCCCGTGAACTCAGAATCTTGAAATTTGGTACGAAGCAACGTCTTATACCATAGATAAAGGAAAAATTACAAAAACCATAAATTTTTAGTTACATCACATAATATTTTTTTTTTTAATAATTTTAAACTTACTACCTATTTCCTCATAAACGCGTAGAGGTATTAAATTGAAATTCATACCAAATACTCAGGTCTATAATACCTTTAAGCTGTAACAAAATCAAACTTCTATGTCAACGCAATCAAAAGAAACAGCAATTTAAGCTGCATATTTTGAAACGCGCGAGTACTCGCAAGGGAATCAAAACCTAAAGGGTACTTCCAGTCGACCTAGAATCTTGAAATTTGGCACGAAGCAACGTTTTATAGCACACATAAAGGAAAAATTCCGAAAACCTTAAATTTTTAGTTACATCACATAATATTTTTTTTTTTAATAATTTTAAACTTACTACCTATTTCCTCATAAACGCGTAGAGGTATTAAATTGAAATTCATACCAAATACTCAGGTCTATAATACCTTTAAGCTGTAACAAAATCAAACTTCTATGTCAACGCAATCAAAAGAAACAGCAATTTAAGCTGCATATTTTGAAACGCGCGAGTACTCGCAAGGGAATCAAAACCTAAAGGGTACTTCCAGTCGACCTAGAATCTTGAAATTTGGCATGAAGCAACGTTTTACAATCGAGTCATATATATTTATATGACTCGATTGTCGTAATGAACGAACTTTGTAAACCTTGCAGGTTTGTACGGAACCCTCGGTGCGCGAGTCCGACTCGCACTTGGCCGGTTTTTGCGTTATTAAAAAGTAAAGTTTGACAGAAAAATCATAGTAGAGTAGCATTACAATGGATTCCATGAATGGTAGTATACGAAAACTAGACTTAACTTTTACAAGAAAAGGACTGCCTTCATAAAAATCCATCGAAGGACTGCTTTCATAAAAGTCCATCGAGTTAGACTTGAGAGATTTGGCTTAGCTGGGTACCAAACATTGAATCTAAACCTTTACCCTACTGCACAAAAAAACCATCAAAACTCATCACTTCCTCGACTCCGCAGCACCCCACCCAAGTTCCAGAGGTATCTAAATAGAAACCGCTATCCTACCCATCCGTGACGTCAACAATAGGCCACATTAGTGCGCACGCGCCGCCACGCCGCCGCCCGCCGCCCGCCGCGTGCCGCGTGCCACACGTCCACTCATTACCGTGTTTTGTGTTGATTAGATTAATGTGAGGGCCTTTTAGTAACAGATACTGACAAAAGTATTTAATGGTTTTTCAAAATTGTATACATTAGGTAATGAAGGAAAAAGTCTTGAAGTTTTCAAGCCCCAAAGAAAGACATTTATCTAAAAACTTAAAGTCTAAACTTAAACTCTAAAATCTTTTTATTTAATCACGGATCAAGAGTATTAAATTTCGTCTAGAATATTGTGTATCCTTGTCTAAATCACAAATAATATCCGGTCAAGTGCGAGACTGAGAGTTTCGTATAAATAGGCAAAACAGAAACGAATCGGTCGAGTGTCAAATAAATTTTATAATCGTACAAGTTTTACTCTCGGTTCATATCACGGCATGGTAGCAGACTGAATGACGAACATATCCTTTGGGTGTTCCGTACCCACCACACCACATCGGATAACCTACCTATAGATTAGACCTACCTATAGATAAGAATTTAATAGAAAAGTCTAAGAAGATCAATCATTTATCAAGTACCAATAGCGGGTTGATATTATTCATTCCCATAAGACTGATTATTTCTTACAAGATAGTTCGATGCAAACGCAATTCATGAATAATAATTTTGATTACGTACCCCTTAAATTTCGGAAATAGCGGGGTGCGGTCCAAAAATTATTTTATTTAATGTTCTGATGACAATATGTGACCGCACGCGCTCGCTAATGCTTCCGTCACGGGCGACGAGCTGACTAATTGCATAGATTGTTGTTTTTATGGGAAATGTATTGGTATCGTCTTTTTGTTAAAATTGTTTAGAAGTTTACGTTAAAGGTTTTTTTGTTTCAGAAATCCATTTGTTATGTTAATGAATTTTATTATTTTTAGGCTTATGTAAGAATTCAATGATTTTTAATATCCGAATGACATTAATGGTTGCCTTAACGAAATGCCCCCAATAAATACAAAAAGCAATCAACATCTAGATTTTAGTGATAAACGAAAATAAAACAGGACAATGGGAAGGAAGCGACCTAAGATTCACCCCTGAGGGACACCCTACCATTACTGTACATTTTAATCAAAAAACCCATGGGTGTGAAGCCCAAACAAACAGGGGAATACTTTCCCATAACGATAATGAAAACAACGGGAAAATATAACAAAAAACATGATTTTTTTGTATGTATTTAACGCGTGCGAGTTAATCAAACGCTGATCAGGAAATAGTTTTGGTAAACACCGTTGTGATTGCGGCGTGATTTTTGATGACGTTTGATAATTATTTAGGGGTGCGTCGCCATCAGTCTGCCATGATTATGCTTTTTGTGTGAAACTTATAAATTATGTAGTTTTAATGTTTTACGTAAATTGTAGTGTAGTGGGATAATTTTATTTTCATGTCGCTGATGGTAACAGTGGAATACACTAGTTTAATTTATGACGACATTCGCAAACTATTTTCACGAGGTTTATCAATAAATAAAAATAGATGCGCTGGTTAAAATTATTCGTTTCATTAGATGTCATTTTACTGTTGGCATTATTACGTTTTAGTTAACTTTTATCATTATCAATAACATTTTATGTTGATGCCAAAAAAACATCCACAAATAATACCCTTGAAACACTTCATAAAAAGTACAACAAAAATAAACTAATTCATTAGCAATTAATTGTTCACTACGATTTAAATAAATCAGATTTGTTCAAAGTGACTGATTTCAATAATGCAAGTGAATGTAATATAATAATGTGTGATCACAATGAGCCGTGCGCGCAATGAGCCGAGCTGTGGATCGTGCATATGGCGAGTGTGGGTTCAACGTCGTGGTAACAATTTTGATACTTGATGATTCTTTTTCAGTGCGGAAGGTAGTTTTCATTTAATCGTATATGGCTCGTGTGGTTCGAAGCATTATCTTATACATATTTGGTATTTGATTATAACCGTACCAAAATTAATAAACGTATTATTGGTTAACTGTACTTTTTAATGAAAAAGAGGAGCCTAAAATATAATTTATTTAGAGAGGGCTGGGACACTGAAAGGACATATTTTCAATTTTTTTTATTCATTTTAAACAGAGTTGTAATATTTTTGAAGTAAATATCGTGAGATTAATTCATAATTAAATGGTAAATACCGCTGAGAAAACCGTTGCAATATTTAATAGAGTTGTATAATATACTTGTAATTATAAAGCATGGTTTAATTCAAAAGTTTTAATGAAATACCGAAAGCCAGATTAAACATAAGTATCAAATCATGTCCATCGCCCTACAACACACTCTTTTATGAAGGGGTGTATTTGATTGACAACTAAATGAATATTTTTTAACACATTTGAATATTAATTATTTTATAATCCATTCAAAACATAATGCTTTAATTCGCGTAATATGTACTATTGTGCGAAAAAGTTGTACATTTTGATATTCATTATAAATTGAAATACCCTAGAGGTGTAAACGTTAGGGAGACCTTAAAAATATTACTTTAATATGCTATTCATCTTTCTAAAACATTTGATCTCTTTAATATTTTCATCATTGAAATGGAGCTATTTTTTATTGACCTGTTTTTGTTACCTAATTACTGTCTTGGATTTTTTATGAAAATCTATAAATGATGGGTCTTGATTGCTAGTATGAATATAAATATATATATTAATTTTTGACCCTTACTAAACACATAAATGTTAAGGACAATACATTTTCTCGTTTTTAAATTTAATAGTTTATTAAATGAGAATATTTTTTTCTAATAAGATGCACGCATTAAAAATGATATCTAACCGAGGACTGTCGGTTTTTCATTTCTCATTTGGTTTTTTAATCAATGTGGCAGCTAAATGGTGATTTTATTTAACGTCCATCAGTACAATGACTAGCCCATACACTATTGGAGTGATCATTAATATCAATTTTTACTTTGTTATAATATTTTTAGCGCATATGCGATGAACGTGCGTTTTTTTAACTAGATTGGAGTACGGGGTTCTTTTTTCGTTGTTGTTAACCATATTTTAAATACGAGCTATGTTTTTGTAATTCTCTCGTCATTCATAACTAATTTTAAAACTGATCGCTTTTAAACTATTCGATTGAGATAAGCTAAACTTACACAAAAATGTCGTATTATAAAACATTAAAATCTATTAACTAATTTTGGCCTTGCTATGCTCGGATTTATATGCTCGAGGCGCAGGATCGATCCCAACGCAGGAAAAGTGCCAATGCGACAAATTTCAAAGTTATACATATATATTTTCCTAATAATTCTAAGACACTGACAAACGGTGAAGATATACATGGTGACGATTCCTGGATTCCAAATACATATTTTAATCTGAAATCCCCAACTATTCTCAAGCCTAGCCTGTACGGGAATAGGACTATACATAAGATATTAAACGCTGTTACCAGCTCAATAACTAAAGCAGAAACAAGCAAAAAGATCTCCAAATCCAAACAGGACCTAGCAAAAAAATCTACACCCGTTTAAATACCTCTTAAATACTTCAAAAATGAGGTTCCGGTTGAACAAAAACCTAACATTTTTTCGTACAAACTTCGGCGACAGACGTTAAAAAAATTCGTCGCGTGTCATCAAGATTTATTAGTTTGGGGCCAGTTTTAAATGTACGAGTATGTGATGCCATTTGGGTAAGTCTGACTTTTCAACCATGTGGTCTTTAAAACAAAGTGTGTACTTTAAATTATGTGTTAGGGGTAAGGTTGGTAAAAAATTATACAGTACGGGGTAAGAAACGTAAACAAATCTATTTTGTTCGTCAGTTTGATTATAATATAGAGCCCGTTCTTTGCGTATTTAATTGAAAGTTTAGTAAAAATAAAGCTACTAATTTATAATTTCATTAACATAGGTAATTTTAATTATTTGCGTAATGTACCTTAATACCGGTTAGGTATTTTTGAACATGCTGAAAAATACATTAAAAAACCAGAATTATCCGTTAAACCTGCTTCTCGCTTTTAACAACAACGCCAGCCAATAACTAATAATCATAATACTGTTTTAATTTTAAAAAAATAGCCGACATATCCTAGTTTTTTAAATGTTAACGTAAATAACAACAGACCCATTTACCCGTGCTCAATATCATACGCTTTTAACATACCCCTTCATGATTATGATAACCTTTAAGCCAAGTGCAACCGCAAATATTTCCTCCATCCGCTTATCAGTGGAACGGCACACATCGGAATTGATACCGTAGTTTTATAGATGAGCGGACAAATATAAGCAAACATGTTTATCAGGTACTGTAATTGTGTTGGAGTTATCTAAATAAAGTAAATATGAACGCCACTGCATTAGCGATAGCTACCTAATGCCATATGGTATTTAAATGTGTTGGATGGAAAGGTTAGCCTCCATAATGAGGGCAAGCGCTTCTGTTATGAATCGGAAAAAGAAAGAATATTTTGATGTTGATTTTTAGTGTAAAGTTTTTTGTTTGAATCCGAATTAAAGATAAGAGCCATCAGCAATTGTTTTGTTTATTAACTTGAATTGGTCTAAATCACTTTTTTATCTTTAATTTCCGTATTACGGCGTGCATAATTTGACAAAAGTCATGAGCTATAATTGTTCATAGAAGTCATATTATCATTTTTATTCATTTTTTTATAATTTTACTATTTTTCGCTGTTTTTGCATAAACATTACATTTTATAATTTGTACTGTACAACATTTATTTTCAAAAAGAGTAACTTATGGAGTTTCTTGCCGGTTCTTCTCCATAAGAATGACACTTTGGAACCGTGCAACTAGAGCCATCACTGTAACGTTTGGAAAGTGCCTATAAAACGTTTGATTTTGATTAATTAATTTTTCAAATTTGATGCTGGTTCAAGAGAGAGAGATTTTGGAACCCATTTTTTTATTAATTGATGCAACAGTTTACTCACGCGTATTTATCGGGAGCGCCTGACTAGTTTCAGACCCAACCAGAGTCCTTTATCATGAGCTGACGCGGTAGGAACGCACTCATGTTGCATCATTTAAAAATGATTCAGTCTCACGACAGTTACTACAAAACATTGTTTTTAGGTTTATTAAAAAAAACTCAAAAAAAATTACAAATCATTTAAAAACAACCAAAAGTCTAGACTCGGGGATATCGAGCCTTTTTTGTCTCGAATCACGACAAACAGACGCAGCTTTTATAATACTTAGATACGTCGGCACTAAAGGTCGGTTAAATTTATATGTTTGATAACCGCGTCGCCTCTCAGGAATGTCTGTCCGTCTGTCCGGCGTCCCTCAGGGGCCTACTGGGGCCTTTAGGTAACATTATGATACAATTCCAAACATTCACACAACGCCATCTAGTCTCAAACCAAGCATAGATTGTATTATGAGTACTAGTTAACTGATAAAAATACTACATAACTACTATAAATAATATATTTCTAAATACATATCGTCGTGCTCATCATTCAAACATTTGTCTTGCGTGGGAATCGAACCCACGATCTCTGGCATAGCAGTGAGGGCTACTAACCATATAACATTTGACGGGCCTGTTGGTCTAGTGGTTAGTGACCCTGACTGCTATACCGGAGGTCGTGGGTTCGATTCCCGCCCAGGACAAATGTTGTGTGATGAGCATGATCATTTGTTCCGGTGTCTGGGTGTAATTTATCTATAATATGTATGTATTTAGAAATATATAAGTAAGTTTATCAGTTGTCTGGTTACCATAACACAAGCTCTGCTTAGCTTGGGATCAGATAACCGTGTGTGAGTTGTCCCATGATATTATTATCATGATATTATTATTAACAAGAAATTAAATGTTTTGTTATTTGGATGTTTACTGAATACAGTTGTCCAAGAAGATCGTAGGTAGAAGAATTATACTTATTAGTTATGAACTATGACCATAGTTGACAAATTACAGCTTTTCTGGTGTCTCTATTTTTTATGTCCAATGTTCGAGAGATGGCTCTCTGAAGATGGTTCGAGACATCTTATAAAAACGCTTCACCACCTAAACCAGTTCATAAATACTTAATTCAACCATGCCACAAACAAACGGACACCCATTACATCATAAACAAACACAACTCATAACTCGACTCCGCGCAATCGGATAACTACTATCGAGGCCTACTGATAAAGGTGTGTTTACAAAACGTCGCGCTAAGTGTGCAACTAGCCTTATCTGCGATCGTGTAATGTGCGGCCGGACTTATCTACTGATACCAACAAACAACATTATGTATACACTCCCGACAAACAAAAAACACCTGTATTGCAACTTCATAAGGTGCTTTCAAAGTGTATGCTATGGTGGTATCGAATTTATTGGACAATTTTAATAAATTATTAAAGTATTGCAATTTGAACTTTAAGTCAAGGTGTTATGTGTAAGGTGTATGTAAATGTAATTTTGTTACAGATCAATAATATGAATAGGTATGTTGTTATTATGCATGTTTTCTGATATGTACAGTTGATGCGAATAAAATGATGGGTTTGATTCCCGTTTTAAGTAAATTTATAAAATATGTAAAGTTTGTGCAATTTTAGTGTATATTATTATAAACTGTTATTGAATAGTGTTGGCAGTGTTAGTAAGTGAAGGTCATTGACCCGGACGTTAGCTGTACCGCAGGTCAAAGGTCTAAACTTAGTCAAACCGTACTAGTGCCTATTATATATTTTTAATAGAAACCTATCATATAATTCAAGCAATGATAGCAAAGTTGTTGAGTAAGTTAGCTAAGGAAAACTCGCGTAGGAACTTGAAAATTGGAAATCGCGTGTCCCCAGTTGCTATGGAAACTCAGTGTCGCGAACCTGACTCTCACTTTACCGATTTTTTCAGTACCTACTTGACTATTTCTCAAGATATGAAAAAAAATAACCGAAAAGATGTTTATAATGCTTTCTGTGAGAATCACTCTACGCCGCAACGCAAAAAGTCTGTCCTACTAATATTATAAATGGGAAAATTGTGTGTATGGATGTGTTCCTCTTTGACGCATTTTTTTTTAAATCAATGACGGAAGAACTGTCACAGTCACAGCTGATTTATGAACTTGACAGCTGGTCGGCAATCTTCGGAAGCACTCGTGTACGTTCGTATATCACATCGAGAGACACTTGAAATTGTAAGGCGTCTTTATTCCCTACACCATGTGGCTGTCTACACTGCTTGTAGATACAAATTGTGATAGAACGTCGTGGGAAAACTTAAATGTTATGTGGACTTTAATAACCTGGAGCACAGATTACTAAATGGTTACTACCTTACCAGAGGAGCTCGTGATTAAGCATAACCAGTGAATCGATCACTGGTAAAGCTACGTTTGACGCGGTTGGTCTGTAGATGAGTGACCATCTTTGTCATAACGAGTTCCTCGCTATTATAGTCCCGGCTTATTCCTACATCTTTGACAGTCGTTACAGGCAGTCAAAAGCTTGAAAGTCTGACAACCAGTCTAACCGAGGGGTATCGTGTTGCCCAGGTAACTGGGTTGAGGAGGTCAGATAGGCAGTCGCTCCTTGTAAAACACTGGTACTGAGCTAAATCGGGTTAGACTGAAAGCCGACCCCAACATAGTTGGGAAAAGGCTAGGCCGATGATGATGATTTTAATAACTTTATAAAGAGTGTTATTAATGTAAGCATCGCTGCTGGTTTATAAAAGTACCAAGTAGCAGCCATCCCAAAATTTTCGGCTATTGCCCTAAAATACTCCCTCAGAATTCTCCTCACCTCCAAGCGATAAAAGGAAGCTAATACATACACATTGTTACTTCACTCCAGAGAAAATCGTACACTGTATAAATAAAGCTTATTTCAAACCGTATTCTTTATAACTTTACTATACATTACTGCTCTTATTCACAAAAACTATAAGCGACAGTGTGCTTAACAGTCAATGTACATCAAAAATGTAACATTGTAGCCTTTAATACTTTTTCGCTTCGTTGATTCTCAATGCACATAGGAATTCCACACACGAATTAACAATAAAAAAAGTAAGAGCAAAGGCGATTATCACTACAGCCACAATGGCGGGTCGGGTGCGTAATCCTCTTTAGTAACGCACTGGGTAGGTGAGACGCGGCTGTTTTTAACGTAGACATATTTTATCTTCGAAGGAGTTCAAGTTGCTTTTGTAATGATTTTGCAAGTAGTTTTTATATTAGAATTTCCTTCTTGGTGTCTTGTGATTCTTTTGTAAACATTTGGCTTGAAGTACTCAGTTTTCCTAAGATAGTACCTATAAACTAAACTTAAATTCTTCAATAAAATTGCCATGTCAATTAAGTACATGGTTATTTTTAATTTAAAAATTTAATTTAATTTAAAAAACAATCGCCGGCATAATTGCCAAACAAACTGATTGTCGTTGTCAAGCAATAGAAAATACGACTGGACTGAACTCGAAATAATAGATGTGAAAGTATCGACTCAATTTTCAGAAAAAATAGTAGTATTTTTTAATTATACTGAATATTGTTAAATCTGCCTGCGTGTAACAGACGCTGCGCTTAACCCACCTAGTGCGTACATAATCAGCTACCGTGCTAAAGAGCTTACGCACTGCTGCGTCCGCGATGTGACAGGCGACGGATCAAGATGGCGACACTGACCGTCAGTCAGACTGTAATGCCGACAGTTTTGTTTTCAACATATTTACACATGACGGACAAAGTCCGTTCGTCCGTAAGTTTCGCGTGATTTTGTCGCAGTTTCGCACAAAAGGATGTTTGTCAGTTGCTCACTTTGGGCCTGAAAAACTGTTTTCGTTTGTTAGTTTTTTTTTGGCTTTAGAAGAATTGTAATGCAGAGTTATTTCTTGTCAATCTCGTAATAATTATATGTCAAATAGGTTAATAGTGTTTGAATTAGAATTAACTATGTTTTATAGAGGCCTTTTTTGAGCTGTTTAAAGGAGTCAAAAGGGTAATAAGGTTAGTAAAGAGCAAATAATCAAGGAAATGGGAACATTTACGTAGCTTAATCGATGTTTATATTGTTGCTATTATTAAAAATCCAAAAAACAAACTAGTTTTGAGTAAATTTTAATAGTTTATTTTTCCTTTACCACACATACTCAGTCAAATACAATGATCTTACGCTACACTATCGATTAGCGATAATGGCTATAATGTTTTGCCGGCCATTTCAAAGGTGAACAAACGTAACACACACCGAACACTTTCTTCATACAACAAGCATCATCTTATTTACAGTAACACAATACTTATACAACTTACCGCCTCCAATGCGTACAAAATGAACAACAAACCAGCAAGCAACAATAAACAATGTTTTTTTGTCCATAAGGCCGGTTTCAAATCTGTAGTTAATCGCATCAGCGTCTCGCGTCGGCGTGAAATCCGCACCTTTTGTACGCGGCCTAATGCGCGCGCGGAGCGACTGCTAAGTTCGGCGAAGTTCGGTCAAGCCGAAGTGTGGTGGAGATTTACGATGATTGACGAAGATGATGATTTTGAGGTTAGAAAAAATCTAGGAACTTAATCTGACGTCTTAACTACAAAAAGTAAAATTAAATGTTAATTTTGTTTGACGATTAGACCACGGAATTAGAGCACGCAAAAACTGCCACAAGATTTTGAAGAAAATCCGAATAATCAGAAAACCTTATTTTATGATCAGGGCTAGCGGCCGAAGATAGATCTCAATGGCGTGCAATTGGGGAGACCTATGTCCAGCTGTGGACGAATATGGGCTGATGATGATGACGATTTTGTGATCAATATATCCGTGATGTTCTTGATATATCTTAAAACTACAGTTTTCTACTAAAGTAATTCTAAACCCTTCTTATAATTTTCGCTTTCGGTGTGTATAAAAATACTAAGATAAAACGTCATTGCATCTTTAAATCAAATCAACATTGAACCCTAAAAGCACATCCATAAACTTCAGCACAAAAACGACAATCATTTCCAAAAAAAGAACTGCAAAAAGTACATAATATAGATGACACAATAATGCGTCACCGACAAAGCTGAACGCACGATACCTTTGTCATCGAAAAAAAAAACTAATACCTCTTTTGTCAAAATATGGCCGCATTTAACACATCGTTGGCGCCATTAGTACAAAATAAAGATGTTTTAGATCAAAATTTTAGATAGAAAATATTTTTTTTTTGTATCAAAAGCGTGTTCTTTTGGGGTTTATATATTTTAAGCCTATTTTATGCGGAATCTTATACAACGAAATCAGTGTTTAATTTGAAATGATTGAAACATAGACCTAGTATATTTTTGGTACTGAAAAGCTAGTCAAGAGATGAAGAAAACTCTGGGAAGTGCTTTTCCTGCCTATTGTCTGCAAAATTATATAATATTTCTAGGTTTGAAGAAATAACATTTTTTTATATCTTAAAATTAATACCAGTGCAGTAGTGTTATAAAATGATTTAGTTAGGAATATTGGCTCTAGGCTTTTTGGTTAGATGTTAAATTTTATTGTGTTTCTTATCCCAAATTATATTCACTCTTGACTGAAATTAAGTAATATTTTTTTCACCTATTGAACTAATATCATATCACTGTTACAAACATCTAAGGACTAAAGCCACAGAAAACTTTTTTTATGATAACCTCATATCTTGGTATTTTACATTCCATTTCAATGCATTTTGTCTGTAGTGTTAATTGCAGTACTGTTCTTCCTCATTTAATGTCGCACAAACATTGTACACCTAATTAGCGTATCGAGACTCTTAATGAAAAAATAAAATTAGTTTTTGGTTCTGTATGTTCCTTAACATTAAGTTTTATACACTTGAAGTGAGTTAATTTTTATGTAGTAATAGAGTTTTAATAATTTTTATAGTTAAAACAGTTGCTGGAATTTAGACCTGCAACTATGTGCATAATAATTCAATCTTTGAAACCCTAGTTCACATAGATACTTAGACCTTTGTTTAGTACTAGCTACCGCATTAGGTTAAGTAATCTGTAATGGTAGATTAGTGTGATAACTAAATACATAAATAAATAAATTCTTTTGCGTAGCCGTTTCCGTAGCTGTTTCGTTTATTTTCCAATGTTGCTCTATGTGGCTTAATAATAGTTGTATAACTTAATATTCTGAGTTTGTTTAACATAGATTCATAATATTTTTACCATCAGTTTCTCCTATTGCGTGAGCTCTATTAGGTACTACGGGAAGTCTGGCCTAAACATTTATTATTTATAAAAATCAATTTAAGGGTCTTGTCCAAACAAGTTATTATACAATTATTTGAAGTTCTAACAACGTCTTTTAACGGAATATTCAGTATTATTACTTAAGAATGTTCTTAAGAAACACTAATTATTCGACGGAACCCCACCCATTAGACTTGAGAAACGTCTCTCTCAAGTCAAAGCGTGAAGGCACACTAATTAAATTAGTTCCTCGTTCTGACAATTAACATCACGCGCATGATGTACTGATAACTGTCATATGTAGAGCTGGCAGGTACACAACTAGATTGAGTGTAGTTTTGTCACCTAAAATTATCATATTTTGTTCAGAGTTCACATTGTTAACAAGTTTTTGTTTGTTCTTATTATACTCCATAATATTCTCAGTAACGTATTCATTTCTATTAAAAGTCTAAGAATGTCTTTTTTAGATAGCCAACTATGAGGGTTAGTAGTCGGCCATATCGACTACTATTAATTTTGATTATGTTTTAGGGACAGACTCGCCCGAGACAAATTTAACAGCCGGCGAATCCGGACCAAAATTTTGTAATGCACTATTCGCCCAAATATTGTTGTTGTACTACTTATTTTTTTTCTGGGATGTAATAATTCGGGCGAATCGACTACTAAGCCACCATTAATCTTGAACTGTATCCGGCTATCCTTCAAAAATTGTCGTTTTGTTAAGATTTTTGCTTGAGAACAAGCTTTGATTACTTCACTGGACTATAAAAAGATCACATTACTTAAATCATCAATCCTATCCCAATTGGAGAATACTCACAAACATTCTAAGCTGTCAACACGAGACACATTTCCCTATCGTCTCAACACAATTAAGTAGAGACATATCTGCGCAGGCGCCGGTGTGACCACCCTCAACTTTTTGCTCGTAAACCCACATTCCAATGCGGTGATAGTACTAATTGGTGGTTGACATCTTTGTTTCGTCGCCCGTGATTTTTTAATGTCTATTACCTAGATATAAATCTTTTTAACTGAATTTTGTTTTTTTTTTTATTAAAAATACTCCCTCAGGGCTCAGCTGAGTTAAAGTTTTACAAGTTATAAAGTTACATATACCAAGGTACTGAGATTTAGAGCAAGCGTTTATGACTCACAGAAATGCTTGCCCTAAACTAGGTTTGAACCTACTGATGAATCGCTCAAAGAGTTCATTACCGTGGTGACCTAAGCTTTAAGTCTCTTTAAGAATATAATGCTACTAACGTATTATGAATAACAGTATAGTATATTTGAGGACTTTATCTTATAATAGAGTAGTTTAAAAATATTGTACTTTTGTAATTAATTAGGAACACAAACCAGTCAAATTAAACTTAGTATTTAGTTTCAAATAGTATTTCTATAGACTGATCTATACTTCTATAGAGTTTTATTTGAATAAAGCTCCAGTTTTTATTCGGAATTTCCTTTTTCTTTACTAAGATTCAAGATTTCATCTTAAATCTCTCACTCCAGACAATAATATGAATTAGGCTCAATCAATAAGACGTCTACGTCACATCCGGCCGGTCAGCCGCTTCCGGACGTTTCCGTTTCCTGTCGACCCCGTATCCGGTTCCGTTGCGAAAGTATCGAGAGTGGGGAATATTAATTCTCTTTGTGTAAACATGTTAATGTGTTTGCGGGATTCTGTGTCTAGTCGATCGATTTCGACTGGGTCCGTTTAGGAGGGACTTTATTGCTCTGAAGTTGAGATTGTAGTTAAATGTGTGCGAATTTAAAGGGTCTGTGAATGTGGTCCTTTTTGTCTTAGTTTGAATGGGTTTTCACATAAATTGAACACATTCTGTTTTTTTTTTGCAAAATTGAGATGTTAAAGTACATTCTGACTATTTCTGACTTTAAGAATATAGGTAAATTTAGTAGTAAACGAATTTAAATCAAATAGTCGATTGAAAAATTCCATGAAACTTATCCACAATATTCTACAATAGTTAGAGGATATACCTACATCTACATAAATTTTACCTAATTTAAAGTGCTTTTAAATACTTGGCAAGTAACAAATGGCGTCCTTTAAATTGAGTATTTTTTCCTCACTTCCAAAATACGAACATCCCAAAATAGCGAAAGGAAAAGGAAATACTTTAAATAACTTTTTAAAAATCCATTCTGCCTAACATCTGCTGAGATAAGGCACTATCTACGCCTGTTTTATCTGTAGCGACGTTTGGCGCGAACTTTCGGCGCCATTTTTTTTCTAACCTCACACGTCGTTGATGAAGTAATTTAAGGGAAAATTAATGAGTTCTAGTTTAGGTTTGAGGTGTAATTTTTTGCGAGTTAAGTTAATTTTTGTGGCGCCATTCCTTTGAGGACCCTAGAGACAGTCAAAGGCGTATAATATGTGATGATGATGACGCAAATACGCAGTTTTTTGTTTGATTCAAATACGCTCGTTTACACAGTTGGTTTGAAAAGTTTGTCAAAGATTTAAGAGATTGAAGATCGTACTCAAATTTTAAGTGTTGGATGGACCTTCAAATTGTTATATCAAACAAATAACTTAAGTAACTAAATAGGAAGAAGAATGTTTGGATAGAAAATAATCTAGAGGTAGGTAGGTACTTCTTACTCTACCATAGTTTTTCTAGAGATTTCTGATGCATATACACATATTTATACATTTCGTTTGTTTTTTTTGGAGTTTTTGTGACCTTTACAATCGTTGTACCCTGTGTTCACAATATACAGTACTTTTGAATTGTCTAAATCATTTTAGCTTTTGAAATCCGTAACGTCTTTTATTGTGTAACAAATCTTAATAAATACCGCCTACCAAGATTTAATGTAAGTTACTGTTATCCCCAGATTTTCTTCAAATAGCAGGGATATGTTATGTAGATATGTAAAAAAACAAAAATCAACTAAAATGATATATTTTTAACTATGAATCATATTTCTGTTAAAGTAAATTAAATTGACCAGTTATTAATTATTTTCAGCCTCGTGTTTAAACCAATTTGCATATAGCTCTACAATACTCTAGATATAAGAAAAAAATAAACGAGATTTTTGACGTTGACGCATGCGCTTGTCTTGTTTGCTTCACAGACACAAGTTTAATTCCAAAAATAATATATATATTTGCAAAATATTTTTAAACCAAAAAAGAAAAAGCCTACGTTAATTTATGTTCCCAATCAGCGGAAATTCTTACGAAGCAATAAATCAATCTAAAGAAATACCACCAAAGTCACAATTAACGTTCCTGCTAACTCCACAACAAATACAGCGCTATACTTGTGTATAGCGAGTTCACAGAACAGACAACACAAACATATTTTACACACGATTCGAGTCGAATAAAAATTGGATCGCGATTAATCAAAAACAAAACACGAAACACCAAAGATTAACATGGCAAGATTATAAAAAAAATCGAGAAAAAAGAACTAGCAAGACCACGGATCAAAATCATAAATCATGCTCATTATATCCGAACCGGATTATTTTTTACCGAATAAAATGTTCAAAAAAGCATCAAAAGGCTGTAGGGAGCGCCATATTGCAAGGGCCCCGTCGGTTTGGGCGGGAAAATGGGAAGCTGCCGACCAATCGCAGCGGCCATTTCGAAAAGGCGTTCTGAAATCCCACCAATGAGGAGGCAGGCCGGTCTGCTCATGCGCTTTCGAGTCGATCCATAGAATTATAGATATAGCACGGCAGTGTGGGCTTGGCCGGCGCGGTGACACGACGTGCGTGATGAACGAACATTTTTTTTTTAGAAATAAATTTCGAAGTGCCTAACAGTAATTAGTGTAAATAAATTTAAGCTCAAACAATATTTTGGTGTATTCCGTTTGTGATAGAACTATTAGTGTTTTAAAACATTTTGCGTGTGGAATAAACTGGCTTTAAATCGTATAGTCAGTGATGTCATTGCAGTAAATAAGAGAATTATAAGTTTTTTGATGATTTGAGGGTAGCTGTTGTTAAAATTAGGGAGTTTTAGCGTAAGGGGAGGTTAGGGTAAGGTTGTAAAGGTGCTGGGTGGTGGGGAGCTAGCGTCAGTGATGGTGATGGCGAGCGGCGGCGGTGGTGGGCTGGTGCAGTCCCCACCCGACATGCTGCATCACCACAACATCATGGACACCTCCTCGCATGTGGAGATGATGCCCAGTGAGTACCATCACAATATACTCTTACTCTCAAGTAGACATGATATTGTATTCTGTGTTTGTGCAGTAACTACTGCAGGTCTCATTGATGGTATAATTTTTATTCCACCCTTAAGCCACACGTTGACTTCACCACTGTAAACAATGACAGAGACATTTTAAGAGCTTCTTAAACTGAAGTGAATTTAAGTAGTAGAGTAAAATAAGAAATTCTTTATGACTTAGTTTTGTATTGCTAATATAACCTCTGTACAGACCTAACTTAGCATTCAATTTGTGCAACACATAATTAAGCATATTTTTAGATATCTGGGTATACGTAGATATGAAATTGACATTAATTATTTAAACCATCTAGATGTAATTTTTTAATATTTAACTTCAGTTTGTAAACAAAAATGTTTAGAAAAGAGAATTCAAAAGTTTTCTACATAGGCCTACAACGAAAAACCATAGTTTTACATTTGCAAAACACGTCTGATATCATTCTGATTGCGTTTAATAATATTTTTAGGTATATTGAAAAAAAAAGACCAAAATAATAAGTTCAGTCGAATTCTAGACTTAAATATAGATTTCCAAACAAGTTTGTATTTTTTCCGAAATGCTAATCATAAATTATTAAACAACATTTAAGTATTGTTTCAATTTGTATGTACTATAGCTTTTTTTTTTTTAATTTCAACAAATAACAAAACTTTAAAAACTCTATTGCTTTGTTTAAACATAAGTACATACAACCGACGTCGAGTTAAAATTCCCAAGCCTAACTTGATATTTTTATGGGAAAAATGAACGCTAATGAAAATGCTAGCTACATATTTCAAGACAAATACAAAAAAGAATTACAAAAAGATTTTCGAAATTCAAAAAAACACGGACTGTATAAATTAAGAATAGAATATACCTTGCACGGAAAAATCATCATTAAAAAGAAATAAAAACAACGCAAAAACACATACAAATATAAATGCATAATTAAATTTCTTTAGTTAAACTATTTGCTACCTAAAGGTACTACTACTAATAGATATAAATTCGCAGCACCTAGTTAGTTCCACAAAGTGACAACCAAATTATTAGTTGCCGTATACGGCATCGTCCGGTTTCAAAGCATTCCGTCCAGATTCCGATCACGGCGTAAGAGAAACGTGACAATTATTGAACTAATTATCGCATTGACACCGGTTCTGTCTTGCTTGGAGTGCAAACATAAGTATAAGGCACTTTATACACAACTTTTTACGTAAAGTGCATGCTATGTATCGTTTTCAAAGGGCCTAAGAATGAAGTTAAATGTTTTTAACTGTATTCTTAGGTTCTAGTTGCCTTAGTATAGGTTAGATATAGAAATAATTGCTGCCAGCGTAGCGGAATAGTCCGAAAGGGTTACCGTGACCCCGGTACACAACGGGCAAAGAAAGGAACATGGGTGGGTTTTAGTCAATAGAAGTCTGACAATCCCTTCAGCTCAACCCAAAAAGGAATAAATCATTTGATGATTTAGAATCCAAAAAACAGGGCCCTACATGCCTTAATATGATATATCACATAGCTGATAATATAAAGTACTTTTACAAGTAGACTTACTTTGACTATTTTTTTAGTGAATTATTATTAATCTCTACCAGTAAATGTCAGACATTAATTCCGCGATTGTGCATTGTCCATGCATAAAAACTAACAAAAAAAAAAACTTGAATTTTCTAGAAAAAATAAAAGCCTTGTCTTTTTATTGATATTTTATTCAGAAGCTCAAAACTGATTCAGCCAGGATCAAATATATGGAATTGGAGAAATTCAAATTTAACCTAACTTCCAGCCCAAACTATGTGAACGCAAATCTCTCACTTCCTGCCTATATTTGCACCTCTCTCTTATAGGCACACTTGGTACCACATTTTTATTTTTTATTACAGGGTATTCTTTAAAAAAAGTTTTACCTATATCAGTGTTGTGGTTGGCATGTAAAAATGAAACAAAAAAATAAGCATAAAACTGCAAAATATGTTACATTAATAAAACTATTTCATAATGTGTGTCTAAGATTACAAGATCATAAAAGTGTTTTTAAAAGTAAGTAAGTAATTATATAACAGTTTTTTTTTCGAATATTTTAATATAACAATAATGCAGATTAGGAAACATCATAGAATAAATAAATTATAAATATACCTAAAACACGCAAATGCAAGCAAGATTCCGATTTGCAGGTGTTAATGAAAAAAATACTTTTATGACCAAATTTTACCACTTTTTTATTTTCATTTATATTATTATTGTATTATTTAACATCATCAGCCATGGTCTCTACACTGCGGTAACCACTTGTTTAAAGTGTTTTTTTAAAACATCATATCCACGAACACCGCCAAACAGTTGTAGAAATTATAAATGACATGACATAATTATGAAACTTGGAGCAGATGTCTGTCTCCTATAAAAATGTTTGGTTCAAGCCGGGAAAGAACTGGCAGCTACCGATGTCTAGCCTTTTCTTTTACCCGGAGAAATCCTCATAGGCTTTTGGAAGGCGGAGAAGTAGTCCTGTCTCTTAGCGGCTAAAACTAACAGAGTCCTTCACCCTTACCTACCACTCTGCTACCAAAACTACCACGATAAGATGTCTAAGAGCCTACCACGGTTTTACCGTAATGTTATCGCATTTATGGAAGAGAGAGGCATCTATAACGCATGTAGAGCGCTGTCACGTTTCTACATCAGCAATAATATTACTTCAAGACGAGGCGGTAGGTCCTGATGACCTATGATTGACTAATCTGGTCAGTGAGGGAAAATTACACAACGGTACTTAAAGTTACTGATCAATTTACAAATTCGTGTTCAAATAAGTACCTACTAACGATTGGGCAAATAAAGATTTATAAAATATCGACCCCCCAAGGTCTTTGCATCACGATCCGTGCTTGACTCGCCTGCATCTGTTTCAAGGTTGGACAAAACTGACAGTTAACAGTTTCGAAAGTTTCTGACAGGTTAAATGTAACTACTGTTAATTATTGGTCTTGCCTTAACTGTTGTTAAGCAAGCTCTAAAGACTGCAGACAAAAAAACTTATTAAATGCCGTAAAAACTGTATGTAAAACTTGGCTCTATTCCTTTAAACTTTAGAAATAGTTTTTGCAGCACAAAAAACATATAAAGGGTAAAAGTTATATGATTTTTTTGTTGACTTCTAATCTTTAAATTATCAAAATGGTAGTTTTCATTATTAAATGATTTAACGGTTTACTCACGCGTATTTATCGGGGTAGCCCGACTAGTATAAAAATGGTAGTTGTCATTAAAAATACAAGCGCTACTTAAGTATTTTCACCTAATTCGTATTTTTTTATATATATTATACAAATATAAATGTTTACGTATGTGTACATTATTAACTGGTCAATAAATGATGAATACATTAATCGGAACATTACAACGCGCTGTTATTACGGCAAGCCTATTAATATTAAACATAAATAGATCCTACTTATTATAACTCCGCGGTATCGGGCATGACATGGCCACTTGTTATAAATTACTTTTTATTACTCAGTTTTGTACTATTATTTGACTTTATTTTCGTCCAGCAATAACATTAATCATTACTACTTTATTTAATTTGATGCGCACAATAATAATAGAGCGATATAAAAAGATATTAATCAGAAAATAATTTATAACCAGTAAAACACAAACGCTATTTTTTAAACAAAATAAATTATTTGTTCAAAATATAATGCGCCGTAAAATCTTAATCGGCATTCTAAAAGAAAATGTAGAAATAACAAATTTAAATCCGTTCAATTTCTCGCAGGCCGAGAATTTTTGTGTGCACAGTTAATCAAATGATTGGAATACCATCCAATCTTGTGCAAAGGGGGAAGATTTATAAACCGGGGTCTGTAATACCGGGGCATTATTTTTGGCAGTGCAAGCGTAACTGCCCATTAGAGGGTTACTCGGGAAATTTATGACGTACAAAGTGTTTTTGAAAACTAGTTTTGTCGACTTTCATTCTATTTATTATGAGCGTTTTTTAATGTTGCCAATATAATTACATTACTTGATCGACCAGTTACGTAGAACAGTGTGCAATAATTATCAAGTCGGAAATATCATCTAAAATTAAAATAATAAATCATCGACTATATGGCAATGTAAGAAATATTTGAAACATGACAGAAATTATATTTTTTCAGCATAAGATATGTGCTTCCACAGTATAATAATGAAAAATAATTGCGAAACAACGATAATTACCGAAAAGAATATCCGACAATTTTATTTGATTTATTATCTTTGCCGGAATTCAATATACCTACACTAAAATTATAAATTACACAATTATTTGAGCGGATTATAAAAAGCAGACGTGCATATTTATAAATGTCAATTAAAATAATAATCGACGCTGTTTGAAAATGTTTTGTGTTATTATTTTTCCTTTGCAAAATAGTTTTGCTTTATTTTTTTGTGTTTCGAGTTCTGATTTTGATTCTGAATATTTTTTTAAACCCGTTTTATTTTTTATTTAAGGTTTTATATTTAATTTTATGATTCTATTCCAATTACTATGAACAATTTGTTCTCCTTCGTTGGTATCGTTGATGCTATATTTTTAATTAGGTAGTGTTATGAATACAGGTAGCGGCATAAAACAAGGCAACCGTAGAAATTAACGTTTAATCGACACATAAATATGATAAAAAATACTTGGTTTTAGTCCATTAAATTCTGATATTATACCATAGTTAAATAATTGTTTAAAAAGGACTCTCGCATCATCACTATTTTTTATTAAACATATTTTTAATTAGTACAATAATACCCAATTTATAAGCAAAATGAAAAAAAAAACACGCTTACAAATATTATAAAAATTCTATTTTTATTGTAGGATTGCTGTGACAGAATAGTCTGGAATTAAATTTTGACCCAGCACTAAGAAACAAACATACTTGTAAACTAATTAACAACTACATAACATTTTTTAACGACTTATATACCTTATAACCTATTATTAACTGTTATTGCGGTCAAAACACATACAAATAACAAAAGGTTTCAGTATATTCTCAAGGGATTATAAAGATCTCAACTTCATCCGCGAAACCCAGATAAAATAATGTATGAATATGAATATATTATCTGACAAGAACTTTCTCATTCTTTCACCACTCGTCTCGTTTACATAAACACGAAGATGCATGACTACTTAGAACAAATATTGCCACAAAAATATTTAATACATCTGCTAATTAAGACACGTGATTAGCTACTGTATAATATGATCTCTAATTAATAAAGTCTTGAAGGAATTTAAGACGGTTAGAAGTTTGGTATAGTATCATTATTAGCACATTTTTTATACTATAGTCACACTTATATTGTTTATGCAAAAATGTGTAAGTTTGTAACTTCATAACGTTAAAATACCTCGGCCCATTTTGGTAAAATTGGTTATGGAGGTAAGCTCGCACCTTGGACTTAAGTCTCTTTGAGCCGATTTCGGCTATGGTAACGATATAGTGTCTCCGGACACCAGCCAACTGCACAGGACATACTAACGTAAAAGGATTAGGAGCCGGCACATATTTTATGCAACTACCGAAATAAGGACTTATTTATTTTCAACATCCAATAGTCGAAAAGTTGCTTTTTTCTTGGATCGAACTGGAGACCTTTGTCACCTACTACTACCAGTTATGCCGTCCCACCTTAAACTTACCTGGATTAACGCATACGGTAGGCTACCCCCCACAGCTACAGCAAAAATTTAGCATGAGCAAGTTAAAATTGACTGTGTTAGTTAACGCTATAGTTCGAAGTCCCGCCAGTTAAGTTGCGGTGCTAAACACTAAACAAATTAAAGAAAGTTCCTACAACTGTTTTTACTAGGCGCGTGTTGGCTTTTCTTCGTAAGTTTTCTCTTAATATACTGAAGTTTTTCACTATACTATGGTTTCTTCTTACTATGTGCTTGAGTGTTTATTTTCGCCTAGCTATTGTTTGATCGTTAACTTGATCATCATCATCATCTGTCCAATACTGGACATAGGCCTCTCCATACGTTCTCCAGCGACCGGTTCATTGCCACCTGCATCCAACGAGACCCAGCGGATTTCACCAGTCCGTCGTTAACTTGATAGACCAAAATAATGAAATGCATTTTAACATAATCCCACTTCACAAAATCAAGTCTGCTAAGCTTCTATTAAGCATTCGACCAGTTTTCAATCCCGTCGTCGTCGCCGTCGCCGTCAAAGTCGTTTTTTAGTAGGACTTAGGGTCTAAGACCACCATAGTAAGTTTTATGGGGGTGCGAAGTCGGTAGCTCGCACCTATGGGATGTTTATACTCCAACCCGTTTTCCAATGCTGTCGACACATAAAAAATATGGACCCTGGTGATCGTCTGATCTTTTTTGTGTCTTTTTTAGTCTGTCATGCATTGTTTATTCCCTTCACTAAATGTGTTGACTTCCAAAATTGCTTGATAAAGTGCAATAGTGTTTGTGCGATTTGCCCGTTGCCCTATCGTAATCGAAAAACATATTTAATAATACTAGTTTTCAATTATTTTATATCTATTTGTAATTCAACAAGCACATAAAGGCGAGTAGTAATATTCGTAAACGTTATGCACTAAACAAATATTTAGAATAAATAATGAAGTACAATAAAATTATATATTAAATACGTTAATTCGAAGTCCGAAACTAGCATGTTATAATAAAATTTAACAAAAATAAACCCACGCGTGCGAAGAATGTTCATTTTATACAATTCTAAAATGTCAAGACTGGTTCTAAAATAAATTTTAAGCGAATGCGTTTTGTGTTTATTTTATTTTGATATCGAAGATGGTTTAGTTCGTAATGTACGCAGGCGGTAACTTTGATATTATTCTAAACGAAATAACATTCAATTTTATAAATAGTCAAAGTAAAAATTTGAAGTAATTGAATATCGTCAAATTAGTTGTTGATCTGTTAGTCCTGGCTGATATACCATATATATCCGACTTACCAAAGGTCGTGGGTTCGATTTCCCCTCAAAACATTTTTTTGTGAGAGCAAGTGTGTTCATCAGTTTTATAGTAGGTACTCGTAATATAGGTAAAGTAAGAGGATATTAAAACGATGAAAGATATACCGGAGCGTAAGTAATATTATGAGCAAAATAAATTTACGATCATTATTATGAATAATTTAGATCCTTATACATTTTCCGATCATGTCACAAATAAAGGCTTATAAAGATAATTAAATGAGCTGGCAATAAAATAAACATTGCATTTAATTAGACTTGACTCAATTGAACTTTAATGCTAATTTCAATTAATAAGTATTAATTTTACTCGTTGCAATTTCAATTTATATTATTTTATAGTTGAATAGGTAAATCTTTTGTCTACGTATATTTATAATAGCATTTTGATTAAATTAATAGCAAGTTTCCTAAAGTCATTGCCAATTCTATTCGGAAGGGTAATAATAGGCGAAGAAAAAAAAAAAAATAGCCACCCATCAATTTTATGACCGTACTGACGAGTTGTAAAGTTGCAAAAAAGAAATATATCATCTGTAAAAATTTCAACATCGCCATAAATACTTAGCTTTCACCGTTCATGTGACAACCTAGGTGCAGACCGACCAACAACGTAGCTTTAGGTTTAGCATAGATTTTCTTTTTTATCTTTCAAATTTATAAAAGTCCTTTTCTTACTTAGTCTTTTCTTTTAATTCTCAACAAAGGAGTATTTCAAATATAATGTAAAAAAATATATTTTTTTAATATCTTTTTTTACTGTCTCGTCCAATCCGTGTCGGTAACAATGGACAGTCGCGCGCACGTGTCCGCCTCTATCATCACCGCATTACGAATTTACAATCACTTTTATATGCGCCTGTAGTGTTAATAGGGCTGTTGGACGTGCCGACTGCTCGCTACAAGGTTTGATGCTTGGGCTGGCTTTTTTATTTATTTTACTTTATCTATCATCCTGACTAATATTATAAATGCGAAAGTAACTCTGTTTGTCTTTCTGTCTGTCTGTTACGCTTTCACGTCTAAACCACTGAACCGATTTTAATCAAATTTGGTACAGAGATAGAGTTGACTTTCAGAAAGAACATAGGACAGTTTTTATCCCGGACTTTTGAAGAGTTCTCTTGTAAACGCGATATAACCGACCTCGACGCGGGCGAAGAGCTATTTTAAAATAAAAGTAGTTGGGTTGAGCATTTTGCTTAATGCTTGCTTTAAGTTTGAGATACATACAGTTGAAATTTTAAGAAACTCCTTCAGCTGTTGTTGCACTAGAATGTAAAATTATATTCTGAAGTGCAGATAGCCCAAAGTGTTTAAAAGCCAAATAATTGAAGATTTAAAATTACTTCTTTCTTTATCTTAGCTTTTTTTTGTTTTTATTTATTTATTTATACTTCTTAGACATGAAGATATGTACAACTGCGGACATGGACCTATAGCCTTCCTTGGTAAATGGGCCATCTTACATTGAAAGGATTTTTTAAATCAGACTTGTTGTTCCTGAGATTATCGTTCAAACAAACCAAATCATTAGCTTTATAATATTAAGTATCTATAGATAATAGTTAGAATCTATTGGAATAATCAGGAATTATCAGACTTTATGCCGACACAATTTACAGAAGCCACAATTGTTTTAACAAATAACTGTTTTACCTTATCAGTACACTACCCTCAAAATAACAATACCGTTAAATAAATAAACAGTTAAAACACAACATATGTTGAGAAGTTAACTCTTATCTATAACAAACACACAGTAGTTAAGTCTAACTCATGCAAATAACTGTTATCTGAAGTTATATTCTAAACATATGTAGGATGTGTCTGTATAGGTAATAGGCTCATTGGGTTCATGATAGTTACGCCTATTTTAGCCTATTTTGCTTTCGATAAGTCGTGCCATTACTCTATTAGTTATGTAGGTAAAATATTAGCCTATTAGGATTTTCCATTTTCCACTGTTTTAGGCTTTTTAGAAGGCTTCTATACCCAAGGCTCGCACAAAGCTGTTTTTTTTTCTTTAAGACCAGGAGTGACTCCTTGTCGCCTGGAAACCGTCTCTTGAAGTAAAGGTATCGCAGTTTTGGAAGAACGCTTCAGCTGGCTCCAGGAGCGAAAATAAATCAGCAAAGTGGTTTACTAGGGATATGACTAAGTGCTTTAAGATCAGTATCACCCTCTCTAGCTGTGTAGTATATTTTACAAAATATATACCTGTCCTCCACAATCCATCCTTCACATGCCTTTAATATATGGGGCCATTTCATGCCTTTAACCCTAAAATGCCTACATCATTTTCAAATCTACTACGACTCAAATGTAAGAATATATAATATGTAATATTCATATCTAAATTCATCCCAGTATTATCAACATCAATACACAGCAATAACCAACCTAACTGCATTAATATAAGAGCGTATTTACATATATTTCTAACTAATTACATACATCTGACATTTTAACATATGCAAACGTCCAATGAGTATGTAATCGTAATTTATACAATTTACCTACCCCTGAAGATAGCACAGAATCTAAGTGACTCTGATAAGACCTAGTATTAACATAGGAATAACTGTTTAGTTATGCATCTGAGTTTAACGCCTCATAAATTATTTGTATGTTGGTATTCTTTGCGTGTAATGTCAATGATCCTTGAATTACCTTTGACTGTTAAATTGATTAGATGGTTTAGAAGCCCTTTATTAAGTTAAACTTAGTTTTTGGGTTGCTTCAAGCTCAAGGTTTTGATATTTGACGCAACTGATTTAAAGTTCTTAAAAAGTGTTTAAAACTCTTTTATGAAATAATTTTATATTCCGAATTAAATAAACAAAGAAGTAAACGTTCTTAAATATAAATGTGATGACACCAGAATCGGCCTAAAATAAACTTTTGATGACAGTCATATAAAATTACTTCGATTTTAAAGATCCTTTAAAATCTGTGATAATCAAAGTATAATCTTTAAAATCGGACATAATCAAGAGTTTAATCACCGATAATTAAAATACCAGCCCTCAAACGCCGGCGTCAAATAATTTTAATCACCGTTCAGTTTCCGGTGCGATCAAAAGATACCGCTTAGCGCCTCCAAATGACCACATTATGACCACATTGAAATGACCACATTCGGAAGTCGAAAAATGTTGAGATAATGATCAGAAGTTCCCGGCGACGGTATACGGGTTATGGATAACCTCACATTGCTCTTAAATTAACCCTTCTTCGGTGCTCTAGTTTTCTTGATTTGAATATATTTTTTTCAGTTTCGATTGGTATTGATTTTGGATTTTATTATGCTTCTTTTCGCGTAGGTTAATGGTGGGGTCTACTCTTGAAAGTATTGGTCAGTATTTAAAATTGGCTGTTGGAAAATAATAATTTTCAATTTCAGTTCTAGACCCAAACATTTTCCTACGCTGGAAACAGTAGAATATTATGGAGTCCGAATAATACAATGCCTATTGTGACAATACTCTTACCTACAAATAAATTTTCTATTTATTACAAAAAATATATTTAAGCCAAACCGTATTTTTTATCCCAATGTTTTTCTATTCCTTTACCACCCGGTTCGCATTTCGATTTAAAAGATTTTAACGACGAATCCACTCCTTATTATTTCAGCTTTTTACCAACTACAGCTAATTTGGGGTAGTAAGACTTTTGACTGACCGTTGTATCATTCGAAAAATAATTATGATATCTACAAAATATGAATAAATGCGTCTCATATCCATCTGTTAAACCATAAGTAACATCTCAAGTGTTTTTAACTATTTCGGAAGTCATAGATGTAGAGATAAGCAGTAGGATCAAATGTACCGCGGTGACTATTGAACGGTTATGAGTCTAAGGCGGCCTCTTTGATCCCTCCGTTATCTCGGCTCGAGTAACGCTGTGACTTATTGGTTAACCATGAGGTTAAAATTCGACCTTTCGTTTATTGCTTTAAAGTTTTATTCTATCAAAAATACTAATAAAACAGTAAAATTTATACTTCATAGTAATAATAAAAAGATAGGACTGTAAAAATATAGGCACTATAAGCTTAAATATACAACATTGTATTTTTAAAAGACTAGTATTTAACATAAATTGTAGCCTATTTTTAAAAGGTTGTGTTTACTGATAAGAGCCTGAAATAAATTACGAAATTACGTGCAAAGAAACTATATTCAACGCTATATTTACTTGATTACATTGTATTGAATATTTAAATAAAATACATCCAATACAAAGTTACAATTAAAAACGACACAAGCAACCACCATTTTTATTATAACCTTAAAAATAACGAAACCCTTCCCCGAGAAAATAATTACACAAAACCGATTCGATATTTAAAAAAACGACGGTACGTTTCTTATCGAATGTCCCCATAAAAATAAAGCTGGTTTTAAAAAACGAAGGAATATAAAGGACCATTTCGTAGCCGGTCTTATCTAAGGCTGGCGCCGGTGGCACGAAATTTGGACTTTTTTTTCAAAGACTCTTTTCGTAATTGACAGAATTTACGCATGAGATAAAGAGTAGTTTGGACAACACGGGATTGTGTAGGTTGGTCCTGATGCTATACGTATAGGTAGGTCCTACCTACTATATAGGTAGGTACAGGGCGTAGCCTTGATGGCCCTTTTAGATACATCGTGTTGTTTAATGCACGTATTTAAATCTTGTTTTAATTGTAGGAATAACGATTTGTCTGAGTATGATTATTTTGCTGCTTTATAGATTTAGGTTGTGTTAAAAGATTTTTTTTTGTAAATGAAACTGATAAGTAACAAAATACATAAGTATTTTTTTGTTGTATGCCCCACTCGCCATTCCGCAATGATTTTTCAGATAGTAACCAAGGCTAAATTCATGCTAATTAATAATTTGGGATACTCTAAATAATGATATACTTGGTCAGTTAATAAAGATCTCAAGAGTCAAAACTGCAACTCAACAAAGATCCAAGAAAAAATCGTTTATCAAAAATAATCCGCCCATCCACAGGTAGGCAATGATAAACACAAACTTAACATTCCTAATGACCGCAAAATTACAAAATATTTTCCAAAAACGTTTAAATCTATACGTCAATCTCAATTTGACAGGGACCTGCCCGTTTGACAGCTGTCATATTAAGTTGACATCTGTGTTGGCGTTTTTTTTTCGGTCTTGGGATCTTTGGAAAAAACGTGAACAATGCAATGCCAGGAGGAATGGACATTGATGTTGATTGCCCTATTTAGGTTGTCACTATTTCATATGAAACACAACTTAACATTAGTATCTGACGCCCTATTAAATTAGCTTCGATTAGGCGCGGCCAACATTGAGGCGGATTTGGTTACATGAATCTTGATCAAAATAAATACCTAATATATCTAGCTGTGTAAAGAAACTGTTTTGTTTGAAAACAAATCTCAATTACTCAATGGTAATCATTTTGATAATTTACAATCTATGACAAAATGTAATGAAAGATAAAACATGCAAACACGGTATGTATGATTCACGTACATTAGCTAGCGCATGCGCAAAACGCACCTGTTATGACATATCAGCAGCCATCTTGAATTTGAAGGAAAAACAAAACGTAAACGATTATTACGAGCCTACGACTACGTCTTAAAGAGTAAGAGAGACGTCGTTCTATGCCGTGTATAGCGCTGTCACTTTTTCACAGCTACAGTAATATTACTCGAAGATGTGCCGATATGCCCCTTGATAATTTAGATAAGTTACGGCATCTTCTAACTACATAATACTAATTTACATGATAATGATAGCAGGTATTCAATATTTGCATAATATCTTGTAATATATGTATTAAATTGAAGCTTTTAAGCAACTTGATAAGCTGATGGTAATGTCAGATCAGCTTTATAAGGACAAGGTAATAATTTAATAGTTGTACATGGTTTTCTTAGTGATTGTAATATCAGTTTCTTTACTATCAGTTTTTAAAGCAGTGCTGTTAACGTGGAAAAAGGACGCAGCTATGCCATTATGTAGAGCGATGTCTCGCTTTAATATCGGCAAGGATCCTGTTTATTAGCTCATGGTAGTGGATCGCAAGCAAGGAGGTCGTTACTTCAAATCCCAAATTCAACTACTAAGCACAGTAATGACACTTCTTGATTATTTACAAAACTCCATACAAGTCATAAGAAACAAGCATTTACTAACAAAAATGGTGGTCACCTTACAAAATTAAAGTGTAACCGGGCTGAAATGTTTATGCCTTCAGCTTTATTTGAGAATGATGCCTAATACCTACCTAATTGCTAAAACATTAAATAATATTCCTGCAAAATGATTTTGAAGAGTATCCTAAGATATGACTCGTTCCTGCTAGCTAATTTATTTAACAAGGTAAAATTGTAAAACAAAACTTTGTATTAACGGTCTCCGCGGCATTAACTTTATAGCTTAATTACTTCAGAAAGACATCGTTTACCGTCTAGACCACCCAGGGCATGTAAACTGGGCTAGGCTTAATCTAAAATCTCTACATTTCTGCTATAATTATATCCTTCTAGTACTTTGTATTTTATGAATACCTTCATTAAACTTGTCGGCGGATTTCTGAGGCTACTTGACATATTGCGGTGTCTATTTAAGTAAAGATGGAATATCTCAAGGACCACCTAAACATTAGATTTACGTGACATACCTACGTTATGTGTTTTTATTAAGTTTTTTTATTTATTTATTTTTATAATTCATTTAATACTATATGGAAAGTTATATGTAAAGTCAAGAGTTCAAATCATAATGCGTTGTAAACGTAGAGCTTAGTTGGTCTTACTTAATTAGTGTCTAAGTCTTCAAACAGAAATAAGATCACTGGCGAACAATAAAACAACCTGAACTAACTTTTTATAGGAAAAGAATCTTTTATTTAAAGAAAGATGTAAAAAAAAAACAAAAAAGGCACGTACGAACATAACTTTAAATTTCGTACAACCAATCAACGGTATTCCAAATTCATAACTTTCACTCGACCGTTTTTTTTTTTTTCTAAAATGACAGACAGACAAAGGAGTTTTTGCCCGACTGCCAAAAGGTGGTTTATGTTTTTGCTAATTCCCTTTTGTTCGATGACGTATCGGCAAAATATTTGGTGTTATCTCATTTAACGGATATTGTTGGCGCCTGCTGTCGTGATGTTTGTGTTAAGCTCCTGTGGCTAGAATTTGTGAAAAGATTTCTTGGTTCAAGGGAATTATGACGTCATTAGGTACTCGTGGGCTGTTTAATTGTATGCAGGAAGAAACAAAAGACGTTGATTCATGGACAAAAAGTGTATAAAGAATGCAATACTTAAAGAGGTTTTTATTTTTTACAATTTGATTAATCGTGTCATTGTGGCTAATTTTGTATTTGGCTCAGTTGACGGTCAAAACTTTATTCCACTTCGTCAAATAAAGTTTCAAAAACTTGGCAAAAACATCTGAATTCGATAAATTTAGCAAAACAAATATCAAAGGCTTTGTACAAAACTGACCCTTTCTGAAGCAGAGATAAAATAATGAAGAAACTACACTCGCTCTCTTATATATCCTGACAACAACAATATTTTAATATAAACTTTATTTGCAACCTCTTAGAGTTCAATTTCAAAAACTATCAACATAGCAACAATAGTCAAAAACTAATACTATTGTCACCAGTAATTCGACACTGAACGACTGCAACATGATCTAACAAAACCTAATTTGAACCTTAAGCCTCTTAAATAAAACTCAAATTTGAAAATGAAAATCGAAAAAAAAAAATTACGGCGCCACGGTTTTGTCGCCAACGTAATGTCGCGACGATGATATCCGGTGAAGAAAAAAAGAAAAAAAAAAGGAAAAAAAGTATTTTTTGTTTCTTTTTTTCATTTACAATGTGTAAGGCACTGACCAGGTTCAAAATGTACGTTATACGGGACCCCTGAATGATTAATTACGCTTCTGTAAAAGTTGAGTTTTTTGTATGTTTTTTCTGTTTTCGGAAGTTCATTGGTGGCGCCTAGAGCATGCACGTGCTAAGTAGAGGCTTTAATGATCTTAAGAACCCTTCGATTTAAGATGTTGGTCTCAAGGATCTGAAGTTTTTGAAGATGTTTTTGAAAACCCATGCGTGTTATTTTGATTTTTATTAAGCAGATTTTTTTTACGTCGAAAGGACTTTTGCCCCATGAATTTCGAATAGGTCAATTGATATGAAATCTGAAAAAGAAAACAAATTTTATTATTGTTATGGATGCATTCTTGGATCCCACAAATTCACAGTATAGAAATTGATGACTGTTGTATCAAAAGTTAGAGTATCTTTCCACTAATTCATAAAAAATAGGTAACAAGTATTATAACGTTAACGGAACGGAGTCTTCTTAACATTAAACTTACGGACAGAATAAGAAATACTAAGATCCGTGCCACAACCAAACTTTTAGACGTTACTCATAAAGCTGCTACGTTGAAGTGGAATTGGGCTGGTCACGTCTGTCGTATGCCAAACAACCAATGGGCAAAAATTACCACTGAATGGTCCGTGACACAAAACCGACGTCAGCGAGGCAGACCCAGACGGAGATGGCGGGATGACCTGGATTCGTTCTTACCGAACTGGTCACTCGCGGCTCATGACAGAGACAAGTGGAAGAAGAGTGGGGAGGCCTTTGTCCAGCTGTGGGACATTCCAGGCTAGTAATAAAAATAATAACAAGTATTATAGACCGAAGAACACATTAGTACTTTGTCTTTCTTGGCGAAAAGACTTTCTTCTTAATTAAATACTTTACTCTCATTTATTGTATAGTCACACTAGTCCAAAAGGATGGGTTCATTAAAATCGCGTGATAGCATATTTACAAAAGAAATTAATACACGAATTCCTAACACCGAATGGAACAAAATCTGTTGATATATCGTGGGAACTGTACTTACCACGTACTAAGACAGCGTGAAGGAATTTGTTTAAAACAAACGTACAAATATAATATGATATTAATGGGTCTCTATTTGTGGCTCATCTGTTAGCTGGTCAATATATAGGCTTTCATATCGTGTAGTAATTACTAGTGTGATTAGAAAAACGTGTTGGTTGGTGTTAGGAAAACATTCTCCACTTTTCAGCCTTGAGGATCTACAGACTCTCATCAGAGAGACTTCTTTTACCTGTTACAGTAACAATACTGACCTCCTCAACCCAGTTACCTGGGCAACACGATACCCCTACGAAATTCTTGTTAACGTGCCGTGCATCAATCAGGAACTCGCTATGACATAGAAGGTCACCCATCTACGGACAAAATTGTCAAAATTGAACTAGACGCCATATTGCCGTAACCGGACTTTCGTGGCATTGTCGTACCTTCTAGTCGCGCCTAAAGAAGCTTCACTTCAATAAAGATGATGTCTAGAAGTTTTTTTACGATTTTTACATGTTCGGTTATACATGCTTAGGGTATTCTTATAAAGATTAATACCAATATTCAGAATATAATCGGGTCAGACTGTGATACATTTTTTGTCAGTCTGCATCGCATCATAAAACCCTTTACAGTAGCTTGGGACCTGTCAAGTTGTAGCTTTTTTATTTATAGTTAGGTTAGTGATACACTGGGTTTATTTTGGAGGCTACTTAGAGTTATTGTAGAGTCGATTTTGATTGTGTTTTTTGTATTTTGAGATTGATTTGATGCAGGTTCGTGTGGTATGGTAATATTATTATGTATGATTATGGAATATGTAAGCAAGTGTTAAGTTCAATAAATATACCTTCTCGATAGCAAGAGCTTTTAGCAAAATGGTAGGATATTTATGGACTAATGTTTCAACAATTAAAATACGAATTTCTGTTATCTCTCGTCTGCACAACATTTTCTTAATTTCATAGCAATTATTTATTGGAAAAACCAGGAACGGCTTATGTGATATGTACCTCTGATTTTAACTTTTTTAATGCCTTCATAAACATATTTTTAGAAGTTTTGTGTACAACATTTGATCTCATCACTCGCACTCATTGTACCCCAACCTCAACCAAACGCCATGGCCGCCAGATAATCTGACGTATGATGTTATTAAACAGTTTTTGTGTGTCTCTGATGAAGGAAATAACAAGTGCGATGGATTGGGAGCTCTGAGAGGCGCCTCTTTTGTGTGCCGAGTCGGTTAAGCAGGTTAGATGTCACCGGTGGACAGACAACTATGGCTTCTACAGGTTTTACAATATTACGTTATTCCGTACCCAAAGGTAAAAACGGTGAAAGGAAAAGCCCTTACTAAGGCTATTCTGTATGTTATAACTATATCGTCAAAAAAGTGATAGATTAAGTAAACAGTTAATTTTACTTTCTTAAAAATGATCAGCTGTCGTTTAAGCCACTAAAGATTTTTAAAAGAACCTTTACAATTTTGTATTCCTATATTTAGTGACATATTTATGAATGCCCGCAATTTCCAAATCCCTTCTAACTTATTCAATTTATTATTTCTAAATCGTGTACTACTAATTGTAACAGCAATTACCTCAATACCATTTAATTGGTTAGTAATTATCACTACTTATCTAGACGTAAATAACCTAGCTGTCGCAAGAAACAATAGCTTGAACACCTCGACATTTCGACCGCATTACAGTGACCACTTATGGTCTGGTAATAATTCTACTATTTATAATACGTAAATTGTGGCTTGATTTATAAACAATTGCTGTCACTCCACAAGTAATAGAACATGGTATGGTACAGGCTATTTTAGGTGAACTGAATTTAGAAGTGGCAAGTTGAAATTTGCAACTGATCATAGACGATCGTTTATACAAGGACTTAATTTGAAAGAGACCGGGATTTTTAAGGTTTTCAGAGGATATAAGACCAATATGCAAATTCCTTGTTGAGAACTTCAGGCTATATGTGGTATAGAGCTATCCAGCATCGTTCTGTAGAAGAACAGACATGGACGGCTGAAAGTAGCTTCGAAACTATAGTAAATTGTTGAGATGAAGCTAATTTGGGCTATTGGTATAATTATGTAAAATATAATAGTTTTTTAACAAAATATGGAATAGTATACCATTACATACAAAACAAAATAATTAAGTCCTTTGAGCGTTAAAAAATGTCCTGTCATATTGACCTAAATACTCAACTAATACCAACATATTATGCCTTATTATATCGTAACTTAACAAGATAAAATCTTAGATTTTTTGAGACACCTACAAAGAACATTCTATAAGAATTATTCGTGTATCATTTGGTACTAATAAAGAACGGATTTTTACTTTTTCTTTAAATCCAAGATGGCGGCGCGATATGTGAATATAGACGTCAAACGGATTCCGATATTATCGGTGGTCTTACTTTTAGGGGCCACGAAACTAGCCGTGGGTTTTAATTGACTATTGTGGGCCATAACACATGATATTAAAGAGTGAAATACTACAACTTTAATTTTGTAAAAGTTAATTTGGTAGGAAGAATTAAACTTGTAAAAATGGCCACTAACCACTTCCTTTGTTCAATCAATTTTTTATATGTTTTATTGATTCCAGTTTTGCTATTTTTCTTACCCTCAACTTTCTGCTATTCTTGCGTCTTTGTTTAAACGAACTTACCGTCCGCCTGTCTCTCTATCAGCAGGAAGAATCTTTTACCAATGGTTTTCATACCATCACCATCCTGCTAAATTCCCGCTATAATGATTACCTCTCTGTTTTTTATCTACACCTCTTCGTTACCACTTTCCCTCGCTGGTTTAATGGCCCCAAGTATAACAGTAGCGCTCTCCAGTGATACAGATAACATACTATAATGACACAGACATTCTCGTTCCCACGCCGCGACTAATTTCATTACACGGTTTCACCCGCAATCAATATCTCTCTGATTGACGTTTGAGGAGCTGTGATCAGCTGATCAACAGCTGATGCTGGGGTTCTGTTAGAGCGATTGTGTTTTGATTTAGAAAGGAATAGGATAGAGAGGAATGGTAGTGTAGAGCTAACTCTATTGCTATATGCGAACCTTTCTTCCGGACGTTTACTAAGATGGCAAGATGTACGAAAATGACATGAGTTTAAGAGTGAAAAGAGGATGAAGCATATATATATCGCTATGGCTTTTGATTATATTTATAAATTTCAAATTGGCTTGAGATACTCTTACTTTAGTATGTATTCTTTTAACTTATATTTACAAAGCTATGACTTTTTTAATAAAATTGCTTTCCTAAAAAAAGAAAATTGGGCCTTTCCAAGTCAATTGATAACAAACATTTAGGTTTCTGATTTCTTCATGAAACGTACGCAAAGATTTTCACTACTACGTCTGTCAATTTTGAAATTATCAATATTCACTTTTATTTAAATTTCATCCCCGATCCATCACCATCCAACATAACACATACCAACACCAGATCACCCAAACATTCGCAACCACAGCTTCATATATCAATACGTGGACCATTAAGATTTTTTACCGACACCTTTTTACCGGCGCTGCGTAAACAGTGTTACCTCGGCGGTCTTTGGCGGTAAGCCGGTAAAAAAATATACGATGGGAATAAATATTGGGCACTTGAGTCACGGTAGGGTCAGCAGAAATGTTGAGATACAGTCGGCATGAAAGTTTGTAATAGTTATTGAGAAATTTGGACTTTAACAAGTTGGAATAAAGGTGATATTTTTAACTATGAGTTTGTGTAAAATGGGTAGAGTGTATAAGTAAGTGCGGTTTATGCTTGAGAGGATTTGGGAGTTGGTGTTGGACTTCTAAAGACTCTCTCCGTCGATATTTGAAGTTATTTGCTATAAAGAAATTGTAGAGATAAATTTAGGAGATTTTTTTGAGACTTCTTTTCATGAATTCATTTTACAGTATGAATAATTTATTATCATTTATCAAAACGATCAATGATAATTAGTTATTCGTATTTTTTGCTTGGATTCTAATCAAAGCCTTTTTATTGTGCAACCGACATCAAAAGGGAGTAATTTTTAATTCATTCTTTAACGGCATTTGGTCAGGCAACTCTAAATACACAGTTACACTCATAAACTACACAGTTTCTTTTAATCGTGACCTATTTAGGTATCAATCTGCAATTGAGTTCACAGTTTTGCTCTCAACTGTACATACAATTCATACTTCGTCGAAGCCTAGTTGCAAGTTCAAAAAATAAACAATATTAAACTGGCAACAAACTGTAAAATTAACAACGCAACGTAACCCAACTATAGAGGATAAAACATTGAAATCCCGACTCTAATGACCAAGCAAACAATTTATCTTCACCTCATAAGGCAACAAAGTCCAAATTCCCTTGAAATTACCACTACAACATAAAGATATTGGATGGATAATTTGTTGTGTACGCACGCGATATTCACCCGTATGGTACATCCTGTTGATTTAAACATTATTTGTAAAGGACCGAGGGTTAAAATTAGCAACTCCTACCGCGGTGAGATTTAAAGACTCCTTTTACTAATGTTTAAGTCAAATACGGTGTCTAATATGGCCGGTCCAAAAGACCGGGCTATTGTCGCGGCGGGCGAAGGTTATTTGTGAGCAGTTAACGGTTTAGAATGTGTTAGTGGCGCCCCCTTTCTGCTGTTTGGTTTAGGACAATGGTTGGGAGGTATGGGAAAATGTGTGATGTGACTTAGAAGGCGTTCTTCGTAAGGCAATCATGACTTAATTCAGAAGAGCCTCTAGATCGCTAGGCAGTCAGACAACTATCAGTGGTTTTACGGACTTAAGTTCCGGTTTTTTAAATACCTCTTCTTTAGTTGCAAAGCTAATCATTTTAAACCATGCCTCACTCAGGCAAAGTGTCGCTATTTATCAAACACTCTACAACTAAAAAGACCTGATTCCTTTAACATCCTATGTCGATGTCAAGGGTTCGCTCGCGCATCCTCTGCGCAACACCATCGGGAGATCCTTTCTTACTGTAGTCGTAATTATGAGCATTTATAGGCAATGGCAAGCTTGTAAAACAAACTACTATAATGCCAATGAATTCACATCTTTCTTCGATGTATTGTCTAAATCCATCTTTAGGGAGAATTACAGAAAAACACAGACATTGAATAACATCAATCTTTGTTCCATGAACAAGCTCACATTGGTATTTAGCATGATGACCTACAGCAACCACCATCCTTAAACTCCAATCTTTTCCTCTTCAAACGATTTTTTCTTATTTTTGTTTTTCGACCCCAATAACTTTCCGTTGGTTTCATTTATAGATAGCTATTTATCCAGGCTGTATTGGTAAAGTTAAGACACGTTAAAGATAGTACTATCGACTGATCAGTAAGTACATCATAGTTTTGGTTATGGAAGAGCGATGCCTATGTTACGCCGTGTTTCTTCAACTATTGCAAACAGCAGATTTTGTTTCGACTTTTATTCTCAGGGTAGTCAGATGTAGAAGAACTTTCGACTCTAGTGTGCTCTAAAATATACATTTAAAAGTGATGATATATCCTACTTACAGAATCAATCATTTAATTTCCGGATTTACTTTAAGAGATGGTATTAGGTTAGCTAGACGATTATTTCTAAATACTAGATCCAAAAAGTTGTACTTCCAAGTTTTTCAATTCTCTCGCGTTAGAACGAGAGGCCGCTCTACACCGTTTTGTGTAGCATCTCTCTGCCACAAGTGCAACAGTGTAGACCCTCGTGAGTGGTGTCGGTGTGCGCGGCTCCCTACGGCCGTGTTGCAGAGATACCGCGGTGCGTGTTCGCCGGTCTTTGTGCCGCCGCCGCCGCGCCGCCCGCTTTGCCGCGCCGCCTCCGATTTTGTTGCTGCCAGTAGGGCTGCCACGAAATAAAACAATATAAATTAATAAAATATATTGGGTCAATAAAGAGTTAAGTAATCAAAAATGAAAATGAAGTCAGGAAAAACAAACGTTAGATTTTCATTTACTTCCATGACGTTTTGTTCGGTCATATTTTAAGTTCAGGTTTGTCCATATTTTTTTTTCGTCTTTCTGAATAGGTAGAGTTAAATATAGTCAAAAAACGATAAAAACAAGACTTAAATATTATCAAAACAAGAAAGTTTACCTACATATGAAGAATAATGATAACAAACTACTACTTTTTTATCTCAAATCCGTTTATACTTCGAGTAATAACTAAAACCAACAATAAAGAAGGATATTAAACATGTCTTTACAATAAAATAAAAACCATCCAAGTACGAATCCTACCAGCGATACTAGGGGTTCCTTACAAAGCAACTAAAGAAAAACAATAAAAAAATTGTGCTCATCAATGGTCTAGCAACCGTTTCAGACACGTTCATGAGATACAGCCTGATGTCACACGTATAGATAGCGCGGTTTTAGCTAAGGCGTTTCATTTTCACACTGCGAAACTCTACAAACTAAAATAAAAAATATCTTTGCAATAAAAAAAAAAAACATTACACATGTCAGTTATTATATCATAACCAAAGAAAATTGATAAATACAAGGCATATTCAGAACATGACATTTTTATTAAATTAATCTAAATGACTATGTTTTAAGATACGCTATCATAGATATTATAAAGTGAGATGGTGATAATAATATGACAATATAACGTGTGTTTTGTTAATTTCATAATTTTGTATCTTTGCTAGTAGTGACGTTAATGTTTATTAATCTAATTAAGTATATCGTGTTGTCAACATTAATTATAGGTATACTTAGTTTGTAGGCCAGAGTAGTACATTTTTGTAATTGTAATAAGTATTGAAAAAATGCAAAAAAGCCACCGTCTACCATCGTAAGTAATTAAATAATAAAGTCTTTTCATATTTTTTTTTATTTGAAAATTGAAAATTCAGAATTTTCTACTTTTCCTCCTTCGTATATTTTTATTTATCAATCTAAAATAAATCTCTTAAAAAAAGTCTTATAATATTCGGTACAAAACACAAAAATCACAGGTACACAAACGTGCCAACCCTACGTGACGCGACGGCGACCATATTATTGACACTATAAATTCTAACGCACGCGTTTTTAAAACCAGCCTCCAATACACACACACATACGTACCTACACCTGTACGTAACGCATCGACATGCACACATACAAACAATTGACAACTGATCACGCACACATGTCTAAACCCAATAAATAAATGCAAAAAGTGTTTAGTCATATATCACTGAGCTTATTTCTAATTAGCCAGGTGGACTTGTATGGTGGTAATGATAAAGGTGAATGTCCCACTGATGGGCAAATCGCGCAAAATTATTGAGCATTGATGACCATGCTTGGTCACCACGGATTGGCGATTCCACACTGTATCTAAGTGGCATTTCACAAGTTAAAAGCCTCAACTTTTATAGAAATGACATGTCGTTCCTCTTGGAAACTTCACTTAGATGTCATTTTCATTCTCAGAAAAACTATTCGATATGACTATATTCTAGGCGATATGTCATTTGCCTGAGAGGGCAGAATCCAATATTTGGTATCTAGACATTTTTGTACAGTTTGGCTCCCTTAAAGGCTCATATTGTTATAATAAACTCGTTTCAGTTGAATGAGTCCACAGCCGTCGTTTCTTCAGCTCCTATGTTACATATCCGTAAAAATAACTTTCGACTAATTTGAGATGACTTATGAACAAGTTCCAATCAAATCGCAGTAAGAGTATTGAAAAGTCAAAATGAAAATTGTGATATGACCACTGGACTGCCTTGTCACAAATTCTTGATTCATAAATAGAAAGTTAAATATCACTGTATATTGTTTACTATCAAAGTAATCCCGCTACCGAACTTTGTAAGGAGAAAAGCCCCGGTGCCTTTAAGCACGCGTCAATTAAATTATCAAACATTAAATTGTATTCCATAAATATATCATAACTAAATGGGTTTAAGGATAAGCAGACAACTACATACCTACCTTAGTTAAACTCTCGCCGACAAAGTACATCGGCTAACTACTCATAAAATTAATGAATTCATTAAAATTTAATACCTTTCTTAATTTATTGGTAGAGTTCGGCCAAATTAAGTAGCTCGTATGTTTATAATTGTAATTAATTTAATAGTTTTAAGCAGTGTAGACAGTTTAAGAATTTTCTGTATTAATTTAACCGCGATGACCTAAAGCTTGTTGGTGGAATGGTGACAGCTCACTGCAAGGAGTAGAGTGGTTTTCAAAAACTGCACTGATAATACTTTATATTGTACATACATTGGATAAAATTGGCTACTAACTATGGGACTTTTGGCCTTTAAAAGTCCTGTATTTTTCAATTGTCCACTTCACAGGCCTTAGTTTAAGTATTTTTTTTAAAAAAAACCTTAGTCCGCGATCTTCCTGCACAGAGTATGCTCCTTCCGAATCTAGTCCATCCAAAGGTTGTCTCTTAAATCGCCTTTAGCAATAACACCTACTAAACTAAACTAACATCACTGTGGCGCCATGTAACGATTTACTTGTATCCAATCCTGTCTTTATGTGGTGATACAATTTAAAAATATCTATCTATGTACCCATATGCAGTGCTTTAAAAGGCGAATAGACACCCTTCATCGCCTCCTAACTGACCCTATACTATGAGACTAAGCTTCAAGATCAATAGGTAAGATTAAAGTAGACATGACACAGCTTCACTCCAAGGTGCTTAACCTCGGTACAAAAATAAAGGATGTTCACTTATCGGTCAAATCTGCATCGAAGCACGTCTTTGTGTGTCGCGCAGTCAGCGTGACGGGATCGCGGTATGTGAGCAGTAACAAGTAATTAATAATTTTAAAATAGGTTTAAATATACAAACTGAATTTCTATTCTATTCTAAATCACCGTGTGACCTTGAACTCTATTTCTATTATATTAAGTACTAGACTATACTCAATATTCAAACATTTTATTGCATTGTACAGTGTAGGGTAAAAGAAAAGAAATATAATTATAGTGTTGCTACTACTTGTAAGTTTTTTTGTATGTGGGTATACAGGTTCTGTATCAATGTATCGTGTCAGCTATCTTCACGCCATCTTTTTAACTTTATGATTCGATCAAAATTGGTCCAGACGTTTCGAGTGTCAAACAAACACATTTTCACAAATTGCTCAGATAACGCAATTTGCTGCAAACCACTTAGGAAAAGAAACGCTATCTAATTGTTATTGAGTTTCTAAATAAAAAAAAACAAAAACCAAAATACAAAGAAACGCTTAAAGACGCTTGTAATTGAATCTGTTTCAAAAATTATTGTTTTTGACTCTACAATTAAGATAAAGAATTCAAAATATTCATTTATTTTTTAATTTATGAAGTGTTTAATGTTTTCTCATTTTAAATTTGAGTGCAGAGTCACTTAACAGAATAATATTACATTTTGAAAAAAAAAGCACTAAAAAATGTTGGCTACCGGTAACTAAGTACTGTGACTAATAATTGGGATTAATTCAATTAAATTGATTAATGCAATCCCATTAATTTAACAATTCTCGGTTCCGTTTCGCATAATAAACTTCTTTCTGTCATTAAACTTAACACTGCAACAGCGTTCGCATAAATTTTGTAATTGCATAAATATATTTTTTCACATTTATCTTTTGTAACCCTTAAGAAATATCATAAAATGGTTTTTATTAAGACACGATGCTGATGCAGTTTTTAATTAATCTTCTTTATGGATATTTTATGAGGAGCGAGTATTTTTATGTCAAGTGCATTTTGGGGTCACCTTGATTAACATTTTTGGGTTAAAAGTCGTAAAATGAAGTATCTAAGCTGTTTTCAGATGCTTCTGTTTAAGTATGTTTTATGAATTATAAAGCTTCTAAAAAAACCTTAAACAGACTTAAAAATCGTCTACTATCTTTCCCGTACTGTAATAATTAAAAAAAAAACTATGTTGCTTAAGTTTTATGAGGTGTGTATGGAAATCTACTTAATTTTTAACGAATCATCTCTGCACACAAAAACCGCTTTTGTTTGCCTTTACTCTGTCTAGGTTTTCTTGTCTACCAAAAACATGTTTATTAGTCACACTCGTACAACTACGAGATCTATTTAATTAGGCATGAACAATTAGAATAAAAACTTAAATCTACAATCTGCGATACAGATTGCAAAGTAGAAACTAAAATGTAGACGAAACAAAACCAACAAATTACTGAACCGAAGAACATCATTCGCAAATCAATTAAAACAATTCTACATTAATTGGAATCAGATAAACTTAAAGTATAGCTAAGTTAGAGCGAGACTGCGTGTTAGAAAGAGACGGCTAGATGATCGCTGTTTAGGCGTTGGGCGGCGCGAGCCACGCCCACTTATATCGATCCGCACTGTGGTATAATTTATTCATAATTCCTGTTATTATGTCCTTTTTCGAATAAATTTAAGCCACGGCTTTTGGGGGTTAATCGCGGTTGCCGTGAAATAATAGTCGGTAGCATTATGTTCGTACATAAGGCTGTAATTTTAGTTGAAACACTTATGTTTCCTAGACTCTAAATAATTGTACCTTTGTTCGCGGCAAGGTATTATTATTGACTAAAAGCTTTTGTACCTGAATGTATACGTAGACACAACCTCGATTGCCGAGCTTGAGCAGGAAAATGACAAAAAACATTAACAACGAAGTTAAATCTCAATTGTTGTGGTTAACTGCTTCAAAAATATTACCAAATTACCTTATTTTGCTTAGACGTCTCAAATTACTTGAGTCAGACATGAAATATCGTCGGATTCAGCATGAACGTTGAACATGCACATCAATTACAGAGTTATGCAGGAAGGAAAATTACCTAAACGCTGTTGTAAACAAAAATATATATTCGATTTTACATTTTGCTTGACAAAATAAATACTAAAGGCAGGATGTAACGTAAGGCGTAATTCTTGCTATGCGTCGATCCTTAAACGCGCTGTAAGACTTCCAGAAAATATTTAGTATCGCAACATTCTATAGATATAGGTCACAGTGAAAAGAAATTGCGTTGCCGTTGGTAAGACTTGAAGATTCGGATATTGAAAAATAATTCGTCAAAAAACGACCTGTGCGTGGCTTTTAGGGTCTTACTGTACTTAGGGTAACAGTTTTCTTGTCTCAGTCTTGATTATTTGGAACCAGCTCGAAAATAGGAGCTGAACACATACCACTATCATCTAATTCCGCAAAGTTTTATTTCTCGTTTCAAAAACTAACATTACCAATTCGTCCCCAGAAAAGCTCCGGCTCTCGCTGTGCGTGGGCTGCGGCGGCCAGATCCACGACCAGTACATCCTGAGGGTGGCCCCCGACCTGGAGTGGCACGCCGCCTGCCTCAAGTGCCAGGAGTGCCGCCAGTTCCTCGACGAGTCCTGCACCTGCTTCGTCAGAGACGGGAAGACGTATTGCAAGAGGGATTATACTAGGTAACTATTAATAACATTGGGTTATCCTGGTGGCCTACATCAGATATGGTGACCTTAAAGGAATAGTTTTGCAGTCGTGGAAAGGAGACAGCGCTCTACATGGGATAGAGCAGCATCTCTATTCCACATTTTTTTCTAATAGATTCCCGCATTCGGTGTAAAGGTACTCAGAACAAGCGTTCGTGGATCATACAAAATATGCTTGTCCCGCGACTCGACGCGCACCGTGGATTTGGCGTGGTGGCCACAACTACTCGGATATCCATGCAGTAGGACCTCTGCTGTTACTGACAACTGCTTTCGCTGTTGAGTTTTATGTAGATAAAGCAGCTACATATGAGTTTAAGTCGGTGTAAGTAGGAAATTAGGTATATTGATATTCTAAAGGACAATTATAATAATCATGCTACATACTTTGAATGATCGAATTAAGTTCGTAAGTCAGTAAAACGCCTAGCAAAGCTACCTGACTCATTTTTTTTTCGGTATGTCTAAAAGTTTAGCAGATTATTTGATTTCCATTTCTAAACACGATAGACCGACACTAGACAATCCACTATCTATTTATCAAGCAGATTGTTTGAGTAAAACACCGCTTAACATAAGCACTAACACAAATCCTTTTAATAAAACACGTCGGACGTCGGTACATCACACCGCAAAGGCGACAACTATTTTCATTACAAACTTAACAGCAATCACTAATTTCACATTCCTAAAAAAATATCGAAAGAAAAATAAAACGGAATAAAAAAACAACAACAGTGTAATCGAAAACCCGCTTATCCGGCCGGTGTAAACGGGAACAAACACGGCTCGTGTTCCCGCCGCCCGCCGCGCTGTGAAACTGACGTTTGTTTTGGCGCCAAAATACATAATGCTGAGTTGAGCTCCGTTTGTTTTCACTTCGGCACATCACAGTGCGACTTTACAAACACATTTTACGGTTCGGAAACACATTTTCAGATGGATATTTTCGATTTTGACCCTTATGTTTATAGAGCTAGGAAATATGTGTTGATCGTTTTTATTTTACCAAACTTTTGGGTTTGTTTGTATTAGTGTAATACTATATTTTAGCAGTGAGAAATGGAAGGGTGAAAAGATAAACATTAGAGGTTATTTTAGTGAATTTCATCTTTGGTGTCTGTGTACCGAGTGGCGCCCGACTTATGATTGACGTAACGCTGTGCTTTTTTTAGCCTAGACTTTTATACTTGTTGTAAACTGTTATTAACTGAACATTAGTTCATAAAACTATCGATGAAATACGTGTTTGATCACTGGATCAGACAGCTAGCTTACGTTACTCTGCATCTTATGTCGCACTCAGGACAAAATGGTTTTACTTTGCCTTGACAAAAACTTATTTCAAGAATATCAAAATAGTGAAGGGGTTTAGAAATAATTTAAAAACCGAAAAGTAGGTAAACGTTAATAATTAATTGCATAGATGATTATAAACAATCACTGCAGTTATTATCTAAACGTGATACTTAGTGTTCAACGATTTCCGTTGCTGATCGTACTAATTTTCCACTGCGTAATATATAACAAAATAATTCTCAGAACAAATCGATAAAACAATAGAAAAATGTAGATTTTAACTGTTTATGGAAACTGATAAGAGTTGTAAGCGATGCGACAGTTTGTTACCGAATTCATAGAAATAGTTTAATTATCAATAATAATCAAAGTTACCGACATCTGTACTTCTTAATTCTTATTAATCACACATCAAGGAATAATGATAATTATTAACAACGGCTTTTGTCAATTTTACCGCCTGATGTGTATTTGTATTTTTCTTTAAATTAGGGATGTTATGAATATGCTCTTTTGGTTACGGATACGGATGTATGAATATCAGAATTTCAGTTTTGGATATGAAATAATTTTTGATGATCTGTTAATATCAGATGTATAATAATAGTAGATAAAATTTTACAACTCAAATGAGAAATTAAAGGTTCATGTATAACAATTTAGCTGACATCAATCTGGCGTGATTGATAAACTCAATTCGTTCTAATTCGAAATTAGTCTTATTTTTTTCGGATATCCGACAGTTTAATTAAAAACATCCAAACTTCCGATCCAACAAGATTAAAATAAAAATAGCCAATCGAACTGTATTATTAACCCTTTAAAAGCCGACAGTAAACGGAAACATTGTTTACATCGGCCGCGGCGCAGGTTAAGTATAGATAATGTACTGGACACTCATTTGTGGGTGAAGTCAAATGGATTAATTGTTTGTGTTTTTTAATCTGTGTTAAAGTGGGCAAGGAAAGGGAAGTCCTTCATCATTTTTTGATTATAGGATATCCTTTAGCATGTATCGTAAACACACAAACAGAAATGTTATTTAGACTTCTTTGTATATCTACGATTGTAGTTTTGTGTACATGATGTTCGTAGTTTGAGTCAATGTATAAAACCTAAAATTGTAAGTTAAAAAAAGGTTGGTTTTTTCGAAAACAAAACTTTTATTGTTATTTCCCATTTGATTGTTTATTATAAGTAGGTAACAAGTTAACCTTATATAATTTAAAAGATAAAAGTAAACCCGCATCTAACAGGTACATAAGTTTGACACCTTTATTTAAACAAATTAGGTTTTACTATTTTAAAAATCTCAGTTCGTAATTTAGAATTAAAAAGCAATTCTCCCATTTTTTATATAGAATATCCCCGTAAGATTACACGCATTTTAAATAATAATAATAAACAAGTTGAAAGTTCACGCCGGCAGCAGATCGCGCCGTCAATTAGCGAAACTCGATCTGTCGGCCCCGACTCCAGTTACTGTTTACATCTCTATTTAAAGATATTATCTTACAGACACATATGGGTGGCCAGGAAAGAAGACGAATCTGTACATTTGAAATTAAATTTAGTTTTATTCATTGAGTTAATTTTAGGCGGGATGGTGCGTAACCGTTTAATCTTGAAAAAAAACAGAAGAAAATTCATTGAATTAATTTGAGGGTGAATGGTGCGTACCGTTTAGTGTTTGAAACACAGAAGAAAGATTTGTGGCAAGTGCTTTTGAATTTAAAATACCAATTTTGTGTCTCGAAAGACCGTTATTATATAAATAGCTTTTGCCTGATGTAAAAAATCGGGATAATGCGACTAGTTACCGACCGGCTAGCTACTGAATTGTTATGTGTATCATAGTGTGAATAAGCAATGAATCCGCCTCACGAAAGTTGGTAAATAATAATGCAGAAAAAATGATCTATTCTTCTCTCAACAATCGATTAGCTAATGACAATATTAAATAATAAACGTTTTTGCTTAGAGATGTTCTATTTGAAACAGAGTTATCTTACTTACACGTTTTAGATACCTAACTAATAACGATTAGGCCAATCTCACTAATCATTATTTTAACCCGCGACACAAGGATTCAAATCCTTAATGCGGGAGTCGATTTTTTTACTTTTATATTTAAAAAAAAATACAAATTCGCTAACAATGCCCAGCAAAAACTTTCAAAAGAGTTTTAAAAATATTAATTCACACAAAGAAGGATGTGCACATTCGATATTGAAAATGGTATCACAATACGTATTCGGAAGAGATATTCAGTGTGTTTGTTTATCACTAAATAAATATCGGTATCAAGATAGGGTGCATGTTGAATCCATTGTATTATTTTACATTTCAACATATATGACAATCATGATTAATTATTTGATAAAATATTACAATAATATTTCGATTATTTGTTTGTTTGTTTGTGTGACTTTCAGTTTGTTGGGTCTTTCATGATAATGAAAAATAACGTAAATAAATAAAGAAGAAACGAAAGTAAATAGTAAAGGTAAATAAGTTAATAGTCATATCAAGTTGGAGCCTTGTCGGAGATCAATTACTAGACCAATATTAGTGGATGTTTTATTAGAAGGAAAAAGTAGTCAAGTCCGACTCTGAAGTTTCCAAAATGATTGGCTAAAGAAAAACGAATTTGTATGTCAAAAAATATTTTACCCATTAAATTAATAACTGCACCGACTGTTGTTTAACCTCTATCATTATTTTTATCATTTGCTGTAATAGCGGTAGTAGAAATACATTACTACGGTTTAGGAGATACAGTCTCATCACAAGCAGACGGAAGGGCAGCGGTAACTGAGTGTTCCGATTCTAACTTTGGCTACGAAAGCTAAAAAAATACCTACCTTTATACTAAAAGACGTAAGTTTAATTTTAGTTATCCTTTATCTACATAAAGCCTGCTTACCTTTTTTCCAAAAGTGTAATACTCAAATTCAACCAAAACAGAATTAATATCTTATGTCAAGGAAACCTAACAATTCTAAAAGATCTAAACCCTAAAAAAGAATGAAATAAATAAACCTCCTAACATAACAATAACATCAAAGAAACTTTAACAACCAATTTCTTAACACAATATGATGACATAATATAGCCTATCGAACGATCTAAACTACTAAACCTACCAGAAATACCTACAATATACATATACCTACAGAACATACCTGTATAGGTATGTATAGATGATGCTTTTAGCGGGATTGCCGGGGGAGGCCCATCCCTAGCCGCGGTCGTTCACCCCTCCCCACCCACCCCCCATCCGTAAGGGTGGGTTTTAAAAATACACCCCTCTCGGCAGCAATCTATTTCGGTTTTATAAGTTTGTTTATTGATGTAAATTGAATTTTGGGTGCATTTTTTTTTAGGGTTGATTAGTTTGTAATTTTGTTGTGTTAAAAAACTTTTTATAAAGCCTTTAAGTTGGAGTTTTAGTCGTGTTAGGCAGTGTTTATCAAAAAATGATAAACTTATAACCTATATCAATTAGTGCATTTAATTAAACTTACGTTCGCACTATTTTACTCGCATAACTAGTGAGTGTGTGAAAGACGATATGGCTGTAAAGAGTGTTTCTTGTGAGATGATGGCCGATGGGAAGGTATGGAAGAAGATGACATGTTGCGCCGACCCCAAATAAAATAATTAGGATAAGGGCAGGGGAATGATGATGATGATGATGATGAACTAGTGAGATACTAAAACGACAGATGTATTTAAAGGAGTGTAATAAGCTTCTTATTACACTGATTGACTTAGTCTTTCAGATTATTCAAAGATGCCACGAGTTTCTTTGTTTTTTCACGACTAATTGTAAAAGCAATAAAATATTGGAAGAAATTGAATTCTCGGGCATGACCTACGTAACTTATTACTTAATTTCTAGTACGTTTAGATAGTAGCATGTTTGAATCTATGACATTTAAATCCTATATACACTGTTTAATAACAATGTTTACACAACAGCTGTTGTTTCTTTACGTATATAATTACGAGGTAAATAGTGTAGGAAAACTGTGATGGAAACCCCAAGGTCTCGTGATTCATACTTAGGTACCTACTTAGTTCTCTTTACCGTAGTACTAAACATATTATATTCTGTGTTTATAGGTAGTGCAGCCCGCATGAAGGCTAGCGCTTCTTGTACCAGAACTCTTTTTGTTTATGAGGGGATTCCTACTTTTTCTAATCTGATTGTGAATATGATTCATAGCGGATTTGTGGGTAATAATTTACCATATACCTACTGCCAGCTTTCTACTTTCCTAATAGAACAGTTAATTTACACTTTATTGTAATTAATATACAGTTATTAAATGATGTAACGGTTTACTCACGCGTATTTATCGGGGTAGCGCGACTAGTTTCGGACCCAACCGGAGTCCTTAATCATGAGTCGCGGCAGGATAGCGATCCTACCGCGTCTGCTAGTTGGGTTACCCCGATAAATACGCGTGAGTAAACCGTTACATCATTTAATAATGAATCAATCTCACGATAGTTATTATAATAATTTACAGTTTATTAATATACTATTATTTGTGGTTTTTGAACTTATGTATTGAACAAATTAATGTTTCTGTTTGAAATGTTAAAAACATACTTATACATATAAATGCTGCGCTTTGACTTTGACTTAACACTTTTGGAATACTCGAATAGACAAAGCAGCACTTAATATGTTGCTTTTTTTTATCAAAACCTCTTTATTCAATAATTATCTGCTCGATCTAGGGTTAACAAGACATTGAATTGTCCTGTTACTAATTGTAAGTATTATTGTTCATCAGGTTATTTGGAACGAAGTGCGACAAATGCGGCGCGTCGTTCAGTAAAAACGACTTCGTGATGCGCGCCAAGACGAAGATCTACCACATCGACTGCTTCAGGTGCTGCGCCTGCTCTAGACAACTTATACCTGGTGAGGATACGTATTCGTTACTCTTTATGGATATAGCTTTCCCGAAAGCTTCCTGTAATGTTTAGAATCTAGCCCTTTTGAGGGTAACATTTCGGAGTGTTCCTTAAAACATTATATGTCTACAAAAATCGTACTAACTAAAAAATCACCTGACCAGCCGAACCGGGATCTTACTATTTTTAAGGGTGGTTACAAATCGGTGATCGTTGATTTTATCCATAAATACCTACAGTTAAAAGGAATTCATAAGTCAGGACTGGGAAAGATAGGCCATTGAATAGGAGACCTTTTCAAAATCAAGGACGTATTAACATCTACTTTTGTAGATAATGGCTAAGTTTATATGTCCATGAAAATAAACTTCAGTAAAAGTAACTCTGAAAGGAGAGCAAATGCATTATGATTTAGTGTCGTTGCAAGGTCCTTTCGTAGCTAACCATACTTGGTCTACGGCGTAGCAATTACGTAGACAACTTGAAAAATATTGCTCTACATTTTTATTTCTAATTCTGTTGGTTTTATTTTGTATTTTAATAGGTGATGAATTCGCGTTACGGGAAGGAGGAGCCTTATATTGTAGAGAAGACCACGATGTACTGGAAAAGGTTTGTTGTTTTATATTACTGTAAGTAACGAAGGGCTTTTCTTTAAAATTTAGTTAACTGTGATAGTACTTTCAAATTGCCTATTTTTGTTGTTTCTTTTTGACAACATAAGGTCAATTAAACTGTACTTATCATCAGCTTCAACCTAATATACGTGGGTAGAGTTGAGATAAAGTAAATAGAAAACAGACTTAACTGATTTAGACCAAATAAAATTCAATGTTTTGCCTTAACCATATCACGAATTACAAGCAAATCCAGTGTAACGGTAAAAATATTCTTATAGGGAGAAGAGAGAATTCTCTTAGAGATAGATGTACGCCACAAAACAAACCTGAATAAAGTTAACTAAACAATAAAATTCATCGATTTCTTCCACTTGAATGTTATCAACCACCAACCGCTCGTGAAAGATTCGTTCTATCGGCGAACATACCGTGATGGGGTGTAAGATGTGAGTGGTGTTGCAGAGCGCGAGCGCGGCCGGCGCCCCGAGCTCCGCCGAGAGCAACAACAACACCACGCTCAGCAACAACAACGCGCACCATCCGCACGAACTGGGGTCCATGTCGGGTAAGCATACTGTATAGAACAATATTATGTATTTAGAAGCTATATTTAGTTTAAGAAGGTATACCTAATATTCAGTTATCATCGACCTAGCCTTTTCCCAACTATGTTGGGGTCGGCTACCAGTCTAACCAGTTTCAGCTAAGTACCAGTGTTTTACAAGGAGCGACTGTCTTTCAGGCCTCCTCAGCCCAGTTACCTGGGCAACACGAAACTCCTTGGTTACACTGGTTGTCAGACTTTTCAAGCTTCTGACTACCTTGTAACGACTGTCAAAGATGTAGGAATAACAGCCCACAATTTAACGTGCCTTCCGAAACACGGAAGAACTCGTTATGAAAAAGATTGTCACCCATCTACGGACCAACCGCCTAGCTTAACCGTCAAACATAGCTTAACATGTGATCGATTCACTTATGCGGTTAGAGCTTAGACACGAGCTCCTCACCTGAAGAATATTAGGTATTATTACACCTCATATTCAGTTAGAGCTCACAATACTTTTTTTATCATTAAATTTATTTCAAGATAGTGTCTGTAGTGTAGACTCCTACTGACTAAAACCCACAAATGTTCCTTCCTTTGCCATACACTCATCGTGGCCACGGTAATTTTGGACAGTCCCGCTGCCCCGGCAAGCAATTGAAATCCGAAATCGTCAACCTAAATTTTCTCTGCGTATGAGTAGTTCAATCAGTACAATAGCTATTTCTACTATTTAAAAAAAAACAGTAAGGTATTTAATCCTTGTGTCGCGGGGGTTTTAAAAACATACAAATCACATGCACAAAGACACCCAGACTCAGAACAAGCAATTGTGGATCATACAAATGCTTGTCCCACGCGGGGATCGAACCTGCGACACGTCGCGCACAGTTGGTTTGGTGTGGTGACCTCAACCACGCCGAGTGGTTATATTACCGTGGTTGATACGGATAGCCGTATCCGTGCAGCTCAATTTTTTCTAGTGAAAAATTTACAACAAAATGTATATATATTTTCCAGAAAATCTTTGTATCTGTAAACGAAGGTCGCTCCTAAAAGCAGCTTATTACTCACAGAAGATAAAGTCTTAAATTTTGTCTGGCGCCGGCTAGCGCCACCTGCCGGTCTGCGCTATTCACTGTTTATTTAACAAACAGTCGCTTTTATTGTCGGCAAGTAGCTAAAGGGAATCAATATTGACTTTGCAATATCTATGGGGCCTGTATTGTGTGGTGTGGTGGTTAAGTCATGGATTTCAAGATCTCCTTGGTTCAGTTTCTGTAAGGTCGCCAGATAACGTTTTTCTTACTTATAGTCTTACTTAATATTTTTTTTATAAATAGAGAGATATATTTTGTGTCTCAAAGTTTTTCACCTCCATATTTTAAAATTAATAATACTATATTTATTTTTTAACCAAATACATTCTGTAACGCCAACATAATGGCAATCCTTTGTCCACTTGTGAGACATCGATGTCAAAATAAAAACACATATAATATCTCTACAAAACTCATGTCATCTTATCTGAGTAATCTAGGACACATTCAAGGAATTAACCTCTTCTTATCAACGTGTGCATACCACTGCAAGAAAACACCAAGTCAACGCGTATGGTCTGTCATCTGTCCAACCAGTCTAGGCAAAAACCATTTATACGTGCACTGACACAGACCAAATGCTTCGAATGTCATTTCCATACAATTGAACTATTCGAACAGCGCTTACAGATCGTCAAATTGTAAGTTGTATTAGGGACCAGAGTGCTTACTCCATAAACTGGTCTTTAAATTTGTTCGGATCCTCAATTCGGTCCTAAAATGAAAATCGATCTAAACAAAAATTCAGAGATCCAGTAGAGCCAGCGTCGATAGTAATCGATCGATCGTAAGTAGTTCCGCCTTTTGCCATTGCACGAATAGGCTAGACAATAGGCTAGATCGAATCGATTAAAACTAAATGCGATTCTTTCTACTGATTTCGCCAAACACATACGTCATGTGTTCAGGGTCTCCACTGCCACTCGCACCCCATATCTAAGCTCCATCTATGATATCACACCAGATGGTATGTCTCAAATAAAAACTCCAATATACTCGGACATTGTAAACACTGAATAAAAGATAGCGCACGGACCCGGCGCACAAAGTTAGTCCACAAACTTACACACAATCTTATATCAACTAATATTAGATCTGGCTTATCATACACGCGATTACTAAAACCTTATCGATATTATCGATACAAATTCGAGTATCGATAATCGTTTCGCGATCATACCGTGATTTGTCGATAACGCGTTTGATGTCCGCCGACAAAGGCGCCGCGCCTTTTGATTTCACCGAACAAAGTTAGTCGCGTGTTATATTTATCTGTTAATTAAAAACTGTGTTAAATCTAGTTTGACTTTTGTTAGATGTTTAGCTTAGTCTTGTAGATGTATAGAGGTGTATTTATTCTTAGACGCCTACAACATATTAATTAGTTTGCATTTATCTATTGTTATACAGTTTATTATCAGAAAACAGTTTGGCATAGAAATTAAACATGTCCCCGCAAATAGAATAAGATAAAAAAATGTATGAAATTGGCATTTTATTACCTTCAGTCACGTGACTTAGTTCCGCCATTATTACTTATTCGAGCCTTTCCCATCAACGAAAAACAATTCTCGAATTGTCATTTAGCCATAGGAATGATCCTTCATATAAAATAATCATGTATTTAGCACTCACCCTTCTATTAGCTAAAATCATTATCTGTAATTACAAATGTACAAAGGTGCCTGATCGCTGGGGATTATGAAGGCGTCAAGTAGGGATCAACTGGACAGTAGCTAAGCCAGTGATTACTGACCCTCTGTCACACATTGTATTTCGAGTTAATCATTTTAAAGTTATTGAATTATCATGTTATATGTGAAATTATAAAACGTTTCGTGTATTTTTTTATTTGTTTCCACGAAATAAGTTATCGATCGTAGATATCGGCATGTATTAAATTAAACAAAACTTTAATTGGTAATACCTGAACAGCCACAAATTGTTTTAAAACGGCCTTTAAATTGAACCTTTTGGTTATTCCCACAAAGCACTGGTCCCACTTTTAAGCAAACACTAGCTTAGCGTGAGAATAAAAGCTAACGAAATGATCGATTTCAGATTTTAAAACTTTCATTCAAATATAGGATGAACAGAAAACTTTAAATTGATTACGATTGTTTTTTTTTTCGACTATTCAATTCAATACATTTGAGTGATTGGCGAACAAAGAAATGTGTACTGGCATTGAAATCCTTTTCTTTGGTAAGGCGGGGTAGTCCTCACCCCGGGCTCCCGGACACCCGCTCCCCAGGGGTAGAGAACGGTTAGAGTCAGACTCTTACTGACTAAACAGCCGTGCTATGTCATCTGCATTTTTGTGTCGCTGTATGGCAATGCGTTGCAATCCTTCATACACCGACCGCGGGCTTCCAACGGCCAGTAGCGAGGGCTAGCAGGTTATTATCTAGTATTATGTGAAACCGACGTATAAAGAGCTGTTTTCTCCACAGCTAGGCCTTGGAATCCTGCACCAGACGTTTCACTTGACCACTAGTCAAAACTATTAAAAACTCTTTTAGGCTAATAATTATGTTTCTTCCCACAGATTCAGGCAGTGAGTCAGGTTCCCATAAAAGCGGTCGCGCGCGCACCACGGCTGCCGCGGATGGCAAGCCCACCAGAGTCCGTACCGTACTTAATGAGAAACAACTGCATACCTTGAGGTAAGGAACACCTTTGAATGTGGTGAAAAGATCAAATGGTATGAACTCTCATACACAGGCTGTGTAAGAAAATGAAACATTTGTCAAAAAGGAACACTAACATTACGACAAGTGTCATGCTTTGACGAAAATCCGATTTTCCAAAATCAGGGAAGGTAGATTTCGGAAAAAGAATTTATACTAATATTTGCGATAAATAATGCTTACAGATTTGTAAGTAACCTTACATTATTTTTAGCACCTTTTTGTGTGACCAATGTCACATTGTGTGAGTTTTACTTTCGTCTAAAGTCTTCCAAATGACTGCTCAAAGAAATGCTATATCAAACGTTACCATACCAAAAAAGATACAAATCACATGAACCCGTGTCAGTGTTAATAAAACAATATACTTTTGGAGTAAGGTATTTATTTTAGATGCCTAGCAAACACACCGATTCTTATGGATCACCATTCCGACTTCTAAAATGAGGTCTAACACCATCTAGTATCTACTAGTTAATTTATAACCCTCCTGGCAGTCGGGTAAAAAATCATTGACACTACACTTAGTAACCTAATTTCCTCTCCATCCACAGAACGTGTTACGCCGCCAACCCTCGCCCCGACGCGCTGATGAAGGAGCAGCTGGTGGAGATGACGGGGCTGAGCCCGCGCGTCATCAGGGTCTGGTTCCAGAACAAGCGCTGCAAGGACAAGAAGAAGACCATGCAGCTGAAGATGCAGATGCAGCAAGAGAAGGTGGGTGATGATGTACTTTAATAATGTAGTATAGATTGGTTATGATCTGGCCACTTTTTTAGTTGTAACTGTAGCCCTTACTATAATTACCTCGTAAATAATGATTAGGAATTGACAATACTGAAGTTAGAAAAAAGAGTAGGTTACATACCATGTATCAAAAGATCTTATCAAAAGTCAATTGAAATTATTAAAAGTTTTATTATTTGGTAAATCTCATTAACAGCGAACAGCAAAGACAAAATCCCAATTTTTTGACAAGCTTGTATTTCATGACGAAAATTTATTACCTCCTAAAGGAAACTATAACTTGTCCTTGTCCAGTGGCTGAAGCAAATATTTCAAAAACCAAAAGCATCCGTTAAAAAGTCTAACAATGATTTTGCCATCTCCAAAAGGAAACTATAAAAAGTACTTTACTTTCCACTTGCCCAGTAGTAGCACATTTCTCCAAAACCAAAAGCATCCGTTTCTTTTGTCGAAGGTCCCAACTTATCCTTTGCCACAGGAAGGCCGGCGGCTCGGCTACATGTCGCTGGGCGTGCCGCTGGTAGCGGGGTCGCCCGTGCGGCACGAGCCGGCGGGGTCGCTGGCGCTGGAGGTGACGGCCTACCAGCCGCCCTGGAAGGCGCTCTCCGACTTCGCGCTGCACGCCGACCTGGACCGCGCGCCGCAGCACACCGCCGCCTTCCAGCAGCTCGTTAACCAGGTCTCTTGGATATCCTTAACCTAACATCATCTTCATCACATTTAAGGCGCTATCACTAAGGGACTGGATGGACCGCATTTCGACTTCAATCCAACAGCGAATTGCAATTCGATTGCGGTTTCAATTGCAGTCGGCGTGTAATCGGACCGAACGTTTCGTTTCAAGTTCTATTGCAGTCGTGTCAAGTGCATTCAGCTGCGAAATGCGATCCGTCTGTCTAGACGACCTTTTTCAACTCTCTCGATCCTGTAAATTCTCATTATCTTTTTTCAAGTTAATCTGTGTAAATCCTAAAAGTAGATATGTAACAAACATCAACTATCATGCTAAAATATTTAAATTAGGACAAAAGTCGATTATATTATAGTCGATATTATCGGGAAAAAAGTCGTTTTAACTTCTCTTGCTCTAACACTAAATTTACCAAAAAAACACTGCCGTGAACGTTTTGTCCCGTTTAACCATATACTTACCATTTCTCTCTTACCCCAGATGCACGGCTACGACATCCCGAACCTGCCGCCGCCGCGCGGTCCCCACGGCGAGGACAACTACGTGACGTACCTGGAGAGCGACGACTCCCTCCCCCCCTCGCCCTAGTGCCGGGTCTCCTAACATCTCTACAGACACCACAAGGACACCGACCCTGGTGACACACCCCCCTCGCGCATCTAAGTGTCGGACAAAAGGATAAAAGGACGAGAGAACAAGGACCAGTTGTCTGTGAGGTGATGTGGACAGTGATAGTCAGATTATCAATAGTTGTAATGGTTTATTGACTGCCTTTAACAGCAAGTTATACTATTATGTATGATGCTAATTGAAATGGAAAACTGTATGTTAACTGCTGGAGTTTGTTGCTTTCCTGTCACTGTGTGAGACTTTGTGTTCTAGCACTGGACTAGCAAAACTTTCAATTTTTTTAAATGGCAACCCTTTGACTTTGTCAGATTTGTAATTGTCAATTTTGAAACACCCTGTTTATTGCAATGTGGAATGTACCTAAAGGACCAAAGTACCGCTGAAAATCAAATGGGATTTTTGAAAGTTTTTTTATTGATGCAGCATTTTAGTTTAGCAAATGACAGTCATGCCTTACTATTTCAACCTGTTGATTTATTATCAATTTTTGAGCAGTAATAAATTTTATAGAAATAGGTAGCTAAGTACTAGCGGATGAACAATTATTTTTAAGTTATTATGAAAAATAGAAAATGCTGACTTGCGATTATTACTGCACAAAAATAGAATAAATAAAGAAATCAAATTAACTATTATAATGTGATGTTTACCATTAGTTTGTATCATAATAAAAATGTACTTATAGTTTTAATTTTTACCCGCGGGTATGTTTATATTTTTATTGCGATCTGTTAGTATTTTCAATGTATATACATTTTCGTGTAAATATTACTGTATAAAATTATTATGTAATTAATATTATTTACTACTAAATTAAGCGTGTATTAAGATCTTTTATCGATGTAAAAAATAGTCACTTTTTATACTATTATTATTTTACAACATTACATGGTATTTTACATTAATTTATCTGTGTAAAAATCTGTAAGTACTTAACCAGTGTTTTTATTTTTACAAAGCATACTTTATAGACTTATGAATATCGAAATTGTTTCATTGCAAATATATCGATGTTAATTGTTCTAAAACGATAGAAATTACCAGAGAGTTAATTTATTCGGTAGTTAATTACACTGTACTTAGATTGTGAGCATAATATTAATAAAAATATTGAGTACGTATTAAAAAGTAGTTTGTTAGTACTTATCCCTAAATTTTCCTCTATAAATTGAAGAAAAAGCATAATATCGCAAGCAATATTACAAGAGTCCAAATCGATTTTTAATAAAATACTATTAACCTTGATGATAAAATCTATCAGCGCCATCTACCATCGTTTACTGTAACTTGATTCTCCGGTCCTTTGAGGCAACTCTTATCGCTCTTTTTTTCGAAGTGTGCATATCAATACTCTACATGAAAACTAGATGGCGCTTATTTCGCTCGTCAAAACTTATAAATAACATGTAAAATGTACAAATTGGCGGTGTTATCGCTACTCGGCGAGCTCTTCAACACAACAAAATAATGTCGTATGTTTGTTAACTCTTCACGCTCAAAAGGTTGAACCGTTTTCGATGAAACGGTAAGAAGATTGCTGGCACCTTGTATTACCACATAGGCTATTAGTACGACGATTAAAGAGAGTAAATTTTTTCAGCGGTAATCGACATTTAGGCCCTCGAAGCCGCAAGCAACAGTTAGCCATCCAGTATTCCCCATCTGCTGCTCATTGTATTCAGATAAAAACCTTTAGTAAAAGGCTATCGAACAGTATTACCTAATAATGAAGGTGTGGAATTGTCGCCCAGATAGTGTGCTTCTGGTAGATACTCATTTACAAAACTCCTTATCAAACTGGAACTGTAGGTGGTATGGTAACGTACACACCTAGGTATTGGAATGCCTTATCAGTTTAAAAGTATTTACAGTATTTCCAAAACTAATCTATTCTTAGAAAGGAGTTTCATTGATTTAAATAATATGTTTACCTCTCTTAATTATTTTCATAAAGTTATGAATAAGAAGACGTGCAAATCAAAGACAGACATTCATGTAAAATGGTGTTCTTTGTTTTGTATATTTTCGTGTAAACAAATTTAATAAAACCATTGTAAGCATTACATTGGCACCTTTTGATTACCTGTATGAATGGATGGATGTATATTGTTTATCACTGCCTCATGTGACGTAATTTTTACAGCGCGCGGCGATCGTCGGTCGTCCAATGCTTTCTCAGTCAGTTGTCAGTGTCACTTTCAAAGTTGTGAGCAGTGGCGAGGAAAACTCATATTCAATTTTGCTATCTATTTGTAAATTAAATATATGGGATTCGTAATTTATTTTAACAGTGAAAGTTAGTGTAGATAATTTAAAATGAGTGCCAACGAAGATAAACCAAATTTTAGTCGTAACAGAGGAATATCTGCCGTAAGTTTGAAAGTTTTTCTTCAAATGCAAATAAATCAAATATTTCAAAACGCAAACGTAGTTCGTATAACTGCTTTTTACTTTTACTAATACTAAATGATGAAATAGCGACTTATCTTCTATAGACAATTATTTATGTAACAAGTTAGTAGAAAAATAAAATACTTCGACCAAAAAACAAATAGTAGTATATTCAAAAAAAAAATGCCAAGAACTTTAATAAAAATTACAATTTCACTCGATCGCAGACACGACCAGTCTGCCCGTGACCATGATAACTGCAAAGGTGTCGAAACGTCGGGAACTAAAACCAAAAATTAAACCGCGATAAAATCCGTAAAAGTCGTTTCATTTCAATGTCTAACATTCGCGTAAACCTAAGAAACCATTTTTAATACATGTTTTTCCTCAATTAAACTTGGTTTTTGAATACACAGCTTAAGGCTAATAATAGTCAATAAAATATAGTAAAGTAATAAAAGTCAAGTCAGAATTAACTTTAAATCCACAAACTGATCCTTATTTATTTATATTCCACACCATTTTATCTCCATACCTCTCCCACCAATTTCGTAACACAACTGGCCCGAAACTGTTCATACCAAGTCATAAGTAGATAAATAAGTAATTAATTTAAAAATAGGTTTTAATAATCACGAACGTGATTATGAAATTTGCTGATAATTAATTAATTAGTTCATAAAACTCAAAACATAGTATCTTTATACTAATTGGCATAGTTTTATCAAATTTAATTAGTATCAGTTAATATAGTAATGATATTTCAGTATCAGGTGGTCTACTAGTTCTATTACTGTGTTTTAAAGTTATATTACTATTATTATGGAAGTGTGACAGCACCATTCATGGCATAGAGCGGCATCTCCCTCCCACACCTTTAATAATAACACTGAAAATTTTATAAATAAAAAGAAAACATGTATTTTAAATGTTGCTCCAGTCATCAAAATTGGTCCAGCAGATTTTATAGTTGTAAATTGCATTGTCATCAAGTTTGAACCTACCCTGAAAATGTCAGTCTGCTAGCTTATCAGGAAATGCCTCAAAATTGAGTTTCAAAAATCTAACCAGAACAACAAACAAACAAAAAAAGTGAGTGTTCAAAAACGTGGGAATAGAAATTAAAGAAAGAACATTATTCATTATCAGATTTACAAAATCCATTCTATCTGTTGCACAAGAGGTGTAATGAGGTTGGTTTATATTGGTTTTACTTACTCAACCAACCATAGCCGAGCCTAAGTAATGTGTGTATATGGAGATTTCTCTATTACCTAAGCATACTAAATACTTTTTAAATTTCTAAATAAACTTACACATGGCACATGAGATAAAGAGCAGATGGATTATCATATTTGTCTATTCTCCACTAGTGACTAATAAAATGTTTTGATGGTCCTTAATTTTGTAAGTACATGTGAAGTATCTTTAAAGTAAATCATAAAAGAGAATGATCTCTGAAGTGTTTACATTTTTGGTATCTACAAAGACCTTCATATCTACATATTTAACTTACAAAGTTTAATTGTTGAATAATTTTGGTTGAGTAAATCTGTAATTTAGGAATACTTAGTTAAGGTGATACTTGGTACAATATACCAATAACACTTGTTCTGTAATGTTAGTTAAAATGCTATTAATGCTCAAATTTATTTCTAATGTATAACTTATCATGCACTTAAAAGAGTACTATTATATTTCATTTCCCCTTTCCCACAAGTGTATGTGTAATATTGGCTAGACCTCTTGACAAAGACTTCTCTACAAGTGATAATAGAAATGACTCAAAATGTATTTAAATAATTAAGTATATTCTTTGATAATCCTCATGACTGTGAATTGTTTGTTTAATTGAGTGTATCTATCATGAGAAATATTTGTAGGAATATCACTTCTCTAGGTAACTAACTACATATTATTGTCATTATTGCTTTAACTTCTCACACTTTTCAAAATTGATATGGATAAGCACAAACATTGGATGAATCAATTTGTTATTGGTACTACTACTAACGAATTTAAAATAAAAAGCTCCTTATAACAAAAACTATAATGCTTAGTAATATAATTAGAAAAAAAATGAGTATTTACAAAGCATAAAAAATATGTAGAATAAGATAATCTCATATAAAAGTGTGCAATAAATATCTTTGTTCGCTATCAGTCAATAAACATTTATTATTGCAGTTATAATGTATATCTGTTACCTTATACTTATTTATGGTTTTATTGCAACCAATGTCAATGTTTCCTTATTATCAGAGTTCAACACACTTAAGCCTTCTGTAGATGGTGCTAGAAATTTTGCATTAGTTGCCATACATTGCTTGGTCGCGAAGTTTTGGTATCAAAAGTGAATAAATCATGGCCAGCTATGTATAACAACCTCACAATGTTTCAACACCTAAACGAAGCTATAACGTTTATTATATTGAAGTGGTTTTTTGTCCTGCAAGACCCCAAATGAGTGGTTCATAAATAGATTAGCGATAATGTTAATAAATCCATTGCATGATTGACAATACTTGAGTAGCAACAAGGATTTTCGGTAATGGACCTTATTGGTTAGATATTAAGACTCATCCGCAATAAATATAACTTAATGGCATTTATGAAGCTTAAAACACTTATAAAAATAATGTAGATATCGTGGCATACGTGACCCTATTATAAATAATAATAACTAATAATTCTGTTTACTTGTAAAACAAAGACACTTCATTTTAGATTCAATACCGATTACGAAACACGAATGACTGTTGTTTTTTTCATTGTTAGATATTTTGGATTTTCAAAAGGGGATTTGTCCGGATCTCCTATTTTGAAGAACCTCTTTTATACGGCGAGGTTACCTTAGTATATTTACCCCTGAACCCATGGTTTTGAACATCTTGAAAACTACGCAATCCTTAGGTTTGATTTATCATCCTCAGTCTATCTGATAAAGTCATCACTTAGTTTGATAATAGCCATGTTCAACATGCAGGGGCAGTGGTCCATTCTTATCAACGAGATAATATACCGCCATAAGTTTAGATTGATGGCGGATTACTGATCTATCTCAAGAACCTCGATACACCAAACAGGAAATAGATTTAGACCTTCATGAACAAATAAACACAATGTGTCAGCTAGATAATGGAAAGGTACCGTTTGAAAGAGTTATCGCCACGGTTATAGAACGTGAATCATCATTATAAGCCTAGTCTAGGCAGGGCTAGGCTAGGCGAGGTCTAGACCTCGACATACTTGGTTCTCCCAATACAGTTCGGCTTCTAGTCTCATCAGATGCAGCTGAGCTACAGAGCGACTGCATAACTGACCTCCTCAATCCAGTTACCTGGGCAACACAACACTCACTTAGTAAGATAGGTTGTCGGACTTTCTAGCTACAAAACAACCCTTAACGACCGTCAAAGATGAAGAACAGCCGGAACCCACAATTTAACGTGCCGTTGGAAATACAGAGGAATTCAGGCACATCCACGGACCGACTATATCAAACGTAGCTTCACCTGTGATCGATCAACTTGTGTTGTAGCTTAACCGACGAGCTTCTCATAGAATGTAACTCATATGACTGTGAAATGCTTTTCTGTCTAATTTATTTGCCTACTACCAAAATCCATAAATCGTAAAGAGAAACGGTTGTAGTTGTTGAAGTGGAATATCGCTCTACATAGAGTAGCTACTATCTCTACTATCCCTCTCACGCTTCCACAATCACAACAGTTTGAAAGAGGTTGCCGTACTAAGAGAACAAAATAATGTAAAATACGTTTTCGGGTGGTAAAAGGAATCTTTGCGCAAAGCAGGCTTATTTCAAGACAACTATTGTCGTGTAGCTTCACTAGTTCACCTTAAGGATTACCTCCACGTTTAATAACTTCCGTAAGCGCTTATCAGTAGGCGAAATAAAAATAATATTTATGCCTTTCTAGATTTTCACAAACTATAAGCCTAGCAATCAAATTTAACTACTACTATAAATCAAGCTATCTCTAACGCATGAATCATCGTAATTGCCTGTAATTTTATTTCCTTACTTGTCGTTACGAACCTAATCGTTTGTGCCAAACAGGAAATGAGTAACAGTGTTTTGAAAATATTTTGATAAGTGATTGAAAATATTGGTTGATGGGAAGGCATTTATGTTGACACACGTGACACTTCGTAAAGATTGTCCAGATTAAATAATCGAGTTAAAATCCTAAGAACTCCGTCTTTATCATAGGGTTTTTTTATAGTCTATTTTAGATCCCACTTCTGGGCAAATGCCATCCCCTTTCTCTTCCAGACCTCTCCATCTTTTGCGATTTCTCGCCAAGCGTGTATTTGACTAAAACATCACACCGTCTTCGCCGCGGATCATGTGATTCAATTGAATTAAAGATGAATAAAATGCAGGAGATACAGATATCTTGGAGCAACGACACCACAATCGCAACAGCGGTCAATATGTAGCGGAAATTTTTCAGCAGCATTTAGCACCTAACAAGCTAATCCTAACAAAAGGAACAATTCGAAATTTCGATAGCGGCAAAAGATCTGATGATATCCGTGTAATTAACATATCGAACAAGATTGTGACAATAGAAACTGGCTGGCTTGTACCTATCAATCGATTACATCTTGCTTGCTTTTACACGCAATATGTGATGAGGGCTGATTAATCAGCATTTAGTTATATTCCATGACAAATGAGAAGACTTCTGTGTAAATTAATTAAACAGGTGGCAATTTTGATTGCTACCTGGCCTGTTGACCTGTATTAGTACAACGACGAATAGACCTGATTTATTCTAGAAACAATATGAAAATATAGTGTGATGTCCGCGTTTGATTTAATATAGTGTTGGGTGCCCTGCAGGAGGAGGGCGGACAACGCCCTCTTCCAACCCCCATGAATGGGGCCAGGGGCGAGGGACTTGGGGAAGCCCCTCGCCCCCTATTCGCCGTAGGCAAACGCCTCACTACCCCGTGCACGAGGCGAAGCCCGGACTGACCGGGCCAGCACTAGTGCAGGGCTGCGGAAGAATTTGAACTCCCGCGGCCCCGCGTGCCCTCGTGTGAGGAGACACCGGGGGATTTTAGCCGGTAACAGTCCGGTACACCTCTCCAAGTCCATAAGGATTTCCCCCCCGCAAAAAAACGTATTGGTCGCCCAGTGGTATGGAAGTTGGCAGTAACTTGTAGGCACTTCCTTCGAATCGTCGATGGTTGCGGGCTGCTCAAAACCAAAATAGCTCGCGATTTTAATAGTGGTCCTCGGTCGTGCTGCGGATGGCGATAAGACGACATGCAATGATGGTCAATGTGCTTGTCGAGATGTCTGGCTAAAACTAGCTGCTTTCTTCTTTTTTTATTGATATGAGGCTTTCTTCCCTATGAAAGTTCCTATAAAAACAAACTACCTTCGCATAACTGAACTGGAGGTAGAGCGTCCAGGAACCCAACTGATTCGATAGATGTGTGAAGATGTAAAATTAGCTTTCATTCGTTTGTTATAATACTAGTCTGAAATAATGCCACACATCGAGAATACTCGAGAAAACATCAAAGCACCTTAGAGAAAGGAAATCATGTTGGGGGTGATAATTGAAAACTTATATAATCCGATTATTTCAAATGAAATAATCGGAAAACTGCGGTGATATCGGTGCGTGCATCTGTTAAGCCTACATCTATTTTAGTTTATATTCGTATCTCAGTGATATTAAAAAGTCTGCAGAAAATTATGCCAAAATGTGGTGCTTTAGCGTAAAAGATTTTTAATGTTGATAAGATCAATATTTAAAGATCTGATGATTGGACAGAATGTACCTGCTGAAAGGCACCAGTCATGATGTACTGATAATGGTGTACTTAAAATCTTTAGGTAAAAAAGATAGACAATCGAAACTTGTGTTTTTGAACCTACAAATAATTTGAAGGGTAGACATGCATTTTGATATACAGTGATGGATAGTTTTGGAGTCGGACAAAGAATTGCATTGTAATATTGTTATCAATGAAACAGTAGATGAGTGCGTTTATTTATGTATTTTTAAATTACAACGACTTATTTTTGTAAACATGATATTAATCCTTATCCAAATAAATACGTTTTTCATCGAAAGTATTTTACTTTAAAGCGAAATTGTGAAATTAAAAGTTTTAGTTTCAAGCAAGCCGTTTTCCAGGCATTTTCAAAACGTTACAATATTAACTCTATATGTACGCAACCATATGTTGCTCTATTGAGATATGGTTCTGGTGAAAATCAATAGCTATCGCCGAATGAAAACAAAACACAAAATATTTTGTAGAAGTACTTTCAAAATAACGTTAGTTTTTTGGGAATAGCCTGCAATCTATATGATATAAGGTTAATAAGTCGCAGTAAGTAAAAAAATAACTTTTCTACACGGACGAAGTCGCGCGCGGAAGCTAGTTATAAATTAGATAGAGCAGGTGAGGTTTTGTAGTTATAACAAGTTTTTTCCTTCTAATCTTCAAAAAAAAAAAAATGGCTATCGGAAGCTTATCTAGACTGGCCAGAAAGTGTAGGTTCGGGAAAGATAACTGACGATCAGTTATTATACTCAGCAGTTAAAGTATTGCGAAAGCAATATATCAGTGGGCGACTGTTATCATGAGATTGTACTACTTTTACTATCGTCACTTGAGATAATGCGCTTAGTGCCCTGACTTGTATTCTTCAAACAGGAGTTTTGCCGTTGTGAAAGCAAGACAAGCCGTATAAATTTGTATGTTAGCTTGCCCGCCCGCTACTATGATCCTATTGGAACGTACCATGGCCATAAAAAGTATCCTGGTTATAAACTATCTGTCTACCAAGTTTCGTTTAAATCCGTTCAGTGGTTTTTGTCTGTAAGAAGAACAAATATCCCTACATACAAACTTTCGCGTTTATAATATCAATAGGATAGTAATAATGCTCCTGGGGTACTTGTTGGAAATTGCATTAATAGCTATAGTGAATCTAGCTTGTACTTATATAAAATGAATACCTAATCTATTGACGTATTAGATTCTTGTTCCAATGCAGCTAATGGCATCATAGTCAAATATCTAATCCACGTTATCTCCCTCGTATCATGGACCAGTATCCTTGGCCTTCCGTATTTCCTTATCACTTATCAGTCACAGTCCAACGATCATGAGCCTTGCAGTTACCACGAAAACACACAACTTCCTATATTTGATACAGTCATCAATGCCTGTACTATAGTTCTTTGACGAAGTCCTTCTATATATGTATCAACAGAGTAAACCTCAGCAAAACTTACTTCATTGTAACGTTTTCTCTTCTCCGGATGTCAGTTTTTATAGAAAATCATTAACATTTTGGTATTTGATACTTGTTTTGCTAATTTACGCTGTTTTTGCAGACATTCATTATAATGTAAAATGCTACTGTAATATTTTATTTTGAAAAGAGTAACTTATGGAGTTTCTTGCCGGTTCTTCTCCATAAGAATGACACTTTGGAACCGTGCAACTAGAGTCAGTAATGTAACGTTTTAAAAGTGCCTGAGAAACGGCCTATTTGAAATAAAAACTTTTTGATTTTGATCTTCTATAGGAAGTTGTACATCTTAACATGGAACCGTTGTTGAAGCAAGACGGTGCAATATACTAGTAGCTGTGTCTCCCTTCCGTAACGCGCAATGAATGTGCAGAACTTCATATTTTGTAGTTTCATTTTCTAAATATTTTGTGAAAATGCTTTTAAACAGATTGTATCGCGATTTACTATTTCGCCTTATCTCTACACCTTATCAACCTCGTAACATGACGGCCCAAAAAAGTTACCTTGAATTGATTTTAATGTGGGGGTTTGGTGACTCCTAAGTCTGTGGTTCTTTTTTGTACCTTACTAACATGTCACTTGACTTAACGTTCCTACTGAAACTTTGATCATGAAAGCTTATTCTCGAAAAATACGCAAATACTTATCATAATTACTCACGTCCACTACTACAATCTTAAAATCATATTAACAATAATGACCTTTGATTCCTTACTAATTACTTTATCACATCTCCATCTCAGACATTATCTAATATCTAATTTTTGTCTAATGTCCATTTATCATTGCACTATCATCTCTACTAATTAACTACGTCTCTGTCACTAACCTACTACTGTACTATTTCAGGATTTGAGTGTTGACTACAGTGGTGTGCCGACCGCCGAAATTGATGATGAACGAGAGGAAAAGCCCTGGCAACGGGTTAACTATCCTTATATTACTAACTCATTCACTACTTCAACGTCCACTTATTCACTACTTCCAAGTGTACTCATTCACTCACTCATTATATTGTTCATTCAAACTACTTGAGTTCAAAGATATTAGAGGGTCACTACCTACGGGGTTCGATCCCTGCATGGATTGGCGGATCGCGCAAATCTTTTTTCATATCTAATTGTCCTAATGCATTTGATTTGAATGTCTGTGCTAACTTCCACGACACAAAAAACGAATTTTGTTAGTGAAATAAACCTCGTACTGTATTCATTCTCTACTCCTAAGTTCGCTTCCTAACTGCTTCTTGGATCATTAATTCATTAACAATGCACTAACTGACTACTTCTTTCAATCACGTTCAAACTTGATTCATTTTTACAAAGTATAAAAACACCTAATCATTTTCCATACTGTTTTGTGTTACATCATTTTGTCAGGATCTTGTACTGTAAGCACAGTCAATTATATTCTTCAGGTACATACAAATCTGATGTAATTTTTACTATCATATCCTTACATACATGTTTTAAAAGCATGCTTGTGTATCGGCAAGATCAAAATTGTAATTAATTGCCTAGTGGCACGTGTTTGGATAACACGGTTATATACAGTCAGCATAAAAAAATGATTAGATTTATGTATAAAAATTGAGAAAATGGAATTGGATCCAAATGAGGTAGACAACCTATGTATGGATCTTGGAAAATGTGCTATCCAGAATGAATACATAAGAGTTTTCTCCTGGCTTTCATACTCGCCTAAAATTGGAACCGGTCCAAATTCTGTCCCTGTTTTCACAACTGAAACCATGAGCATATTTTTCTAAAGTGCTGGGACAGAATGCGAACTCCCGAAATTTGTTCAGTTCTGTTTTTTGATGTTGATTTAGCTCTCAATGGACTATCTTCTCAAACCGAGTATTGATATGCTTTCAAAAGTCCAATTCGTGCCACTGCCTAAACTGGCGATGGTGTTTTGTCCCAAAGTACCAACTCGATTTCAATTCAATGAAGCCTACGAAAATGCTTGAATTTATTTGTTAGGATTGAGTTAAGGAACAAAGAAAATATGTGTTCATTCTTGGTAGCACTTTTCTATTCATATATTATAGATGAACTTTGATTAATCCCAACATACGTGTTTTTTTCCTAAGTTAATTAATCATTAATTATGTAGTGTGTGTTATTTAGTAAGTGTACTTAGTGCTTGTTTGAATTAAAATAATTTTGGTATTGCTATAGAACTCTGTATTATTTTCATATCTGGACAACTATATGAATATCGTAAATCATTTATGGTTTATTTCATATTTTCATTTCATCTGCCCATTTTTGGGTATTTTAAGATATGACTTCCGGAATTTAGTACTTTTTTATATTTCATGTATTTTTTTATTACATTTTAGGTGATCTACCAAATAAGTAGGAAAGGCAAGCACTTGTATGAGCCTGTCAAATCTGTAAGTTTTAATTACATTAATGGGGTTTATTGTGTATATGGTGTACATGAACGATGGGGTTCAAAGGTGCCTGTCTGTCTTTCTATGTGTAAAGGGGTGTTACATGTATATTAAGAAAAATAAACCAGCGAAACTATGTCGACTTTATAGAACGTATGTTCTATTTTAAATTGATTTTTCGGTAGATAGCAAAGAGTCAAGTAAAAGTGAAGGTTCGATATCCGATTGAAAAACAAAAAATATTTTGATAGCATGTACGATTTTTTTGTCTGTTACTAATCTTATTTACACTATTTTGCTGATTAAATTACGGCGAGACACGTCTTGCTGCGTGCAATTTACCTTAAATTAAAATCGATCAAAGATGTAATCGATCGTTTTCACGTGCGATTAGTACATTATTGCTTGATAAAATACAATTACTTTTCTGTTTCTATTCCGAGCTATGTAAAGGCTGGTTCCAACTGTAACGGTTTCATCTGAATACCTTATTTAACTTGGAGTACCTTGGAGCGGCGCCAGGTACACCGTGCGCGACGCGTCGTCGGTTCGATCCCCGCGTAGAACAAGCGTTTTTGTGACGATGACTGCTTGTCATTAGTCTGGCTGCCTTTGTACATGAATGCTTGTAAAGCCCACCGCGACACGAGGACTAATTCTTTGGAGGAAGGAATACAAGGTTTTAATTTGAGGAAGAGGCTTAAAAAAAATGTGATGCTGGTTAATTATTGTCGAACTAACAAACTGATTCGACTTTCGACCCTGCCGCCGCGTTAGCTCGGGACTCCGGTTGGGTCTGAAACTTGTCGGACGATGCCGATGAATATAACATACGCGTGAGTAAACCGTTAAAAAACGGCACGCTCTATCAACCAAAATAATTAAAAAATGCTCTTTACCTTGCTTCCTTTTCACTAGAACCGATCAAGACGAAACGAGACAAAACTTGATGGAGATTTTTCGTTATAAAGCGGAACTTCTGTAGCTATCTTCCAGCTATAGCATGAGGTCAATTCCACCATAATATCGCGTTGTCACGCAAATTTCAGTTCAATCGGAAACCGAGAATCGAGTCAAATGTCAACTAGCAAGACTTAAATACAGAGACATGTACAGGGCCCCGATTAGGCTATTAATAATGGCAGTTGGATTAAATTTGAAACTATTCCTAAATCTTAAGCATTTTTCCAACTAATTAATTGGAAATTCATTGTATTGATCATGAGTGTTCCACCCCGTACTTAATTTCCAATTATTGTGTTAGAAAAATACGAATGGTGCCAATTTAATCCATTTACCATTAATTTATCGGCCATTGTAAATAGCAGAATCGGGACCCTGGTGAAACAGTTGAACTAAATATAAACAAGAAATGTTTATAAAGTATACTTCCTGTGATAATAAACACTAAAACCATGAATAAGTAGACAAACCTTCATTGATAACTGTCTACCGATTTTAATACTAATCCTATTATTTGATAATTACATGGCAGTCTAATAACTTCTTAAAATGATTAACCAATTCTATCTATTAAGTTATAGTGCTCCTAACATGCGGGCGGTTTCACGGATAATTAAAAAAAGCAATGACACTGAGTAATTGTTTTAAATTTGCAATCTCTACGTATCAATCAATTATATCTTAATCAAAACATCAAAAGCTTGATCGGTTATTAATACTCCTTTCACATTATCGTGAAATCTGTATACAAATGTATAAATATTGTCATGTAGTTGTGTAGTGTGAGTAAAGCAGTGTTGTGGAAGGACTGGTTTAAGATGGGTCGCCTAAGTAGTTCGTCTACGCTGCCTTTGCAAAATTATAAGACGAAAAATCTCAAATTTAAATCGGTGAGTACCGTAGAGTGTTTTTGTGGGATTGTAAAATAAATATTAATAGTACGGTGATCATTGGTTTTAACCGGATCTTCAAAGTGGCTAATTTAAAAAAAAATGATGAAAGTAAAAATACAAAGAAATAGGAGAAAACTGGACTTTTAAAAGAAAGACTTTTGTTTTTATAATTTTATAAAAAAAGACTTTAAAATTTAAATACGTTCCAAAACTTAATTGTCACTTTAAAAAGTATTTAAATTTATAATATTCCTGTGTTAGGAATTTAAACAAAATATGTATGTAAAAGTTTTTTTCAATTATAGTTGACAAATAATTTATAATCCTAATTAATCAAAATGCCTTTTTTAACTACAATCAAATGAACCTTTATGTATTATGTAAATCCTGCTAAACAGATTTTGTTCTTATATTGTTGTTCTTACAGTTTAATTTTAAATAATTTTGACGCCTAGGTACCTATCTGTAAACGAGACTGTACAACCTTGTGTTAATTATTTTAAGGGTAACTGTGGAATTTCTTGCTTGTTTGTCTCAATATTGTGAACGTGTTAGGTGACGGATTCTTTATATGATGTTTTGGTCACTTGTTCTTTTTTATGTAATTTTTAATTTTCTTTGCATACATGTTTTTTTTAAGGGAATGACATTTTGGAACCGCGCACTTATAGGTTCGCAAATTTTTTACTTACTGTAATATAATAATGAAAATCAACTATTTTACAAATAATCACATGACTAAATGATTCGTTGGCCAAATTGGTAATTGTACAGAAATGGAAAATAAATTAACAGAAGCGAAATAAATAGAATTCAGTCGTAGCATGTAAATAACTCATGGTTTAGGTGCAAATCCTATTTCTTATCCAACGTCAATTCTAGCTATAAACTAAACTTATTTTAAGCAAAATTGAAGAACAATTAAAAGAAAAAATCACGAAAAGGAAGTATTGCCAATATTGCTATCGTTAAATCAACGGCATTATCGGTAATTGATCTTTTTGCTATCACAGTAATATCTGCCTACTTGGTCTCTAAAGTTAGCTGTAAGTGAATGATCTAATACATTAGAAATGTTCAAAAATGAACAATTAATCATTATCATTTAGTTTTCCTTTAAATAAGCAATTTGTAATTTACGTTCGTTTTTCGTGTTAGCCAAATTATTGTTATTATGAGTCATCTTTGACAGTGAATTTTATCGATCGATCTTATTTTGATTTTTTTTGATAATCTATAAGAAATATCAACTTTCCGCTTAAAAAATCTTAATCATTTATTTATTACTCTGGCCCGAGTCTGGGGTATTTAGACCGCATCGAAAAGAGAGGCTGCTTAACCCCCTTGAACTGGTGGTAATATCTCCACTTCTAAACAAGTTTAAGTAATTTACGACCATTCTTCTTTTTATCGTTCATCTTAGCTTAATCTTCTTGTATTAATTATTGTTTAAAACTTGTAATGTTACTGTCCAGGTGTGCTTTATCTTGGTCTTATGTACTTGCTTTTTGATCTTGGCTTATGATGTAATTTTATATTACAGAGTGTATGTTTTGTCAGCTGCTTCTATTGTATTCCGTTCTGCCTTATATATGCCTCTATTGGTCTGGTATTTAGTAGCCCTGACTGCCATACTGTAGGTGATAGGATCGATTCCCAACCGGGACAAATGTTTGTGTCATGAGCACGATCACTTGTCCTGTGTCTGGGTGTAATTTATCCAAATTATGTATGTATTTACTAGGTATTTAGAAGAAGTACACATATAAGTATGTTGATCAGTTGTCTAGTACCTAATCATAATACAAGCTTTGCTTAGTTTGAGCCTAGATGGCGTTGTGTGAAGATTGAAGAATATTGTTTTTGTGTCAGTCCAGAATAATTATTAATTTTATAACATAATGTTTTCTATCCTTTTTACGAATATCTTCTCCCACATTTTGTAAGCATCCCACATATTTTTCATCCACATGCCACTTGCAGGTACCTAGCACATTATTGATAGTCGTCCTCGGCGTCTACCTGCTGCTGGGCTACTTCACTCAGCTGGTGGAAGACAGCATGCCCAGTGTCGTGCGAGAGTCCAGCGTGGCCAGAGATGTGAGTAGTGACATTTGCTTGGGGAAACTTCGTGAGATTACTTTTCATGGTATCATAGTTGACGCCGGCTCTAAAGAAGTGAAGAAGTGAGTGGTGAGGGATGAACTGAAGTCAAAACGCGAAGATAGTCCTAGATGGACCGGATTACTTACCAGGTAGACCCTTGTCCCCAGGCTAGAGAACGACAGGCTAAGAAGGAAAATTCTGTTTTGAACGGTAAAATAAGTCAACTCTAAAATAAATAACATTTCTTCTTAGGTTGGCCACTCCCTCTCGGTTTTGTGCGAGACTATTTGTCCTGGCTTGAAATTGAACCTAAAGTCTCCCGTTAAGCAATCACGGTCACTACTACGTCAATATGTTACTCTTGATTGACCATTATGATGAGAAAATCTCTAGGAATTCACGAAAAATCGCAATTTCCTTTCCTTTCCAGGACTCGATCACATTCAGTGAGGAGGTTGCCTACCGCCACCTGCTCCGCATAGTGGGTGACGAGCCGCGAGTCGCGGGCACCTTGTACCATCTGAACAAGACACACGACATGAAGGCTATTGTCGATGAGGTCGCACTCCAGGCCAACCAGGTTGTGAGGACTGACTGGCAGTTTGCTAGTGGTGAGTATTGACTGGTTACGATAAAATGTATTTGTGATTCTAGTATAGTGTGTGTAATTGGAGCCTTCCACGGTATTTGGGGTAGTATGGTAGGATGGGAGATGAAAATGTTGCTATTTTTAATATGCATACGGTGCGCGACCGGTGCATTGCCACCTGCATCCAACGAGACCCAACGGCTTTCACCAGGTCGTCGGTACATCTGGAATTAAAGTCCAATCCCAATCATTTAATTTTATTACTGTTTTCAGGTGACTACTTCCACAATTCATCGGCATCCTTCGTCAACATATACCAGAATGCGTCCAACATTGTAGCGTTGTTAGAGGGAGAGAGCGGATTCCTGCCAAATGGGACAATAGGCAGCTCTATACTAGTCAACTGTCATTACGATTCTGTACCTTATGCTCTAGGTAAGAAAGCCTTTTATTGGTTACCGAGTTTTAAGTATACATTACCAATGTTTTTACTACATAGTACGTATTAATTTATAAATAAATACTAATAATGCAATAGAGTAAATTAAGTCCTGAGACGTCACGTTTTTTATAAGACTATCTGATGCCCGCGAGCCCGCCCGCTGCAAATCGAAAAAGATCGGGGTACATAAAATCGGGATGAAAACTATCCTATATGATAATCCTAGTTATAAACTACCTGTGTACCAATTTCGTCCAAAACTGTTCAGTGGTTTTTGTGCAATAGGGAACAAACATCCATGCATACAAACTTTCGCGTATATAATATTTGTAAGAGGTGAGAAGTTTTTAATCAGTAGTAGCAGGTGCCATCGAGTCCTGTCTGTGTATTTCTATTTAGATGCAAAAATTATCCGATTCTCAGAGTATATTAAACAATAACGTCATGTCTTTATCAGGTGCGTCAGATAACGCGGCGTTCTGCGCTATCATGGTGGAGACTCTGACTAAGATGTCTCGTAGCAAGCAGAAACTGAAACATAATGTAGTGTTCCTGTTTAACGGGGCCGAGGAGAACGGTCTACAGGTAAATATGGCCAACGTATCTCACTACACACAAAATGGGTAGAGGGTAGGAGTTGTAGGATTATATGAAGAATTGCAACGCATTGGCATACACCGACACAAAAACGCGGATGACGTAGCACGGCGGTTCGGGTTTAGACAGTAAGAGTCTGACACTACCCATTTCCTTCTACGAGGGAGTGGCTGTCCAGGAGGATTACCCCGCCTTAACGAAAAAAAGGGGTTATAGGAGTGAAATACCTTGTTTTGTATATTTCAAATGGCTTTTTGAATGATATCCAATTGAAGTTCAGTTTAATCGTTCAAATCGCAAACGTTTAAAGTGAAAAAAAAGAAGTCACGGTTTTTCAACAGTATCGTCAGACCGACTAGTTTCTAAAGTTAATATACTAGGTAAATGTAAAATAAATCGGACGGTGTACATGAAACCGAAGCTGAAGCCCCCCCCTTTAATACAACTATAATAGTGGTTTCTTAGGTTTACGCGAATGTAAAATTAAACCGCGATAAAATCCGTAAAAGTAGTTTCATTTCAATACAACTATAATACTGAAAGTGCCCAACTTTCATTATATAAAATGTTTTTATCGTCAGGAAACCGTTAATTCCTTTACGTTAATTCTTTTATTACGTAGTACTCATTGATATCGTATTGGACTTTACACTCAACTTATGTTTTTTTCGATACGTGGCTAGGACCGTAGTATGAGTAATCAGATCTATAAGTCCATTGGTACTATGCCTCTATGACTCAAACAACTATAAAATAAATTTATTAATAGATAAAATAGTAATGCAGATTACGTAAATACATAAATACCAAAACAAACAACTAATCTTGCTATTAAAAGACTTATAGACTTTATATTTTATTATAATAATTACATTAATTAATCAATTTGTTAACAAGAGGGATTTGTAAGCGTCCATCAATCATTAGATAATTATTTCCACTGGTTTGGTTAGATCCCGATAATCTTATAAGTGTGTAAGTAGGTAATGTGTTGTGTTTCTGAATGGAATACTTAGCTGTACAGATTATACTGATATCGATTTATTAATGAAAAGAAAATTCCAAGATGAATTTAAAACGTAGCTTCGTTTATTTGTGATTATTTTGCATTATTACCACAATTCAGATGAAGCAATCAAAAGTCCTAGAACTCTCGACAACACAAAAAAAGTTCCTTATCGAGAAATTTGGTGTTTTTTTATATTTAAGACAAAAGTAACTAATGTCTTTTTCATGACAATAGCAGCTTTTATGCAATCCTGTGGTACAATTACGCTTTTCAACAAAAAACAAATTGGACCAACGGCAGAAAAGAAAATAATATTACATTATGTCGTGGTGGAAGACTCTCTGGTAATTAGGATGTTCCAACGTATTTGACTGGACTCATTTGTCTTTTTCAGGCTAGTCACGCCTTCCTCCAACACCCGTGGGCGGAGGGAGTGACCGCGGTCATCAATCTGGACGCCGCGGGGATGAATGGGAAACCTACTATATTCCAGGTAATTTTTTCTGAATATTTTAATAGCCTTTACCTTATTTTTTTTTGCCGTTTACAAATACTTGATGTGTCACTACTCCGATCTTCGTAGAACAAGCATTTGATCTGGTTGTTTTAATTGGGGTCTCTTTGTGAACTCGTTTTCAATGTTTGCCCCACGCAGGGCAAGTATTAAATTATTTATAGAGAAATAGAAAAAAAAGATGTTGAACGGTATTGATTAAATACAAATCACCATCGATGGATCTAGCCTGTAAGCCTGTTATATTCATCCGAAGACCAAACGCTATCTCTGGTCGAAGGTCTAAAGTTTTTTGTACTAAAAGTGACTAGCCGTTTTTGTATTTTGATTTGAAATGTCTTGTACACGATTAACAGGCAACGGATCCTAGAGTACTAAACGCCTACAGCCGCTCGGTCCCGCGGCCGAACGCGCAGGGCCTGGCCGAGTTCATGTTCTACAGCGGGATCATACCCTCGGACACGGACTTCCGGATCTGGCGGGAGTTTGGAAACATACAAGGTATATTACGGACTTTCATATGTACAAGGAGGTGATAATCCCGGTCATATTTGAAATACTTGATATAATCATGTAGAACAACAAGGAATGGGCCGTAATTATTGATTAAAGATCCAATGTGTACTTGACTAGACGATGTTGCTGGGAATTTTAAAATTGTTATTCAATGGAGTGATGTATTTGAACAATGCCATCTATCGCGATATTAGGAACTAATAAAAACGGTATTTTTGGCCATACATTGATTATGTAGTTAAATACGGCTACAGTTGATAGTAACCATCGTGAGAATGATTCATTATTAAATGATGCTTTATAAAATTATCATTAAAATCTAATAACAGCTACAGTTGGCCAAAATGACTTGTTTTTTTTTTATAAATATATTTCTACTTAAAAGATTTACCTCCACGTCAGCTCATGATTAAGAACTCTAGTTAGCTCCGAAACTAGTTGGGCAATTCCTATAAATACACTTCAGTAAACCGTTGCACCAATTTAATTCAATCACCCACACATAAGCTACTATAATAACAAACTATCTCTGTAGGTATCGACATAGCGTTCGTGAAATGGGCTCACGTGTACCACACGCGCAACGACCGGCCCGAGCTCCTGCTGCCCGGAGTGCTGCAGAACGCGGGCGACATGCTGCTGGCGCTCGCCTCGCGCCTGGCCGACACGCCGGCCATGCGGGACAAGGTACTAGCCTAGTGCAGGGCAACACGCTACACGCTGTGCGCGACGTGGCGCGAGTTCGATCAAGAGTTTTTGTGGGATCCATAAATACAATCACGCAACTTTAAAAAAAAAAAAAAACAAAAATCAAGATTATTTTCTTTTTTCCAAGTATCTAAATAATTTAGTTGAGACAAGTAAAAAGACTTAATTCGCCTACATTTCACCGCTTCGTAAGTGGTCTAGGTGTCAAGAAGAAACTGCGTACAAAGTACAAACTAAATAGCAGCACACTGTTATTCCGTTTAAGACATATACGTATACGACATATTTTGAACTACACACGTCAACATTTTTGTAGGCCATGAGAAACATCGGGCCAAAAAAGAGAGTACCAATATATTGTATTATGCCGCTAGCAATACTTTAATATCTATCGACTAATCATAATACTTTTTAAGAACAAAAGCTTACACTTACTTAATAAAAAACAACTGACCAAATGAGAGGTATAAAATGACTCAACAAAATCGGTTCATCCAGTCCGAAAATATAAGCTAAGAAACAAAAAAAAAATTGACTTATTGAGAATATCCCCCTTTTTTTAAGACTGTTGAGAATAAGTTTCAATTCAACTAACGAGTGTTGTTTATAATTTCCTAAACAATCACAAAATCAGCACTTGATTACAGACATAAGAGCAATAGCACTGATATTAATTAAATTACAAAGCGATTGAATGATAAATGTATAAATTTGGGGTATGATCGTTTATGCAATAATAGATTTGTGATACTACTAGATCTTGTAATTCACGATAGTAAACACAAGCATCGGTGGTTCAGTGGTAGAATGCTCGCCTGCCACGCGGGCGGCCCGGGTTCGATTCCCGGCCGATGCATGAATGTAATCTTTTTTTTAAAACTGTACGAAATACTTAATTGTAAATACCTTTTATAAAAATTTCCTTTTTTTGTATTAAAAATTGCTTCCTATTATTTTATTTATATTTGTATTTTAAAACTTAGTATTTTTAGGCATAAATATTTTTCGTATGTATTTTTTTTTTAATTTGACATGCTTTTTTTGTTTATTTAAATTACACATTTCTATCAATTTGATCGTTGCGTTGACACCTATTAAACAATAGGCATAATATAAATACAATTTTGCTGTTATATTTTAACCCCTGTAAAGATCTAATAGCAATTTTACACAGAACGCCGTTAATTTAATGATGCTACCTATATTTTATTAACCACTTGTCTTTACGTCCGTTTCAAGTTACTTTTAAGCCGGCTAGGCATTCTTTTACTTTATGAAATTTGATTTTTCAAATAATATAAATGAATTAGATTTTTATTTTATAAAAATGCCAAAATAAACTTAAGACTTGATAAGAATAAGAATAGCGTTTAAATAAATAAGAAATATTTACAAAAAATAAATAAAAGCGCTCTTCCTCTCTCCAATTATTAAAAAATTGCTGTTCCTTTTTTTAACCATCTGCAATATGTGTAGATTACGATTGAAATAAAAATATTGAACAAATCGTTACCAAATAATGTAATATATAAATTTTAATGTCACCCTATACGAAATTAAACTCCACCGAAACGGCTCGACCGATTCTCAAGAGATTTTGGTTGCATAATGGTTCAGGTCTGAAATCGGGGTTATATCTTTTCCTCACCATGGCATAACGTTTGCTGGGGATTGGACAGCTAGTTATTTAATAGCTTTTGTTGTTTTGCCAGGTGGAGTCGACCTCTGAAGTGTACTACGACTACCTGAACGTGTTCCTGGTGTCGTACTCGTTCCCGGTCTCCTACGCCGTCGACATATGTATCGCACTGTTCGGACTCGCCAGCGTCGGCTACTACGTGTGGCTGGTTGGTGCCAGTGAGTATATTATTTATTTATTTTATCCATCACAACATAACAGTTTATATATAATCGTTGGGCAGTCAAATAATACACAACTAAAAACAAAGAGAACAAAGGTCTACATATTACAAATAAATACTCATTAACATAAACAAGAATTAAACAACAATAAACAATCACTTAAAAACAGCAGCTCTTATGTAATCTATTCTGTCCCTTATGTAGGTGACAAAAAAAGAGTTTTCATGTCAAATAGGTCGTTTTCCAAGCACTTTTAAAACGTCTTAGTAATGATTATAAGTGTATTACAAAATGTCATTTTATACAGAAGAATTGGCTATTATTTTATTAATTTTCCTATGTGATTTTAAACTACTTTATCCTGCGTTATTTTTCGCCGTTTAATTGTCTTTTCAAAAGCATTCTAAAATTATCATTTTTTTAATTATTTTTAGTATATTAGCTTGTTTGTTTGTATCACTTATTATATTATGAAATGTACAGGAAAGTCAACGCTAGTGAAGTTGTCGTACGCGGCGGGCGGGCGGCTGGTGTCGCTGCTGGGCGGAGTGCTGCTGGTGGCGGTCCTGGTGCCGCTCATGATCCTCACCACTGTGCAGATGCGGTCAGTGACACTAAATACCAGTAGACGGAGATGAAACTGATACTTTATTAATAGTGAAGGTCGCATTTTCTTTTTTGACATTTAGTTTCGTCGTTTACAATTTCTTTTAAAATTTTGAGGTTAAATGCGCATCATTAACATTTCTATTAGTCTACCTACCTACAGTAATATGTAGAATAAAATACATTTCTATTATGATATCAAAAAGAACACTATTTTTGGCTACGCTTACTTGCTTCAGGATTTGTTATACGGACAAATACTTTCTTGTTTTTGTATCCTATGTGTAAGAAATAAAAAACAAAATTGTATTCGACAAAAAAAATCTGTGAATTCCGTCAGACAGAAAAAAAAACAAAACATAAAGGTTATGTAGTGAAATATAATCTTGTGTTGTTACAAGGCCCCGCTACCATACATTTTATTATCTTAAATGCTTCAATCTTTGTTGATGATCTTAAAAATTAAGAAGTTGTATTTTTTTTTCGTAAAACCTCTTCCACCAAGATTGATTTGATTAAAATACGCTATTGTATACACTTGTCGTGCAGTTACCTGACGCAGGCGTGGCTGGTGGTCCCGCTGTACTGGCTGCCCTACCTGCTGGGCGCGCTGGCGGCCGCGCAGGCGCTGGACGCCTGGAGCCAGGCGCGCGGACAACACGCGCAGGCGCATCTGCTCAACGTTCTGCTGCAACACTCCGTATGTAGCCACTGTCATCATCACCAGCCTAGCCTTTTTCCAACTATGGTGAGCTCGGCTTCTAGTCTAACCGGCTTCAGCTGAGCACCAGTGTTATACAAGGAGCGCCTGCCTATCTGACCTCCTCAACCACCTGGGTAACACGATACTCCTTGGTTAGACTGGTTGTCAACCTTTTTAAGCTTCTGACTACCTGTAACGACTGTCAAAGATGTAAGAATGTGTGATAGTTTTGGAATTTTATTATGTTATGTTTTTTCTAAACGTCTCTGTTCTGACATTACTTGATTGTATCACGACTCTGTTTTGTCACAGTGTGTTCATACCATATACTTTCATAAACTCCTTAGAGTAGTCATATTCTGCTAATTGTACTAATATTTTCAGACTACATATAATCATGCTTAAATATTGATGATTGAGCATAGATTTTAATGACATCTATTAGACTGCATGACTTAAAAAATAAAACTAGTCAACCAAACTAGAAAAAAAATATCGGGTCAAATGACATCTATTACAATTTAAATAAAAATAAAGAATCATTAAACCCTCTTAAAAAAAATACAGACGAATTTTGTTGCAAACCACTTTCTATTTCATGTCTGAAATGAAAACCTTATTAATAGAGTATCGGTGGCGACGGTTAATTTGTTGTTAATGGAGTTTATCCCTCACGACCCTCACCATATGTACTTCCAAACTCGTGCCTAACCTGGCCTCTCCCTCCCGCAGAGCGGTCTGTCCCGCTCGCTCCGCTGCGCGCAGGCGCAGGCGGGCTCCCGCCTGCTGCTGGTGTTGTCGCTGCTGCTGCTGCTGTGCGTGCCCGCCCTCACCACGCTCCGCTACTTGTTCTCCGCGCCGCTCTTCATCATGGCCGCCACCTCCATCATATCTATCACCATACTCAGATATGTTACTTTACAAGGTAAATAGGACTTACATTTAAACCTCCCAGATGGTATACAAGGTAAATATGTAGAAAATTTAAAAAATCATGAACAATTTAGTATCTTACAGTAAAAACTTTTACCTCTACAACTTTTAAATGTCTCTCTCGACCGATTTTTATCAAACATGTCCAAGAACGCACGGTCATAATTTACCTTTAATACAAAATTTCAATTTAAATTGAAATCGATAAATCTGTTGGAGAGGTACAACGCTACACACAAACAGATACGTCAAACTTACACGCCCCGCCTTTTTGCGGCGGGGTTTTAAAATAGAAGCTTGTGACTCTATTGCAAGCTATTATGTATAGCGATTGATCCTTTATTATCGTCGTCTCCGTACTTAGTTTACCCTTTTGAGATCGGGACTAAGATGACAAAACTCTATAAACCCTAACTCCTCCCAGGCTGGCAGCACCTGATCCTGGAAGTATGCCTGTCGTCCCCGGCGCTGATGTTCATGTGTTCCCTGGCCCTGAGGCTGAACGCGCAGGTCCTGCCCATCATGTCGCGCTCGGCGGGAAACTACCCTGACCTCACCGTGGCCGCGCTCAATGTGGGCCTAGCTGTACTCGTGGCCGCTACTGTGGTAAAGTATACCGGTCATACTCATCATCACCCTAGCCTTTTCCCAACTATGTTGAGGTGGGCTTCCAGTCTAACTAAACGCAGCTAAGTACCAGTGTTTTCAAGGAGTGACTGCCTATCAGACCTCCTCAACCAGTTACGATTTGGTTGACAGAGTTTCAAGCTTCTGACTACCTTGTAACGACTGTCAAAGATGTAGGAATAACTGTCGGGACCCACAATTTAACGTGCCTTCCGAAACACAAAGGAACCCTGGGTGTTTTTATGTAAATGTGGATATGTATTTATTTTATCATGTGTCTAGTACTCTTGATAGATGCTCTGTTTAGTTGAAGACGAGATGGCGTTGTGTGATAATTGTGGAATATTAATAATAATAAATATCCCTACTAATAAAGAAAAATCGTAATTAAATTTTTTGCATAATTTATTTTTGGTACATGCATATTGAGCAGCTTAGCAACTTAACCTTCCTTGATAATTTACTGATTAAATATCTTCCTAATATAATCTTATAATGTTTCAGTCGGGCATCGAACTCCTGTTCTCCCGCAAGCATCTGTGGTTGGTGCTAAGCGGAGTGGGAGCGGTCTGCTTCGTGCTCATGTTCATACCGTTCAGTCCCTACGATGAGGACGGCATCTCGCTACAGAGGCATTACTGGTTTGTAAGTATACTTTAGTATAATATATAGAGTTCATGATAACTGTATAGAGAATAGGGATAATGACTGGGTATTAAGTTTATTAATATTAGGGACGTATTTATTTTCTCTTTCTGAACAATTATGTATAAAAAGTGATAAAGATAAAGTTTAGGAGAGTAGCCTTGTAATGTAATGATTTAGAAAAAAATATGCACAATCGTAACGTCACGCGTAAGTTTCATTTACTGCTATTTAATTCTAGACTGAAAAGCAATAAACTAAATTGAATGAAAAGCTTTGTCAACTTTTGGAAGACAAAAATACGTCCTAATGTTTTAAAAGTGTATTTTATACTTTTTAAACCCAATCATCATCTCTATCGTGCACTTTTTATTATTTTAAATATTAGTCCTTTTTTCACGAGCTCTTACCGCAGCTTCCGTCTACTTAATAAGATTATTGACTGTCACATAATATTTGTTTAAATACTTTATATTCCCTTCCTCCCCTTAGCACTCCGAGATCGTATCGTACGACATATCCGGCAACACGACGTCCCGTACATCGGGCATCGTGGTGAGCAAGCACGACCCCTACACGTCTGAGCGCGTGGGGCCCGCGCTGGCCGCCGCCGGGGTACACCTGGTCAGCAGGGACGACTTCCAGGCAGACTGCGAGGAGTTGGTGTACTGCGGACTGCCGCTCTTCAGGACTAGCTTTGGGAGATATCTGTGAGTGCGAAGTATTGGTTTGGGGTAATTTTGGGCGATGATAGTGAATTACTTAGAAGATATGTTGTGAACGACACAGCGTTTAAGAGATTTGATCGTTAGGCTTATGATGCGGACCGAGCTTTTTCGGTGGTTTCATTGTAGATCCTGGCTTACTTACAGGAATTGTAATGACGGACATGTGTGGTGTACTAGTTCCATTAAAAAAAAGTCTTATGATGAAGTATACTAAATACTACTAAATTTGTAGACTACATTTCAAAACTTAAATATTCAAATATTTTTCCTGAGTGCTGATTTACTTAGTTACTTTCTATTCGACGAATTGTATAAAACCAGAAGTTGATCCTAAAATACATTAAGTGAAATTCCCAAAATATACCTATACCCAGTTAAGCTTTGTAAAATATTCAATGAATTTAATGTTACGTCTAATTCAATAAAAATTCATTACATAACATTCTGTTTCACAAGTGATATCTTCCCCGCAGTAAACACGCTTTGTTCCTGTACACGGGCGGGCCGGCGCCGTTCTCTCCGCCGGCCGCCTTCACCACGCTCTCGCGGGAGTGCGTCGGGGACACTTGTAGCTTCAGCTTCCTACTCACTGGTATGTGTCATGTGGATATGTGTATTCTGTGTTATCAAGGTTGGATTACGACGCAGACATGGAAATCGAAAAAGAAATAGGAGTAAATGGAGATTACCCCAAGTATTATTATTTGTATGTAGAGTTTTAAACAATCGAATTCACTTATTTTATGACCCTAAAAAGTGTTTTTTCAATTTTGATCCCGGATGCATTGTATATTAAAAACAGTTATCGTTTCTCAAAACATTTTGAACATTACCGTAACGGGTATACCTACTTCGTCACTGTATACAAGCTGAAAACCTCATTGTAACATTGCTTCTTCCCTCTAGGCGCTAACCACAACCTGGTGACCCTGTGGCCGCTGCCCGGCGTGTCTGTGACGTCATGGTCCCTGTCGAGTGCTCCGTCCCGCTCGCACTCGCAGCGCGGCCGCCCCGTGTATGTGCTGTACCACTCTACCGCCACCTACAGCGGGGAGCCCGTCTCGATGGTTATAAATGTTACTTTTAATGTAAGTTACATATTATTATATTATTACTATTACAACAACAAATTGACTTCCAAAACGGTTGCTTGCCTGCAAGTTATCGGTTTCATGAGGAATCAAAATTATCGGACTCTATGTTACAAATATGGGCTTCCAACGGACAGTTTCCAGCTTCTATGGTACAGATCTCGGTCTCAAAAATGCGGATTTTGAAACTCAAAATCCGGATTTCGTCCTCCAAATAACGGATCTCCGATTTAGGGTCCCGGCCTACAAAGTTTGGGTTTTAATTTTCAGAATAAAGATTTTAACCCTCAAATAACGGAGCTCGGCCTCCAGGAACAAATTGAAAATTTTCAAAAATAGATAAAAAAAATCCAATTTCGGCGTTAACTTCGGACAGATGCTTCCAAAATAGGGCTCTCGGCCTACAAATCACAGGTCTCCGCAACGACAATAAGAAATTTTGACCTGAAACTTACCTTCTCTCTTGCCATATCCACTCACAGGTGCCACAATCCCAGCAATCTCAGCCGATAGTGGAGGTATCGCACCACTCCCACAAGATCCACCACCCGCAGGACTACACCGACGAGTACCGCAACATACTGCAGGCGATGCCGCGCTACTTCAATATAGCTAGCTTCCTGAGCTTCAGACATAACTATGTGTTCTAAATGTAGTGTCTGCTTGTATGGATAAATGTGTTTGAAAGCAGGGTTTTTAATGACAATTGTAAAGTTGAAAGTATTTTCTAATTTCGCCCTCGAATTCAAGTCATTGTCAGCAATTTCGGAATACTTTACGAAATAATACGAGACTGTACCGTAAATTATTACTTAGGACAGAAAAAATATAAAAAGGGTCGTTTCTTTAATTGTTTGTAGACAACTTTAGTCGTGGGACAAATAAAAAAAAAGTGACGCATGACGGAAAAAAAATCCAACGTCGCTAAAGTTTTACTTCAAAATTGTTTGGTATAAATAATTAAAACAGTTTTCTAATCACTAGAATGTATATAAACGAGTGGTTGGTTGTGATGTTTTGTACTGTGTGTATTTGCTCAAGTAATGACAGTGTGACTGTACTTAGTATTATTTATTTATAAGAATAATTTATTTAGTTGTATGTTGAAGATATGACCAGTGAATAAAATATTTTTTTACATGAAACTGCATTTTTCCTTAATTAGCTGTGGGGTACAGTTACTTAATTAGGTAAGTTAATAAAACATCGTATAGAAAAAAGTAATTTATTTAAAAAATCAGTCTTGTGATACTTAAAACATATTTTGTAAATATATTTTAAGTATATATATTTGATAATCACAAAATAAATTTGAGTATAAAAACAAAAAAGTTTTGTCAGAACGTTTTTATATTTTAGCCAGATTTGATTATTTTTTTGGCTGATACATTATTATTACTTATACAAAATTTATTTAATTTACCATTCTCATACCACTGAGAACTTTTATGATTTTGCAATATTCTCAAACTACATATTTTAAATTGTTTTTCACTCAAGATTAAAATTTAAAATATGTAATCTGTAATACATTAGTATTACAAAACCGTGCTTACATCTAATAAAGTACATACATAGAGGGACACATCCGTTAAAAGAAATTAAAACAACTAATAACCTCGAATATTTATTTCGTGAGATCGATGTTTATAAGATATCACATTAATTAGAAAAACCTGGTTTTTGTACAAAATAATAAACAACGTTTCACATCTAGCGTATTTTATTTGCATTATAATAACATTGTGTCGCAATGCGTTTTAATTGCTTTCGACGAGATTGCCTCGGGATAAGTTGACTTTGGAGACATGGACATCGATCTCAGTATATCAAGACAATATTAATATCATACTCCCGTATGGAAATAACTATTTTGTACATACAGTACAAAAACAATACTTATTCGTAAAGAAATAAGACTTCTTGGATATATCATGGTTCTTTACATATTTAGCAAGAATTTTCATAATAACTCAAATTTCTATACAATCACTTATCACTAGGCAATCTCCTTGAGAGCAAAGTCTAAAAATTACTTAAATATAAGTCACGTGTAACCATGACAAACGTATGTTACTCATACTAGTTACAAGAGAGAATTATAAACAAATACAGCGTACTTACATCTGCTCAACTACGATTAAAATAAACAATCCTTAAAGTGCAATGTTTACAGAACACTTATTTAAAACTTCTAAATGTTACTTAAACCATTATTAGGAAGAGTAGGTTCAGCAGTTTTATAGTTAAAAAAGGAAGGAAACTTGCAGAACCGTTCTTTAAAATAAATGTATGTGGCTCTTCTTCTATATAAATGCAAATGAATAAATAATTTGAAGCACCAGTGTTAATAAAATCCAAACATAATTCCTATTCTATGAAGAAATAAGTGATGGACGACCACAACAGTAGGACAACTGTGTCACAGACTGGACTTATTTTGACAACATTTTAAAATATACAATTGTACATACACCGAAGTATACGAATTCGTTTCGGGTGCAAATTGTATGTTACACAAATTAATTTTTTTAGCAAAACATACAGTGTTTGCAAAGGTTCAACTTTGCTTGGGTGTTTACAAGTTTATACAATTCAAATTAATCGTCGAATCATCGAAAATGCGAATAACGTAATCTGTCGCTCCTTAGAAATATAATGTTTTTCGTTATTTCTTACGAGAACTAAAACTTCTTTAAACTTTTTCAATAACAAAATGTTTTTGTATTGAATTTCAATCATGGCACGATTTTATAATGTTTGGTTACAAATCTTCAAATCAGATTAAATATTTAATAATTACTTTTGACTGATATTTTCTATATAAAACATAGTCTAAGGAAATGGCAATAAACGTTTTGCTAGGAAAGTCATTTTCAGATACAGATATAATTCTTTATAATAAATGTAAGCTATGTATTTGAGTTTTATAAATCTATTATTAACGAAAGCTATCGGTTTAATCATACAGATAGCATGGAAGGAAGAATGTTTAAGGAAGCTGTTTACATTTTAAACAATTATGTATATGTTAACATCCCTGGAGAAAATTTAATATCAATCTAGTTCTATAGCTTTATTAAATTTTACAACATTTTTGATACGGCAAAAAATTACATTATCCAGATTGCCAAAAATACCATAAACAAAAGCGAAGCGAAATGTCCATACACAAAATTTAGTAAAATCAAAACTACAACTTAAAAATCAATTAAAACTTTGGCAACATTTACTGACAAAGATCTCAAAATACAAATAAAATTTGCAGTTGACATTAAATGGGTCTCATAATCTTATGACATTCAAGAATTACATTTTAACATCTTTCAAGAATAAACATTTGATAAAATACCGCAATGATGGGTACTCAGACATACAATTTTAAACATTTCTGCTGTTCAAAAATGTTATACTTAACAAAATTGAATACACTGATACAATACAATTTCAATTGTCTATTACATACATATTTACCGCAATCTTTCAACATGGCGAAACAAAGCATGTGCTAGTAAACATATTCATATTTTCACTCAAAAAAACTTAATTTAAACTAAAAACTAATTCACAAAAACTTTTACACTTTTTGGACCATATATGAGTACTAAATGTAGTAATTAGCAATTTTACTTTAAAATATAATATTAAAATATGTTTTCCTGTAGTTAAATTACACTGTTAAATAGCCAAGCTCTTATGTTAAAAATGCCATACTCATTCAACCAGTCAAGTCATTCAAATCATATTTTATAACATCATGATGATCGCAAAAACTACTAGACCGATTTTCACGTAATTTCCTTATGTTACATAGTATTATGTAATTTTCGAAACAATCCAGCATACACTATTAACTTTAGCTAAATAAAACATTGGCAGTACAAACACAGTTTTGCTTTCAACATATCATATGGTGCTTGATAAGTCCGAACTATAAGCACTTTCTAATCACAAGGAGTGAATTAAAACAAATAGGTACTCCAATTTCTCTACATAGTTTAGGAAAAACTTAATTAATGTACAATTTTGTAAACATCAACTAAGACAATTAAAAGTAGTATCTACTCGATAGAGTTAAATCAGTTAGTTTTATTCTAAAATTAAAACATTGTTTGAACAAGACATTGTTTTATCAATATTACAGTTACCAATATAGACAATTTACAAATTGGTTCAGAATACGACATACACGAATCAAACAGCAAATATTGTGTTAATATAAACAACCGACTTCTGAGCTTCATCCAGCATCCAAATCCACACTTAGACACACTGTAACTTACAACTTGAGTTGAAATCGATTTACATTTGGCTAAGATAAAAATTACCCATAAAAAAACGATAACAACCCGTCATTTTGTAGCATAGGTAAATTATAGGGTATATTACTTTGTAGTAAGAATCGTAGTCTCGTAGCACCCCCGTAGCGTTCAGCGTAGCGTGACGGACAGACGACTCGCCGCCACCATTTTGTTATTAAATTTCTTTTTGAAACTTTCCGCAGCCGCAGTCGTCTTGAATATGATTTTAGCCGTCCTGTCTTCTTTGTCCAGGGTTAAACTCTGGAACATGAATCCGTGGATGTTTTTCATTCAATTTCGGTTCTTATATTAAATGGCTTAAAACTATTTATAACTAGAAGCCTATGCCTACGGCATTTACAGGCTGGTTTATAATTTTAGTTTACATAGTTATTGCAAATAAGAAAAATGTTAAGTAATACATGGCAACACAGTCTCATAAATGTTACAGGATAAAAATTATAGTTAAGGTAGTAAATAATTAAGCTTAGAACTATTACAACGGCGCTATGACAAAAATATGCTTGAACTACATAGGCTGACTTCATAAACTTTTACAATTAAAAATAAACTTAAATTTAAAACAATCACTTAACACTTTCCCTATTTACTTTAAATACAATTTTAATATGATCATATTGACCGATAAACTTTGGCAAATAAATATTGAGTGGTTCATTGCATATATTAAGAAACCTATGTAGAAAAGTGCATTCTTTACTTTAAGATAACTTAATACTTTTTGGGTATAAGATTCGATCTTCATACCACAAGTAATAGAGTAAAAAATCAATAATATGTTTATTGCCAGCCGTATCATTCGTATTCAGGGGCATTTGTAATAAAATAATGAAATAAAAATATGTGATAAACGTAATATTGAAAAAAAAAACATATTAAAATTGTATCATTCATATAAAATACATTATTTTAACATACAAGCATTTCGTGATAACTAAGGCGAGTTATCAATTATATAAATAAGTATAATTTTTAAATCATGATCCTTTTTTCAACATATATTTAGATCATGACGACTTCTGTACATAGTTTCTAAAACTGGCTATAATATTTAATATAATACCAGAAAAATATATTACGCTTAACGTATTTATTAACATACCTATATTTCTCAAAGACATCTTATACTACCCAGTATTTCAATAAAACATAAGTTAGAGTAAATAACAATCATTATGTACAGAAGACAAAAACATTGAAAAATAATTATTTATGATTGTAATGTAATTACTTAGACATAACATACAACACTGGTACATCATACGGCCAGCAAATCAGTCCATATCTTCACAAAGAAGATACTAATAATACCTTATAAAAAAAAAACATTAAACATAAGCTAATACTTCATTTATCACAGATAGTCCGGTAATAATAATAATAATTATTTACAATTTTACTTTAATTATATAAGTTTTGACAACATAGCAAATCACTAGTCAACTAGTCATTAATAGTACATGTAAAATGTAGTATTTGCTATTGTATATAATATACAGGTTTATTAATTTTTAATTCATAAATATATCAATAATTGAAAATCAAATGTTGTTTATGTCTAGTACGCCTAAAAACGCGCTTAAAAACGCGATATTACAGATCTAGGTGACTCTGGGTGCTCGTTTTTTTTTGCTATGCTATGGGGGAGGGGGTAAAATTTTTTCTTACTTTTGGTGACAAGGTGAGTTTTGGGTAAATAATCTTTACGCAATATTTGAACGGCCACTAATCACCCATAAAACTGCACCACCTTTTTTGAGCTATAGAATGTAGGTAGCCTTATAACAACAATGCGCCCTTCACTCTTCAATTCACCCTTTATTCACATGACCTCCATCTCTCTTTCATTTAGCATTACCCCATTTACATTTCATTTTTTTTATATTCTTATACATAACCAATGTACAAAGGTGGACTAATGAAATTAATTTAATTAATCAATAACCTAACAGACCTAAGTTTTTAATAAAAAAAAATAATGTGGTATAGTCGTAGATCAGAAAAATGCTTGATTATCGCGGGGATCGAATCCGCGACAAGGCGCACACAGTGGCTTTGACGTGGTGACCTATACCACTTGGCTAACGGTGCAGTCAATATTATGGAAGCATGTATTTTACAACCTTACCAATACAAATTAGTAAAAACTCAATACTAATACATACAAGCTGAACAAACAAGCTCTGTTTGTTTGAACGCGCTAATCTCAGAACCTACTGATTCAAATTGAAAAATTCTTTTTGTGTTTAATAGACCATTGATCGAGGAAGGTTTTAGGCTATATACCATCACGCTGCGACTAATAGGAGCGAAGGTACAATAGAAAATGTCGAAAAAAAGGGAAGTGGTTATATCTTCTAACCACGCGGACGCAGTCGCGGGCAGCAGCTAGTAATTAATAAACCTGTATATGTTCTTAAATCTATAAATAGTCTACAGTGTATATCTAACCGATATATATAAATACATACATATAATATATATCACACAGAATATCACAGTGAGGTAGGCTTACGGGATGGGCGGCTCGAATGGTTTCACACGATTCGACTACCCTTTCATAAGTACAATTTGAAACAACGACGATTATGGTGTCGTAAGTTCAGTTCTAGGTTATCATAAACTTAAAGTTCATTTTTGTATATTTTTTTTGCAGCTTTTACTGGCAGCTACTGTCCTATAGAAGTTTTATTGATTAATAAATATCCATACAGATTAAGCTATAGAAAAACTCTAGTGTTAATATTGTAATAAGCATTTATATAAGTGTATGTAACATAATTTAAGTTAATAAAAACTCTCTCTATGAATAGTCTTCTGCAAATAGAGAAACTAAAGTAATTTTAAACTATTGACTAATTGTTTCTATGTCAAAATAGCTCTTGTGTTTGGGGATACAAGCATCACATGCAAAATAACTTTTTGTTTACCGAAATTGAGCCTAGTAATGGGACCTCAATTCGTTAAATCAAGTAATTTTAAGTATTAAAATTCAAAAATAGTCTCAAATGACATTTTTGCATCTTATTAATTACAAGCAAATCAAATTACAGTACTCTACATCTAGTATGCTTTGTAAGTGAGTTACAAAGTAGTTGGTCATGGGTAATTTAAATTTTACATATTGGTGAAAGTAAATATCTTTAAGCCTGGTCTTTGAGTTTGAGTACAAGTTTAGTATAATGATAATAATCAAACATTTTCCTTTGACTGAACTCTGGCACTTGTTTAATTTGCACTCTTGACTTTTAGGATTCTTATCTCACAAAGAAAAGGCCAATTTTTCTTTAAAAAAGTCTCCCATTAATATTACTTTCTTCGCTCATTTCAATTATGTTTTTTCATCTTACTAGCCTTTAAAGCCTAAAACAGATCCTGTCATCATTATTTATACATGCATTTACATCTTTCTTTTATATGAATAGATTCCTATCGCTGAAGGGATTTCAGTGACAAAGCATCTTAATACCTCTTCTGTCTACTTAAACTCGTATGAGTTTAAAAGTCATCTATGGAAAATAATATATACATTAAAGAATTGAAATATAGCCACAAAAGTTTATTTCACCTGACACAAAAACTAGCACTATATTCAGTAAATTTTGCCCCAACGCATTCGAGCCGGCATCCTAAAAAAAACAATTCAAAAAGGTACCCTAAGGTTCTAGTTACCTGGACTTCATTTCCCGCCAGCGTCTTGAGGCGCGTATCGGTCATTCCGTGGGGCAAGTTGGCCACACTGGCCGTGTTCCCCGAGTCTTCGAGCAGCGTGTCCTCGTCGAGGTCGCTGTCGCTCTCGAACTGTACTTGTGGTTCGTCTTTTTTGTTGATGACTATGCGTGTATTCTCAGTACCGATGGCGGTGCGTACCGCGCGGCTGAATATGCCCGGGTTGGGTTTGGACGGGTCGGTTTTGACCTCGATCCGGGAGAACACTGATTTGTCTTTTGGTGCTTTTCTCTGTAAGATCACTCGGCGGTTAGAGAAAGCTGTTTTGTCGTCGTCCTTGTCTTTTTCGACTTGCTGTGGAGATAAATTAAGTTGTAATATTATATGCTACACTTATTATTAGAAATTTGGCTTTCTGATTGTACATCTTTTTTTTTTCGAATTAAGGTCTTTACCCAATGCATATAGTAATTGTAACATAAATAAGGTATAGTTAGTACATACCTCCTTATTATCATATGTTATCCTCGCTCTGGACTTAATAGTTAGATCCAGTTTGGGTTTGACCTAGAAAACGTATCATGAATTTACAATTAGATCTTAAACCTTAATTTTCATGATTTTACCGTCTACAATTATTGTGACAGAATGATCCTATTATCAATGTTATATTATTACTCGTTTTGTGAAATATAAAGCGTTTTAAATCTTCATAGAAATGGTAAAAATATGTTGTATAATGTAACTCACCTTAGCCTTCTTAGTTACGGGTTCATTTTCATCAGTTTTAGTCGAGCTCGTGACGACCGCTCGACGAGTAGGGGACTTTTCTGTAAACAAAAAATCAACATATTATTTGCGTATTTTGTCATACTGTTATCAAGTAAGAGGACCTATTATATTAACCTTAAAACATAGTGAAATTTCACTGGAAGGTGTGCAGAAAAAGCGAATTAATATTAAGTTTTAAAAGAGACTATAAGTAAAGTGAAACATCGAGTTGAAAACAGGAATCCCAAATATTTGAACCTGGAGTAGCTAGTCAGAAGCCAGCTAGCGTGGCGATCACTGATTAGTTTAGAGACTGAAGTCTGTTATTATTATACAGTGGGACATTTAAAGACTGTTATTGTGATTATTTTACCTTTTTTCTTAGATTTCCCCTCCTCTTTCTCCTCGAAGACGATCTTCTGTCGCTGCGGCTTCTTGTGCTCAGCGGGCTTCGGCGGCAGCTTGGACCTCAAGTCCACCGCAGGCTTGGACTTTGGTGGCTCCGACCTAAAACAACATTTAGTTCAGCATTACTCTTCCTAATTTTTGTAGGGTAGGGTCTTTATTGTATCTTATTAACTATGCAATAATAATAGCATATTTAACAAAAAAGAAACTGTTTAGCCCGTCAGACAGATATCCAAACGTATTTTTTCTTGTATCTCGTAAACAAAAAATAAAGGAAATACAATGATAGTTTAAGTACGTTTTCACTGTCAAGTGATGTTTTTAGGCCCCACTGACAAACTTAAGTGCTTTTTATCTTCCTTAATTTTTAATAATGCAATAATGATCAAAAATACGTATACAGTATTTTTTAAATCTGTCTTACAGACTATACAGATTTAGTCAATACCCTATTGAGTATCACATAAGTATTTTTTTCTAATATAAATTTGTCTTTAGAGTTTATAACAGAGATGTTGAGGATGTCAACTTTTCGCACCTAAAGTTAATGCAGAGACTCTACTAAGTTTTAAAAGAGTCCCTGTATTATCCCCATACTTACTTCTTACTCTCCTTAGTTTTGTCCTTGAACCGCCCAGTGTCCTCGTCATCGGACAGTATCCCGTCGATGTCCCCGAGGATGAGGTCGAGGTCGTCGTCGCTGTCGGTGCGCTTGTCGGGCAGCGGCGGCGTGAGCGCGCGCTCTGTAGACTCACGCTTGGGCGCTATGTTGTGGGGAGGGGTCAGGTTTTCTGGGAGGAACAATAAAATTATTAATTTGTGATTTGAGTACTTAAAATTGTGTCATTGTTTATGGGCAGTTGCATTATATAATTTAAATGTTTTGCGTTAAAGGTCACAGCATGAGTGTAACGAAAAACGGGTATAAAATAAAAGTAGATTTTGTTCTTGACCTTTTTCTAGTTGTGTTGGATTGCTGTTCCATTGCGCTTTGAAGTAAGGAAGCAGAGAGTGCACCTGTGTTGTCGCACACGCTTGAGTGCAATAAATCCCGCGCCGTGATAGAAAATCGGTTAGGACATCATTATTCTATTATAATAATTGTACTTTTTTCTTTAATCGCACATCATTATTGGTTAGTTGAGAGTTTAGGAATAAGTTAGATACTTTACTAGTTTGTGAATGAAAATATCTGATTGGGAAGTTAATAGACTAGCTGTAATTTGATGTAGGGTATTTCTCTACCTAATGTAACTGGCAAAGTGTAACTTTAAAAATTGATTAGTACTGACCCACTACAGCAGCGGCGGCAGCAGCAGCAGGAGCAGCAGCAGCGGCAGGAGCAGGAGCAGCAGCAGCAGCAGCGGCAGGAGCAGCAGCAGCAGCGGCAGGAGCAGCAGCAGCAGCAGCAGCAGCGGCAGGAGCAGCAGCAGCGGGCGGCGGCACGTGGCTGCGGGCGGGCTCGGGGGCGCGCGCGGGCGGCGCGGCGGCGGGCTTGTCCTTGTCCGCTGGCTCACGCTCTCTGCGACAGGGAGGCCGACGTTACGGACTGGGAGGGACTAGCTTATACGTACTGATATTGGGTCTACTACACAGCAAAACAGCTTATTTTAATGATCCATTTAGGTACTTATCGCAATAACCTATATAGCAAAACAACGTTTGCTGAGAACACAACTGCTTATTTTTTACATACAACTAAAAGAACTCTACAGTTATACAATTTCATTTGTAATAAAATTAATATAAAAAACTCACTTTTCCTGTAGTTGTTTATGCATAGCTACAGCGTTCTTCCTGCGTCGCACCTCCTTCGCTCGCAATACGCGTTCACGTAAATTCTCTTGTTCACGCATTTTTCTCTTATAGTCCGTGTCCTAAAAAACAAATAATATTTAAAATAATCTAAAATTATATTTTGCAGAATTTTTGAGATAACGTTATTTTTAAAAATTTCAAGCTCATAAACTATACTTACTTACTACTAAAGAAATCTGACAACAAATAAAATTGTTATAAAAATGAATTTAAGAAGGGAGCGGGCGATATGAATAATGAGCAATCATCTTTAAATGAAAATAAGTATAGGTAATATATATGAAGTATATGTTAGTAGAGTAAATAAATAATAAAAAACAAAGTAGAAGTTAGAGCCAAAACATTTCTAACATCTACTTATTTTTCTTCATTCATAAGTGAACAATGTCATGGGCTACATGTGTGTTACATTAATTTAAGGACAACCGTAAAGGTATAGCTTTGAACATGTAATAGTTATGTGTCGGTACACTTGTACAGTAGTGCAGTAGGCAGTACCTCGTCGGCGTGGCGCGCGCGGCGCTCGGGGCTGCGGCGCGGCGACGGCGAGCGGCGCGGCGGCGAGCACGAGCGCATCCTGCGGGGGGCGGCGTTACAGGCGCGTCTTGCCACTTATACTACGTGCGGGGCTTAAGCAATACTCAGGTACGGCTTGAAAGAACCGTCGCGCTGGAGAACTTATGGAGAGGCCTATGTCCAGCAGTGGACTGACCTTATATGTTTCGTTCTATTCTCACAAAGACTACCACAACCTCTTAACAAATCAATAATTCACTTGTGAGAAAAAGACGCCACTCTACACTTTATAAGGCACTTTCACCCTCACACAACTGCAAGTCTTATTAGAAGAGATTGTCAGTAGACCCTTAAGATTCTATATATAATGATAATCTAACATAGTATTTGACTATGGGCCTGTTTACCATCGCCACATGAGTTCCCATTAAGTTACATGATAGATTTTCTCATGCAAAGAATGTCAAATTTTTCAATTTATCAGCACCATAGCAGCTATTTAGTGATCGTGGAACAATCCGTCAGAATTTTTTCCGAAAAATATTGAAATACGTATGGCATATTTTGGAAATCTGTATGACAGACTAAACAGTTTTTTTTTGTATTCTAATTCCGCTCACCTCCTCCGCAGTCCGGCTCTATTCGCGTTGATGAACTCCTCCTGCCTCCGCAGCAGGTCATCATCGTCGCTGCGCGGCCGGTGAGCGTGAGCCAGGTCATTCTCTATCTCTATGGTTGTGTTCTCTATGTATCTGTGACGAGAGATATCAAACATACATTACATGATAAGGTAATACAAGTTCAACAGGGTTTAAAGAAAAAACGACTCCTGCATTAACGATATTAAATCCTTGTGTAGTAGGAGGTTTCACAAACATTCAATTCACATTCACAAAGACACCCAGTCTCAGGACAAGAATTCGTGGATCACATTAATGCTTGTCTTGGGGGGATCAAACCCGCGAGACGTCGCGCTCTATGGGTTTGGCGTGGTGGCCTTAACCACTCGGCTATTCCTCGAGTCTACTACACTACATATGTTGGACAGTAAAATTAGTTGCTTTCAGGGTGGCAGTCATTCCAAGTAAAACATTTGATGTACATAGGAAACTTTTAATCAGGAAGATGACAGCATCTCACAAATTAGACCTTTCTTTTAAATTGCTATGCAATGGGTACCATCAAATTTGCATGCTGTGATTTTACAGCAAAGTGTATAAGACTATTGTAATGCTTTCACCTCTTATCTCACAATTTGAGAGAATAAAGATATGTATATAATTTGATTAACCGACTTAAAAAAAAGGAGGCTCTCAGTTTGACCTGTTTGTATGTACGTTTGTACGCGATTTTGTGATGATTTTATTAATTAACAAACCGAAACGACTTTAAAACAAATTTCTACAGTAGTTACATCATCTTTTATTCATATTCACTGAAACATCCAAGCCAAAAGCTTGCCATACCTCTGCGGCGACCGCCTGGCGTGTTTCCTGATGGCCGCTCTCGCCAACGCGTTGCGCTGCTCAGCGATGAAGCGTTCTGCGGCGTCATCTATATCCTTCACCGGACCTAGAAAACATATTAACAATAAGGATAATGTCACAAACAAGCTACTATTTATTGACTTAGTAATATCAGAGAAAAATAGTAAAAGAGAGTATTAACTAATGTGCTATAAGTTAGGAATGCGTCTTTTTGTAACAATGTTCGTTTTGCCATTGCGATTTTATATTTGACTGTCATATATCATGCATACCAAGGAAGAGCATGACTTATAGACATGGGAAAGAGTATCAATGTAAGATGTCTTCATACACTAATTTATATATTTCATGTAGTATTTAATAGGAGTGTTCACTCGTTCGATACAGACACAAAATTGTGATCAAAAAATTATGTTAGAAAAGGTACGAAGAAAGGACTCTAAACCACTTAGGTTGGACAGACATATTACTGGCTAAACAATATATTATAAAGTCATATTCATTTACTTGAAAAAGGAGGATGAAACTGTAAATATGGTAATTAGTATATAACACATAATGAAGCAGAACTAGTTCTTTATGAACGAGGCATTTATACTTAATATTAAAGTATTGGTGTCTTTCTATGGTTTTTTTACTAAGGACATTTACGTCATTTACTATTTATCTTAGTCTACATATTTGTATAAAAACATAAGCATGATACATAATGTGCAACATATATCAATATTTTAGTGCCGATACGTAATTCGATTTTTTGTCAATCGTTTAAACACAATTTTCTTTTTGGCGCTCATTGTATAAAGCACCCCTGAAGGGCCAAAAATGCCATACATGTTTAGCATTGTCTATGCTATGGAACGTAACAACATAATTATAAATATCGGCACTAACTGTCGCTACACAAACCATGCAGGGTGCACAACATAAACTACTTTATTACCGAATTTGCTCTCAATCGTGGGACTGAGCGGCGGCGACTTTGGTATCCGCGTCGGTATGTAGACTGGCAGCCCTATGACATTTTGTTTATTACTTCCACGAAATAGGCACAATATAAATAAGTTTGTACACATCTGACTGTCAAATATGTTAGGTATAAAACTTTCTTGAGTAATGTAATATGTTTCAACACTAGGCCACTTTTAAAATTTACAATTAGTATAGTGCACATTCAAAATATTCGATTAATTGTTCTGTGAAATTGATCCTTAGTATTTTCATATAAGTTAAACAGAAGTTATAATATTTACCATCGACAGGAGGCTGGAAGTTTCCTTTGAAATGTGGATTGATCAACACTTTCTTGCCGGCGAGACCTCCCGGAGGCAAGTTTGGCGGCAAGGCCACCGGCAACATGCGGACTTCGGGCTCGCGCGGCAAGTCCTTAGGCTTCTCCAGGCTGGGCCCCGGCAAGGCCTGCCGTATCGTCACTTGCGGCATGTGAGTGGAGTTGGGGACTATCTCACGCATCGGCGGCGCGTACTGTCTTGGAGGGAAGTTTGGTCTGAAGAACACTGGCGGTGGTCTAGGCTCAAAGTTAGGCCTGCCCTGGTTGAAAGGAGGCCTCTCTTCCATGTTAGGTCTGAATTGGAATCGGGGGTAGAACGGTCGTTCTGGGTGGTTTGGCCTGTACATGGGTAACTCTTGAGGTAGGATGGGTCTCTCCGGGGATATTTCTGGACCCATTTGGGGTATATTGGGGGGTTCTTGTCGCATGTTTGGGCGGATGTCTGGCCTCATTTCGGGGTGGGGCTCTGGCCTCAGCTCAGGCCTCATTTCAGGCCTCATTTCGGGCCGGCTTTCAGGCCGAGGAGGACGATTGTTAATAGATCGTAGTTGTTGTGATGGGGGGTATGGTAAGCGTTGGTTGAAGTTGCCCTGTGAATGTGAGGAATAGTTTCACTAAGTTGCATAAGTGGCTTAACTTTTATGAACTTTTACATGCATATTTAGTAAGTCTGAGAATCGGCGTCTTTCTTACCCCCAAGTAATTTTTACCACTTTGTTTTTTTCTACACCAGAAATATGGTAAAACAATGTGTGCTGGTTTAACCAATACATGTACAAAGTTGTATAATAGCATGATGCAAATGGAATTCTCCACCACTAGTTCATAACTCAATTGTTTTGGATCCAGTCACTACATGTGAATACTTTAGCTAGTTTATGATAAGTAGTACAGTGTAGTAGTGTTCTCACCCTGTGCGGGTAGCGGCGGTAGTGCGGCGGGTAGCGCGCCGCGAACTCCGCCGAGCGCCACACGCTGCGCCCGCGCGCGCCGCCGCGGGGGATCACTACCTTGTCTGGACAACACAGGCCACGACATTAGTGAACCCACATCACTAAATAGGGGCAATAGGGGTTTAGAGGTGACCAAAAGTTACAGTGAATCTGATAAGAGCTTGACTGTAATAATATTAATTAAAGCCTGGTAGATACCCCATCACATTTTAGATTAATGTTCTCAACAAAGCCTCTGCGTGTTAGACCTGTGTCCCCGTGCACGCCTTTAAAAGGACCGGGTCTCTTTCCATGAAGTTATCCCGTAACAAAAAAGAGATACAATAATTAAAGTCAAATCTCAACATAACTTCGTTAAAGTTTTACGATGTATACACACTTACCCAAAGAGTCTGGTATATCCCTGACTTGCGGAAGTCGCTGTGCGCCGGGCGGACGCTCCGACACGAACCGCTCGCGAGGGCCGCCCAAATCACCATCTATTGGAATATCTAGAATGCAATTGGAAAATATCTGAGGTTAAAACCAGTTTGTACAACAACAGCTCACAACACAAAAACTCATAGACTGATATGAAAAATATAACTTTCTTTTCAGGAATTAATGAATTTGTCTCGATAAATGAAAAGAAAAAATTTGCGGCTGCTGAGTCAGTTTTATATCAGAGGTTCTAACACCAACTTCCATGGCTATGACAAAATAAGCTCCATGACAAAATAATTTCCATTGTTGTGCAACAAACTTGTACATGCAAAATCTCAGCTCAGTAGGAAGATAGGAAGTACATACATACTATATTTAAATTGAACAATTTGACTACACACAATAGGACAGATGAAAGTATATAAAAGATTTATAAAATCTTTCAGCATTATTAACAAGATGATTACTCAGGAAGTCAGGAGTTACATAGGGGAAGTAGCCTTGGGCTTTGCTGGATATCTCATAAATCTATAGATGTTAAATACCCCCAATGATGTACTTATATAGTCATGTTCCTGCATATGCAATTATGTTACTTACTTGGCACAGGTGCATTGATATCTGACGGCACAATTTGCGGTGACTCTTGTGGAACCGCTGGCTGTAATGAGAAAATAAATATGGAGAAAATAATCGAAATTAATAGTGGAATTGTTCTTTTCAAGCACCCATAGACTTGCTGCACCAATTAGATTCAAATTGCACAAAAAATCTTGAAAAATATTATGATACTGTACTATTACTTTGTTTTAAAAGATCAGAATATTGCATTGTAATGACGTATAGTTGAGCAACTCAACAATATCCCTCACATGTTCATCTATAATTCTTCCTTTTTCAGTCAAAATTAGTAAAACCAGAAGATTGAAAAGATTTTAAATAACCAAAGAGGTTTTAAATAACAATTGTAGTTAAACAAACTAAAGATAATATACATAACACTAACCATAGTAGGTGGAACAGTGTGCTCTTCATATGGTGGTTCATACGGTGCATATGTAGTGTGCTGTGGCATAGTTGCGTCCGGAACATCAACGTTTACATTGGGAACAACTGATTCTGTTTCCGGAGGTGGCTCATATGGTAAGATCTGCAAGTAATTTGTTAGTTATTACTTGTTAATAACTTTAATCCTTTGAATGAATTGGTATCTGATAAAAATATATATAAAAAAATACTGCAAGGGCAAGGAAGGATGGGTATTGTAGAAAGATAATATCAGAGAACAACAAAGTGGCACTTCCAGTTGTAATCTGCTCAATAATGCATTACCTACATAAGTGAGGATTTAAGTAACATAGAAAAGTGGTAGATCATTGAAATTACGGGTAATTTTAACGGCGAGCTAGATTTTGAGGACTCTGTATCATAAACTAACAAGGGTCGATCGCATTTAACTTAGTTGAAAATATTATTGATAGCTTGAAAAGAATGAATTTAACTTCAATATTATAAAACTCCGCCCCTAAGATGACCCACTGACAAAATTCGCTTACCGTGTTGCTGTATTCAATGCCTCGGTTATAAGAATTCTCCGGTAAAACCATATCAATTTCTCGGTAAGGCCCGAGAGACGAAGGAACATTTTGAGGCACAGCGTTATCATAGTCGTCGGCCAGGAGTTGTTCCTCTTCCTCATTGCCAAGGTTGTAGTCAGCAAGGCTCTGATCGCCCAAATCGTCACCTAACAAGTCTTCACTGCAAAAATAACGATAATTTATCGATTACGGTCATAAATAGAACACATGTCACTATATTACGACCCCAATAACAAAACAGTAAAGCACAAGTTTTAAGCATATTATCAATCACACTAAGCACCATGATAATTTTACACAGCTACTTTACGTGAAACTACAGAGATTTTACATAATATAACAAAATAATTGTTAAAATACTAACTTGTCCGACATGTTGACAACAAATAGCGTACAAATTGTGAAGACATAGACTATAGAACCTTTAGTTATTCACGTCCACAGGCTATCAAGATAACTGCGATCGCAATAGTCTATGATAAAAAATATTGATTGCTAATTTGCTACACTATAAAAATCCGTTTAAAATTAAAACTTCGAACAATATGCGGAGATCGTTTATTCAAATACTCCAAGCTGGATAAGGTTCTGGTTTAAATTCATTTTGTTTATGTCCTTAAAATATACTTGCGGCGCCTAGCTTAACACACTTTTTCCGTTGAGCTAAAATGTTAATCGATCCTACACCCCATGGCAAAAATTAAAACCTTTTTAGAACGTTTTCATAAACAGATCAAAAACTCATCACTGATAATCTGATAATCTCAAGATAATCTTGAGTCTGCTGAGTCTGCTAGTTCCATAGACAATACATAGTACCTACCTTAGTACCTACTGGCACTGTCAACCAGTGTCTGTCAAGCACTGTCGCCAGTTCCTATATATACTTACTATACTCTATGGTCGCCAGTTAAGGTCGCCAGACTCGCCACTCGCCAGAGTAAATGTATTCTGTGGTTCTGTGGTTCTGTGCTGTCAACTCACTATGTTCTGTCTGTTTGATTGTTGCTGGTATTAGTAAATAATTTTACCATCTTAATTACGAGAAATGGGTGACTCTGACGGTGACATTGAATATTTAGATGAAGATGCTGACATTGTTCAGCAGTGTGTGCAAACAGTACCAATATTGGTACCCCAATACGAGGAGAAGGTAACCCCACTGCTAATCGAACGCCAACCGGCTGAGAGGAGAAGAAAGCGAAGAAAAGACGAAGAAGATTCCGATTATGATCCTTCTCAAGATCTCACACCTTCGAGTCCACCAAGTACCAAAGGCAGAAAAAGAAGGCAACATGTTGTGAAAAAAGTTAAAGCTTACCACAAAGATGTTGTTCCAAGTTTAAAAGTGGGCCCTGGAAGGAAACCTAAATTCTTTCCCGCCAAGGAACCACCTTTAGATCGAAAACAATGTAATATTAGAATACCAGATTATGACGATCCGTTGTGTTTGCCTGTAAAAGCAATTAAAAACGAGACTACTGACTTAAAAAGGTTGAATGATTGGAATAATGTGTGCCTAGAGCATTTCAAACACTGTGACAATCTACTTAAACCGGAGCGAGGTGAAACCCATAGTTCTACCAGAACAGTTGTTTTTCGCAATGTTGTCAATAAACAGTCAAGTATGTATTCTATATTATGTACAAAACCATAATGCATGCCTTGGCCTCTTTACTGTTAATTTTTATAATTCACATGTAATCATTTTAATATTTACAGACAAACTAGAAACTACAATTTGGAGTAAAACCTGTGTAGAAAATGAGGATGGTGATAGGAAATCAGAGATATTCCAGTGTGTTCTTCCTCGGTACAAGGAAAAAAAGGTCTTGACAACATTTGGTCTTGGTAATAGGAGACCAAAACCCTACCATGTTTCTGATGAGGTTATCTTGAGTAAGGAAGAGGGGAAAGATGGAGAGGTCCTGGTTGTGTATAAGCCTAAGGAGTCCTCGTCTGCTGTGTATAAATTAGTGGCATCCTATGATAAGTAAGTGTTTTTATTTTATGAATTTCTTTTTTCATATTTTTCACTGTTTTCCTTAACATAATTATAAGTAGTCAACAAATTATTATTTTTCTTTTACTACTGCTTTCGCTGCATTATGTGCTACATTGTGTGTTTCTCAACAACAACACAACTATTTTTCTTATTCATTTTTTATGTCCTTTCTATCATGCAAATGCCTCTTATAGTACTAGTTCTTTTTATTTTTCTCCCTGTCTTTTGCCATCAATGGTACATATATTAAATAACATGTTTTCAACCTTACTCCAGGAAGAACTCCGATGGATCTCAAGAGGAGCCTGATGATAAAGATGATGATGAAGACGTCAAGATGTATATGAAGGAGCTGGCGTACTGCAAGATGTGTGCACCATGCTACCAGACCTCGTGGAGGGGAGTCAAGAAGAATTCAAAGAGTAAGTATAGTTTCTAATGATGATTCCCAGACTTATCTGAAATGTTAATCAAATGCAAATAATCTTGCGAACAAGTGTAGGTATACAAGTTTTAAAGGTGTTAATATTAGGTATAGTTACTGGCACGGATCTTGAGCACTCGGCGGAAGAGTGGGGATCGCTTAGCGCATCGTAAAATAAATCGCCAATCTATTGTGTGTACTGCATGCAACTGCAGCAAAGAACGAATTTCAACCAATCATGAGTGACGGCTATGACGCGATGTGATGCCCCGCGCCTCACTTCATACCGCAAAAGGGACCCAAAAAATCACTTCTGCGCAGGTGAAGGTCAGCGCTCAAGATCCGTGCCGGTAACTATAGGCTCTTAGAACTTGTTGCCTGTATTTATACAGTTTTCTATAAACAATAGAATACATGCAATGTCATGTTAAAAATATACAATTTTAATTTTATGAGACTAATTATAGTTACTTTCATTGTATTAATTCAAAAGCTATTAAAAATATTAATGATACATTGCAAATAACAAAATTAAAGTTAAAATTATTTTTCTTCTAGGAATTCACTTACCGAGTAATAAGCCTTTTTAAAAAGAAAATCTTTTAGCTTACTTTTAAAAATAACATTTGAATCTGACATGTCTATGAATTTTAAATGTTTGGCCAAAATTAATTACCTACATAGGTTACAGAGAATTATCATGGTTATAACTTGTAAGAATTTCTACAGTTGTTTTATAAAAAAAAAACTAGAAAATTGTCGGGCCAAAGAAACAATTCATTAGTTTTCATGGTCCTGCACCTCCTTTTTTAGATTTCTGTGGGTCTTAATTTGCCATAAAAAGTAAAAAAAAAAAAAACAATATAAATTGTATAAAACATATAATAATGTGATGGTGGATGGTTTGTCAACAGGTCTTCCGCATTTGGCTATTGGTTGTAACATGAATGGTTGTAAAGGCTTTCTTAAATATCTATTTGTTAATATCTTGTATCTTAATGTTTATTTTTTGTAAAGAAGCAATTGCGAATTTTATTATTTTGTTTGACTTGTTGAAAGTTCTTAAATTTCAGCTAGGGCTGCATGACACCTTAATTACCTAAAGAAGTAAAATTTACCATTTTAGATGTACCTAAAATATATATTTCTTAACCACCACTGATACTTACCTGTATCTGTTCACACTGCAAGCTGATCTTGTATGTAGGAAACAGCTATTCAAGTGATGATGTGCTTACTTATATGTTTTTAATAATATTTTCAGAGAGCATTGCCTGTCCTATCTGCAACCGTTCATTTGTGACGGTATACAACCTCCTTGCGCATTTCAAGACTCATTCCTCTGAGGAGGTTCAGAAATACAAGCGGGTTATATCTTCTATATTGGCTGAGGTGAGTTTACTTACGACTTTACGAATATTAAAGGTTAATATTAATTCCAAAGTTCATCCATCAAAAATTATTTGTAACTAGCTGTTGCCCGCGACTCCGTCTGCGTGGACCCCGTTTCCATAGAAATACATTCCCTTAGTGATCTTATAGCTTTTACACATCTTTTCAACTTTCCCTCGGGAACTATTTAAAAAATCGGGATCGCCTATGTTCTTTTCCATGTCAATGGCTATATGCGTGCCAAATTTCATACGAATCCGTTCAGCCGTTTTTCGTGATTGAGTAACAAACATCCACACTTTCACATTTATAATATTACTAAGAATAGTAAGGATAGTCATGGCAAAAACTAGAGTCGTTCACAGCAAATATCGTGTTCAGCTATTGACTGTGGTCGAAAATTCAGCAGTTTATAGTTATTACATACATCTTCAATATTTTTACTGCCCTACTATTTCTTTTTAAAATTGTTTCATTTAATAGGTATTGCGTTCCTCCGACGTAACGTATTAACCGCTTTTTTGTGTTTTTAAACAATTTCAGATTGTAGACTATCATTACAAGTGTCGCATCTGTCGGGAGCAGTACCCGAGTATCAAGGCACTGAGGCAGCACATGACTACACATCAAGGTGATTTATTTTTATTTGTACTTGTTCTCACACTCTCACACTCTCATTCACGCGATAACTTCATGGGATGAAACCCGGTCCTTTTTCAAGAAGTACACGGGGATACAAACATACAGAGGCCTTGTTGAGAACTGTTTGTGTTTTTATTATTAATTAGGTCCATGGTTTGCAGTACTAGAGGTCTTACTCATACAAGTCTACTTGGTCCCCTTCAAGTTAGATTCTTGCAGCTGTGAAAACAAGATTGCACACTACACGGACTCTCTTAAAACTACACGACTTTAAGAGGCGGTGGTATTTTTGTTATTTTTTTTCCTAGCCTACTGTGTTCCACTGCTAGGCAAAGGCCTCCCCCAAATCCTTCCACGATTCTCTATTCTGGTATTAATGTTAGGCCTTAAAGTATTAATGGTAATTTCTGACACACTCAGACTCTGCATAGTATACTTTTGTAAAAAATTTTTTCTCGTTTTACAGGTACTGAAGTGTTTACTTGTGAAGTGGGTAACCACACGGCGAGATAGACGTTAAGATAATTAATAAATAAAGTTTACATTTTGCTCCAATTTGTTTTTTTCTTTATTTACATAATTTTATATTGAATCAACACTCATTCCTCTGATGAGGTTCAATTACTATGCTATGTTACTCGTCCAAAGTATATAATGTCTTTCGCCTACATTCGATATTTGACCAAGAGGCATGATGTACGATCTCGTCATAATATTTATTTTGACTTATTGCTTTACTCTGCTCCCCTCTGCGTCTGGGGAAATAATTCACTGCCCTTCTTTCCATTCGATTCCTTCAAGGTTTGGGTCAGCGGATCTATCTGATTAATCTATCTTATTGTACCATGGCTGACAAACATTTAATATCTGAGATATTCAGTTAACACAGCCTATCGTGCCTCTGATGGACACGGGTCTCTCCCAAATTGTGCCGCCACACCCGGTCCTCTTGCCTTCCGAATCCTTTACAAACTACAATGATTAAACGATATCTTATTAATTTTATAAACAGAATAAATTGTGATTTTCACCAACTAATATATTGCGGACATGCCATCTATTAGAAGACATCCGAACTAGGGTGTTGTTAGAAAAGTTAAAAGATGAGCTAGTAGCCAAAAACTGACACAGATTTAATTTATATATTTTATTAATTATAGTAACTACTATTGAAGTCACGGTTTAGTCCTGTTCAATTGAAATCGAAAGAGAAATCCCGCACTTTTGAAATGCAATCCTCACTACGACTATCACTAGATGGCGTTAGCAGTAGGTTACGATATGAGTATAATAAAATTTTCACTTGTGGATTAAAATCAGCTGTTCGATTGGTTTTCTTACTACTGGTTTCTATTGGCTTTTACTGTATCACTATGAGTAACTAGAAAGGAAACTATGATAGATTTTCGATTGAAATGAATTTTGTAATATTAGGAAAGATGAAAAAAAACCTTTTGGATATTCGGCTAGTAGGTTAGAACATATTATCTATGCTAATCATTACGGCAGTGGCTTATGTCGATGAATTCAGTCACTCAGTTGATAATTAGATTTGGAAATTATTGATATAGGTACTTTTACGTTTATTCACAGTCTGGGAATTTGAGTGATCTTAATTACCTAATGCTTTTTACAGAATAAATTATTTCTCATATTTCATATGTTCAATGCGAATAATCCATTCAAAGCTTTCGAATGAAAATTTTACAACAATGTCTTGTAATAAACAAAAAGGATATGATATTACAGTTTGAGATTAGATGGCGTTGTGTGAAAGGTTAGATTATACAGGTCAACAAGAGTATATGGTTATACTTATCACTTTTTTCGTAAACGATCAGTTATCAATCTTTGCCGTCGTTGACAGCGACAGGCTCGCATCGCTGCACACACCATTATTATTAATATCCCCGCCACACAATATCTCCGTCACTCTAACATCTTTCGACCCTCAAATTGGCACCCCAAAAAAACATTAGATGACGTAAGCAGGGGTGGGTTCATTGCACTCTCATCCCTGTGTCGTAAACAAGAGTCAATGACCTTGTCACGAGGGTTAGAAATTTTGTTAGAAAAAAGCTTTGACAGTGCATAGTCAAGTCATGGCTTATTAAATGTACCGTGACTTGATAAGTTGAAAAATGGTTGGGTCCGCGGTTCCAGTAGCACGGCAGTGCAGGGGCCCCTGTCTGTCATATTGTGAGTTTGGACATGTTATTCGCTTAACATTCAGCGAGAAATGTTGAATAATGTACAGTTATGTAAAGTTATGTAATCCTCGTTCTGTCGGCCCAAATATTTTGAATATTTTATTTGTGGCTGTTGCTCTGCCCGCTAAAAATCTAAAATCATTCCAGGGGACATAAAATCGAGATAATAGTATAAGTTCCTTTGTCCTAACATATTAACTAAACCCCTTTTGTCCCGATTTTCCCGATCCAGATTAAGAATTATCGGTCAACCTAATATTTCGCTTCAAGTCGTTCGTCTATAGAAATAAAGAGAAACTATGATTTGGACACATATTTTTATATCAGTATTAGTCCTTATCACATGTAAATATCACGTGTATTAGATTCAGTACTCTTCCCAGAAACGAGTACTAAACGAGTACTAAAATATTGTTTACACACCTAGGTGTGGTAATATTGTTTAAAAGGTGAACAAATAGATGCGCAAATATCTTAACAGAAAACTTTTTTTAATCAACAAAAACACAAACTTTTAATACCAATCAGAAGATTAACAAAAAACCATCATTAAACATTCTGCACAGCAAAACAAAACGATATCAAAAATGGACAAAAACAAAACAGTTATGATCAATATCCGCGATACACGAATGATTCTGGGTGCCGATGCCGTACCTACATCCTAACGCAATCACCCTTTGTAAGGGAGGAGGGTGGTATGTGGGGGTGGGGGTGGGGGTTCACTCTGTTTGACATCAACCTTTTGAACACACTTTATTAAGCCGCGTTTTATTGTGTCGGTGAATATGTTCACCTGTGCGATGTTATTGGGTAGGTTTTACATACACTAGGTACTAATTGTATAATACGTAATTGTTCTCGGTTTATTGAAATTGAATTTTTTGTAAAGAGTACTTAGGTTTATATTTAATATGGCTGGGATTTTGGTGTATAAAGTAGGATTATGTTACATATTTGAATAGTTATGCCATAAGTGCCTTATGGCATAACTATTCATAAGTTATGTCATATTTGCTTTAGCGCAGAGAACTTTAAAAAGCAATCGTAAGTATTCCATTCATCTGTACTGATCAGCTGATCGTTTATTTTGTACCTAAATGTCAACTCGACTTATGCTTTTTTTCTATGTATCGTCCACTTAACTACTATTGTATTAAATTGATGTGAATCTGGACTTCCCTCACTTAGGCACGTCGTCGTCGATATATCGAACTTGCCCCAACTAATAACACCTCCCTTTCCACCCTCTTTCCATCCCTGCCTTCGCCGATATCGCAGGGTAAGATTTTGACACCTGATATTGTTGTTACCGTAAAGGCAGTGATTCGATGTTGTGGACTATTGGCAAATTTTCTCATGATAGTCAGGAATAAAGGTCTTCTACGAGTTATGACATGTGGTACTATATGTTCTATGCTATATATAGATATGTGCTATTTCTTTGGCACATTAAAGTTACAGCATGTTTTATACGTCTTATATTAAGTTTAAAAATATAAATAAGAAATAAATATAAATATATGTTTATAAGAAACCACTTTATAAATATAATATAAACAGTTCCCAGTCCTGTAAGTCATATTATATGAACACTAGCAGTAGCTCGCGGGTCCGCCCGCTACAAACGCCAAATGATCGCACGGGAACGTAAAATAGGGATAAAAACTATTCTATGTGTTAATCCGGGTTACCTATAAACTATCTGTTTACCAAGTTTCAATAACCGAAACCCGTTCAATGGTATTTTCGAGAGAGAGGATCATCATCATCAAATATCCATTCATCCTTACATACCTACTTGCAAACTTTCTTGCAACGCGTTTATAATATTAGTAGGATTACTATTGTGCCTTTTTGAAAGATATCCAGTTGAATAATAATATATCTTAAAGCAGAGAAGTAGAGCTAAAGGAAAACCTACTTTATACTGATCGATATAGAGTATAGAATGAAGGAAGAAAGGAGACAGTACGAGTAACAAGATTAATACATTTATTTGAGTGTTTATAGTTGAGTAATAGAAGCTTGAAGCACAATTGAGTGAAGCCTTAGCTATGTAGATACAGGTACCATTCGCTAGGGTGAGGACCTGAAATCAAAATAACAGGTTAAATACGTAATCAATCAAAAGGAAAAAGAAAAATATAGCGTTGAGGTTGAGGGCATTAAGAAAATGTCGCGGGTTCGATCCCCATGTAGGACAAGCATTTATGTGATCCACGAATGCTTGTCCTGAGTCTCGGTGTTTTTGTGCCATGTGACTTGAATGTTTGTGAAGCCCAAGACATAAAGATGAAACTCCTTGATGTCTAGCCTTTCTTGAAAAAAAAAAACCTCTAAGACTCGTATTTACAAGAGTCAGTCGATGAGTTTCTTCACAGAATTAGAAAATGTTATTTATATTAAGACATGCGACGAACTCCAAACGATATTTACGAAGATAAGAAATAAAAACATCTCATAAAATAATGCTGAAATGAATTTTATCTATAGAACTTAATAAATGTGAGCTGAAATCATTTTGATTGTTTTTTTCGGCTAGTTTATGTGTCCAACAGTTTAAGCGAATATGTGACGTGATGTTATCAATTTTGTGTAAACTCTTTTGTCTTTATCAAATCAGAAATATTACAAGAAAGATTTATTATATTCCAAGGACTGCATTGCAGTATTTTTATCAATGTTATAAGCTTCGTTAAATATATTAAGTTACATCTTGAAACAGACACGTAGTCAGTCAGTCATAACAATTCTTAGGGCATTGGTCTTCTAAAACTTTCTTAATATTGTTTGTTACAAAGATACATAGAATAAATGAATTTTCCAAGAACATATTGTCCAAGTGTGTGTATTTATGTGCAATATTATTTATACTTTATAAATAAATAATTGAATAATAATATAAACCAATTTTTACTTTTTTTAAAAGCGTAAATTGGATGCTGGATCTGTAAACCAAATATTAGCTAAGTCATCTGGTTCGATTTAGTGAGATTTTAGTTTTGCTTACGTAATAAGATACAACAAAATACCTACAGTCAGACTTTATATTATTATAGTATATAGAAACGTAATGCAGCCACTTAAATTAATAACAAAATCCCCGTCCCATTTGGATATGGACAGACGACAGACGTCCACAGCCAAAACAAACTAAACCAAACATTTGAATTCAACATTTCACCATAATTACAAAGCTTAGTAAACAAACTACCCTTGTGCACACACACAGACACAACATAAAACAAACCCACACTACAGCAAACCAGACAGCCGCGGGCAAAATAAACAGGAGTTATTAAATTTTACCAAAATTTGATCCTTCCTCCTTCAATCAGTGTATACGCTAATTGAAAGCCGGGGCCGCAGGTAAAATGTATTAAATGTACATGACTGTCCCTCCACACGTGTGTGAGTCTGTCTGTACCCATAGCAACCCCCTCGGCTGTATTAATTTCGTCGAGACGGGCCTGATTGATCGGGACATCAAACGCGGACTGCGCTGTTATTTGTGATGCACTGAAGGGTACTTTATTAACGAACTGTCTGTTATGATTTTCGTGTTATTATTTTGTTTTTTGGTACTGAAAATTTTATTTAGTGATAAAGGTAATCAGTTCTTTAGAGTTATGCAGGAATTATTTTTGGTAAATGATGTTTTCAAAAGTATTTTATGTCAATAATGCATTTGAAAATAGCAAGGAAAGCATAACACTTCAAGGCAACTTTTTAATTATACTCAAGTTTTGCTTCACTAGTCCAAAATTAAATTAATGTTTTTCATAAAATGAATTGAATATTCTGATGTTTGAATTCTGATTTCTATGTAATTTTACATAAAGAAAACAAAATTAGTCTGGCGATTGTTCAACTTTTCGTTGTAAGGTAATACTGACTCTTTTTGAGATAATGGATAACAATATTCATTAAAACTAATGCTGAGACAAAAGGCGTATCTCAGGACGCTCTCCAGAAGAATCTTAAGAATCAAGAAGGATCTTAAACTTAAAGTTGCACCTGCATGCGTAAAAACAGTGAATCCAAATAAAGTGGACGCCGTAACGGATTAGGTTACGAAGCAGTTAAACATCGCTATAAGTGAACACATGATCTTGAGAAAAACATGATCTTACCATTACCATTAAAATATTGTCTTCAGATGATCAAAATAACGTGACTAAAATGTTTCTTTTTCAAAGATTTGTATATACATCTAGTTTAAAGCGGCAGTTACAACAACCGGGTCTTCCCTAACATATTGTATATTTATATTTAAAGAGTCTGTCTGTCCACCTTTGTGTTTTGTATCTCGCATCAAAGGTACGAGATGAGGGGAGTGAACTTTATTAAATTCCATTCGGTAAAGGATTTTTGCCGGCTTCAGCGCCCTTTGTCCGGCGCGCCCCCTGCCGGAGGGACATACTAAATTAGTTTTAGCCGTAAATGTGTTTATAGATGCGAAAAGTTCTGGATAAGCTAGGATCATTAGTGAGATGATTTTTTTGTGATGTTTACTGTATATGGAAGTTAAATTTAAGGTATTTTTTGTTAAGTGGTTTTTCTTTAATTTGGCCTTTCCTAATTTAGAAATGCGTTTAGAAAAATTCTAGTGTAGGTACGCGTATTACGAGTTTTATGTGGTTGTGAATAAATGTATTTTACATACTAATGTAAGGGCTGTGTGTTGCAGGGTAAATAATATGTTTAACTATAGCAATATTAAGTTTTCTTGGTGTTTGTAAAAGTATCGTAGAGTACAGAATAATTGCATTTTTAAAAAACTTTTACCCTTTGCTGTTTTTATTTTTGTCCAGTATCATTAGCATCTTTAGAACTTTGATTTGTACTACAAACAATTGCAGAAAGGCTTCAAAATCAAATTTGAATCAATTACGTAAAAGTGCCACTGGGCTACAAAGTACAACGTGACGTTTGTCTGATAATACGTTGCTGTTCTACCCCGATCAGCTGTTGCTATTTATTTAGCATTGTAAATGCGCTCGTGCCGTTCCGGCTCGCTTCGTGCACACTCGGCGATGCAAGCGTGACGGACGGTGACATATGCCACCGAATTAGGGTAATGACCGCAACTATCTGTTTCCAATATTACCGCATTTCGTATTTAATTTACGATTTTTTGTTGGGGTGGATTGGGCTTTTGATTTTGTGGGGTTTTTTTGGAATTGTGTTTGTGATGTCTTTGAAGCTCTCATTCGAAAATTGTTTTCTAAGTTACTGAAAGATACAGTGTAGAATCTTGGGACTTCGTACAGATTTTCTTTCAAATAGGTCAATAATACATAGTTGGCTACACTCAAAAAATGATTTAAACAAGGATTTAAAGACACTTAAAATCACTATGAGTACTTAAACTAAAAGGACAGATTCTGATTAAATCTTTCTCGAAAATTTAGATCTTTTATACCAAAAAAAATATTAACCAAACCCACAAAATAAAAACCAACCTATTCCATAATAAATCTAGCAACGTTTTAACCATCAAAGAGTTTGGACAGCAAGCCGGTCAGTTTTAACCCTCCACCGCCGAGTAAAGCCGCTCGCAGAAATATAATCAATATGACGGCCCCCTGGCTTTGATCGTAGCCTGGTCAATTAGCGCGGTGGCCGCAGCAGCCGAGCCCACACTGCCCACCTCGGATTGGAATCCGACTAGTAATTGGGATGCAGTAAGAGTAGTGTAAGGGTTGATATTTTGTTTTGATTTATACAGGGTGGTTTGATTTGTTGGGTTGAGTTTTTTATCTGATCATTTAATAATGAATAATTCTCACGATATTTACTATCAAAATATTTTTATCAGATCGAATGTCGTATTGCTAGCAGAGTGTTTAAAAGGGTATTATTTAATTTCAAGAACATCTTAAAGTTTTAATTGGGCTTTATATTTGCCTAAAAATGAATGTTTTACTATGATAAAACCCAAGAAAATGAGAAAGTGTATTGTTTGTCGTATTACAGCAAATATTAAAATTTGATTCTTTTGCCGATATTTGACCGATTTGTTATACCAAGTCACTTAACAAATTGTGAGCCGGATTGTTTTCGGTAGCTAAATAAGTTTTGTAGAGTAAGATAAAACTTTTTCAACAATTTATAGCATTACGTAAAACCGTATGTAACCATGACTACTACAAGAAAGAAAAGATCTATGACTCATAAGTCAAACAAGTCTTGACCACAACACCCTGTATACAAGCCCAGCACTCCACAGTCCACTCTATATAATGAAGGCGGAGGTCCGCTGAAAGGGTTCTGATGATCCCTACAGGATTAGCCAACGCAATTAGTACCAGCTCATATGAACCACGTAATCATTCGTATTCATTCTGTCTGTATGTATGTCTGTGTGTCTGTTAAAAGTCCACGCGTACCCCATTAGGATAATCCCGTGCTATTGAAAATTATTTTTGTTTCGTAATTATTTTGTAGTATTAATTTTTGGGGAGGACTTTGTTCGGTGAATGAGCTTAGTTATTTAAAAATATGGTGATTGTATTACGAGATTGTAGGTACTATTGTGGCCAGATTTTCATAGGCAAAGAGGTTATTAAACTTCTTTTGAAAAAACGTGTATTTTTATAATTCGAAAGCGATGTAGAGTAGTTTTGAGTTTCACTTGGTGATAAGTGTGACTCTACTTTGATTATTTATTGAGTATCACATATTAATGACAGTAAAAAGCTTTGAAAAAAGTAGTCAAATAAAAATCTCTTACACAAATGTTAAATTATATATGTTTTACGCTACAAAGTTTTTGCAATTGAATCTACGGAGGAATATATTAAAATTATAAATACTACCTTCGTCGAATATTTTTAATAGAATATTTTATGGATTTCCTTTACGGTTCCTCTTCATGAATGACATTTTGGAACCGTGCACCTAGAGTCACTCATTTATACTTATCAAGACTGCTTGAAAATTGGCCTACTTGATATATTTTTTTTTTAATTTTGACTTTCATCTGATAACGCTAGCAACTTCAATTTGCCGGGAAGTCTCATACTGTATAGCCACAAAAAAATTAAGGCTTAGAGTAGCGACAAAAAGAGAGTTTAGAAAGCCTTGAAGTTAAGGAGAGCAAGATAATAACATATTAAAAAGGGCTTTTAAAATCTTAGGCAATGGAATTAATTTGTATGCTCTTCCAGCAAGTTATCGATTAATTATCAATATCAATTAATACACTGAAGTTATTTATAGCAACAATATAAGGTATATGTTATAACGTCACACAATGATGTATGACCTTAATAACATTAATTTATTAGAAACCTTTTGGTGTCAAATGTCTAATTTATTAAATGTCGAAGGAAAAAGAAAAGCACCTGCTGAGTGGTCTCTAGACTTAAAAACTAACTACTTTGCTCCTGTCTCTAATGATGATAAATGAACGAATTATAGGACTATCAAGAGATAGAGAATTATAGAGCCCCTGTTTTTCAAAGTTACTTTAAGATGCAAGGGAGATAGATGGATTAGGGCTCTACGTTCTGACTACGCGTCCATCTAAAGCTCTTTCATAAATCTTAATATTTTGCTAATTTACGCTGTTTTCCCAAACATGAGCAATACTGTGTAAGTTAATCTAATATTTATTTTTAAAATAGTAACTTTTGGAGTTTCTTGCCGGTTCTTTTTCGTAAGAAACACACTTATAATGGCGGCCACCTATGACTGTTGTATTTTTATTAACATTCACAGTTACGTGCACAACTTATCAACATTTTGCTACGCGTAGTAATTGTGCTACGCGTAGACATTGTGTAACTCGTAGCAGTTTTGCTACGACGAAAAACAATACCGTACAGTTTTCATACTAGGCCCACAGCCCTCGGTTGATGGGTTCCTATTGGAATAGGCATCTTGAATTATGTTATTTAGTTATTCATTGAGACAGGTTATTTTACCATCAGGAAATGTACTACCAATATACTTACTATCGAATCGCACCCATACATACATAAATTGATTTTCAGTAAAACTAAAGCTTACCATTTACCGAAGCCTGCAACTCGTATCCTGAAGGATTTAATTATAGAGTTCTAATTTTAGACAGTTTCAGTATTAAACTCTATTCTTAAATCTGTTGTTTTTGCAGTTCATAAAACAAGGCTAATTTAGCCATTTATTTTACGAATTGAAGTCATGTTTGTGTGAAACTAATTTTTAAATTATGTCATGTTACTATTTTATCATGTTGATAAAAAGTTATTGTTGTGTTTCAATAGTATTTACATTTAAAAGCTATTAAATAGCTAATGTTTTCATTATAAATCATTGTGTAGAGTTCAACCCCAGCTTAATGTTTGCAAAAAAAAGGAACTTGCGCAAAGAAAGTTTGTCTCTGAGTGGTTTGTGATAAAAAGAAAAGTGTAATGCCGGAATCCTACAGACTCTACAAAGTTTGACAGTTAGGACTTACATAAAACCTCCTTAACCTCCTTACTCGTTTGTGTAAACTTGGTTTGGTTTGATAAGCGTGTGGTTTCGGCATTACACTAAGTTGATGTTTTGTTACTGAAAGCCGTGACGTGTGATTGTGACAACAATTAAGTGTAGTCGGAAATTAGTAACATATCTACAGATAGTGTTCCCTTTTAGAGATTTTACTTGAGTGTCAAAACATTGTGAAAATATTCTATCAAAGTAAGGGAAAATCAACCATAGATGTGATACTAATTTTCAGCCTTTTTTCGTTTCAGGTCGGATTTTGTGGGATGTCAGGCAAAAGGATGAAAAAAAAGAAACTCATTTCGGGTTTTTTATATATTTAGAACAAGAAATGTATAGTTACAACCATTGAGGATATTAAATATCATATTGTAAAAACTATTGTATAAAGTGAAGAGAATGTGACATTTTTCCATATTTTTTTTTATTATAATTAATTCCAATAAATTAATTAATTTATAGACACATAAATTACGTGAAAATATTAATTAATAATTACTTAAAAACAGCCAAGTATCTACTGATGTAAATATATTGGTTATTAATGCTTACTTTTAGGAATGAGTATTTTTTATTCAAAATCTTTCTAATCCGTATCGAAGGAAAGATGGCGTCAGTGCAGAATCTCTCAAAAGCCCGTCTTGTTTAGTGGCGTTTTTGCACTGGATCATAATAAGCTGTTTGGAAAACTCTACACCAACATAATCCTTGAACGATCTTATAAATTATTGGGAACAACATTTATGACTAAAGACGACACTAAAACTGTCACGGACATAAAAATATATCACCTGTCAAATGTTATTGCATCGTTTTGACATTACATACATTTTTGCTCGGCTCCCGGGGTCCCGGCAGCGCGGCGCGGCGTGTACAGTAGCCGGCGCGCGCGCCCGCGACCCCGGGGCGAGCGTCCTGCCGGCCAACACACGCCACGCGGTTGGACCAGCGGAGCCCAGTTTTAGTGTGACGACCTTATTCCACTACTATTTCTTGTGCAACTTAAACTTTTCTCACAAAAGCTATAAGGTAGAGGTAATTTATTTAAACCGACACAATAATTATTATAGAAATACCTAAGTTTTAGGTACAATATCAACTAAATCGGTTAATACCACCAACACATACAGACATCTACCTCTTAATTTTATAATAATTCATAAAAAGACGAAAATGAAATTTTAACATTGATTTTAATGTTAATACCGGAAGATCTTAAGTGTTTTTTTAATCTTTTTTTTTGCATTTTATTACTTTTATAAAATACGTATTTGTATCAAAGTGACGTCAGCAAGTACGAACAAGGAAAATGGCTGACCGAATTATTCATAATCTCATTTTCTTTAATTATAAATATCATTGCTTTCATTGTCTAGTACACCTTAACTTTGAAGTTGGTAAAATACTTATTCAATACTTTATTTTTGAGATTCTTATCTTACGATGCATTTTTTTCTAAATTATTTCCTATCTTTATCGAGTCTGGGAAGTCGGATTGATTTGACAGTAGAAGGTATACACGAAGGGGCCGGAGGGAGGCTCCGCCGCTCTCCGCTACTCTCCGCTCTCCGGCCGTATGGAGGTGAGTATTGACTATCAGTAGCACTAGGATATCACAATCTACTCTGCACGCCGAGTTCGCTCCCATCGCGCGGACGACAAACAATAGTGATGTGCGCCTATTCCTAACCTAACAGACGTATCGAGTGAGTCAGAGAAAATTAAATTACTATTACGGATTATTGTATCAGGTAATTAGATTAACGAGACGGCAGAGTCTACTATTTGAATACGATATGGGAACAAACCGTGGTCGTGCAGCTTAAGAGGAATCAACACCGAAAACGAATACTAATAAATAGACAGTGAAATTGATATTACATGATATTACTTTTTATTTTAAATTCGAAACTATTGGTTATTAATATTTTTTTTATTCATAATTCGCTTACCCGAAGCAGGACCGATCCTCTGATGTTTATTTACATATTTATTGCAATCTGTTATTTACCCGACGGCGTATTGTCAAGCTAATTTCAATCTAATATCTTTGTAAATAAAGCTTTTTACTCAACGTCAGGTCGATTCATTTAAATTTCGCTCCGGTTTTTCACTGTCTATAACGATTATTCAGGGATAAAAACATATAGGTCTATTTTAGACAGAATCGTTAACAAGATTAGTTAAAAGGAATTTTATTCGAAACAATTGTACAACACTATGTGCTCGGAACATTTGTGACGATGATCATGCGTTAGAGGGAAGCGGCTGCCGCTGCCGAGGAGCTGCATTTATAAAATTATCGATACACGTATTAACTAGGAAGCTATTCTAGAGAAACGGATCCAAAATACAAGGAAGTACATGCTGAGCAAATGTATTAATTATTAATAATTTTATAACAATACAGCTGTAGCAGCATACAAGTATTAGTTAGGTGTTGTGCATTGCGTTCTGTTTACTCTCACTAGAAATTTTGACATTTATGAAGTAATAGTAACACATTTAGTCGATGTCTCGAGTTTCCTACGACGTGCAAAATATTCCAATCGATACCGGGCTGGCGCGCGCGCAGCCGTGTCGCAACACTAGACGCGGTATTCTTTATTAAATTGAGCATTGCGTTGGGCGTCGAGTATCGAGACACAGGCTGTGTTCCACTGAAATATTTTTACGCGCAGAAATATAAAACTTACGTATTTATTTACTATGGAAGATCATTTCTTCATTTGTGACCTAACTATCGGAATCGCGTACTTCTCGGCCACAGGGTATATTTGTGCTTGCGTCCGAGCTTAAGGCCATTCCATGCTAACACGACAAGCTGCATATGCATACTCTACATGCTTTTATTCCCATCGTACACCACTATTTCTATACCATTATTTTCACATTGGACAGTCAAACAGATCACGCTCTGGTTTGGAGTATTTATTTTCAATTGATTTACTTATTAAATATGGGCCATTAACCATGTTTTGTACGCGTGATGCATGATTGTAATCACAGAACAGAGACACGTAGTGTGCTAGCAACCTATGTCTTATGTACTATCGCAATCTTATTAACATTTATTGCCGCACGTAACCGCGCGCGGGCTCAGCGACCGCGCCGCTCGCGCCGGCTCAGCCGACCCGCGCGCAGTGCCCGCCCCGTGCGGGACGGGCTCATGGAGATACATGCATTCCTTATATTATAAGAGTGGTGTTCAATGGTAACAGGGAAGAATTGGTAACGAGTCGGTGAAGGCTCCATTCACGCCAAGCCTCAGGCAGAACTCACGCGCGCGACAATCGATTGGGAAAATATGAACGCCGGCACAATACGAAGCGATTGGGAAGAAAATGTGTGCCGACAAGAGTCCTATGAAATTAATTTCCCATTTCTCTGTTCTGTGATTTAACTTACGTTAATATTTTATTTATTAATTACGATCAATCGTCACGTGTTTCTTTTAACTTTATTTTTGCTAATTTCACAGCCTCATTGTCAATTAGCCTATGCGTATTAGAGTATTGTTTCTGTGTTGCCAATTAATTACGTTTTTTAAATATTTCTTTAATAATATTATCTTTTAATTTCATAAAAATGCATCAAAACTCCGTTCAAAAAGTAGCCGTTATGCTATTGATCAGATCCCTTGTCACTTAGTGGGGTTAGTTACTTAGCATCGACGTTTATCCACAACCTATTACCATAGCTTTGTAGATAATTCCATGGCCGCGGGTTTAATTGCCAAACCTTCTTCTAATAAAGATCCTGATCACAACTCTAGTTCAGTCGATGTTATTTTCTTTTTTGTTGTGTTGCCGGCCTGTGACATTTTTCTCTTAAAGGAGGTTTCATTTGGGTTACTCTAGCGATACCTACGAAGGTTGATTTTTTTTTATTAGGCACAGACCATGTGACCGGCGTTAGTTTAAGTATAATACTGCACGATAGCAGTTAAAACCGCGGCCATATTGAATTAGTAGAACGTTTTGCGTGTCTGCCGCTTATACCTATGAAGATATGAATTACAGTATATTTTTAAAATACATACAAAAATATTATGTTAATTATGGTGTAGTTATTACCCGAGTGTTCTGTTATAAAATTCACAATTATTTTTATTGCTTTTCGCGTTACGTACTACGGGCGAAGCCCTCTAAGCTATTGAGCACTATTATTAATTTATTATTATTTTTAATAATTATTACCGAAAGAAGAGGGGCGCACAAAACATTCTACTAACTAGTGACGTAACATCTAACCGAACTCCTAACAAACAATTCACTCCAAAATATCTTTTTTTGCATTTTTATATCATTTGCAATCTCATTATTTCTTATTTATTATCTAAAAAGTCGATGAAATTTCAGTAAAATACTTTGGTGTTTTATGTTTCGATTCAAAACGACGTATTAAGCTTTATTATACGCAAATACTCGAAAAAGTAACGTTTAACAAGGATTTGTATAATTCAGTTATCAAATTATAACGTAACGCGAGTCCATCCCAAATTAATTTAGCACATCCATGCTCCCGATCTAGATTAATTGCCCGATATATTTCCCTAATAAATAAATCAATTTAGGTTTACCTCGTCGAAATCCCGACCAGCGACCGCTTCTATCGACTATCGATATGACAGCAGGCCAACACTAGCGCGCTCGCCTGTGCCGCTATGACTAGAGGTGGAACAATATTACTACGCCGATGTCGATAGAAACCGTCGCTATACAAATATAATAATTATAAATTATAAATATCAAATAAGTTAAATGCACGCCTAGATTTACACATAAAATACAATTAATTGCACATACACTAAATTAATGACAGTAATCTAAGATGAAAAAATTTATCATGAAATTATCATTAAGATTATTATTATCAACATTGACCATTAACTTCAACTATTCAAAATATCAAATATTTTTTTTATTTAAATTTAATAATGATTCCTTTCGGAATATATTATGACTAGAATAGTTGAAATTTTCATGTTGAATGAAAACAACACAAAACACAACAACTATTTATAACCTAAGAGACGTCTACATAGTATAGATAATAAGTAGGTATAGCAAAACTTGTGCTTCACACGCCGACCATACAAATACTATTTACTTTGCCAACCGTACGAATTTCTTTATAAATTAAATCAAACGTAATCGCCGTTCGCGAACGTCACTCCGATCAGACGAGTTGTCAAACGCGTTGACAGCTGAAGTGACGTCCGGGAACGCATAGGTAACTCACGAATTTTATCTAAATTAATAAGAGTACTCCTAATAAAAGTATTAATACTAAAAATGGAATGTCAAAGCATTTCTCAAGCTGTATCGAAATCAAGCGATTTTTTTGTCGTTTTTATATTATTAAATTAATTGAAAAAATGAGTGGTTATCGATTCGCGCGTACTTGGTGCGGATAAACAAATAGTTTACAATAAATAGTAAACAAACGTGGCGCTAAACTCCACACATTGACATTATGTCAACCAACGCCTCTTCGAGTCATTTTGATTTTTTAATAATATTTTTTTTATTAAATTACTGGCTATTAGTTATTGCACGTTTTACATTTATAATAAATATATAAATACTTGTAAATTTTAATCTCCATCTTTGGTATGTAATGAGTAGATACCTATTTATTTTTAATATTTGAAATGTTACAAAACTGTTTTTACATAATAAGTATATATTTTTTTTACAAAAATCGTAGGGTCGTTAGGACGGCACGATATTTAAAATATCTATTCAAGTTCGATGTTTCATAATAGGTCTTTATCGGATCAAAGTTTATGATATATAGATACTAGTGTGACGTGTTGAGACGCGGCATTTACAGATTAGTTATTCATTTATTTAAATTAAACAACTTTTTTTCTATTTACAAATTTCCATCTAGACTAAGACAATTAAAGCCTAGTTCGAATAGACGCAGGGCCGCATCCATACATTATATAATAGCAGGTACCGATCATATGTTTAGACATCGATTTAATTATATTTTGGAAACGATATCGTTAGACTAGAGTATGCACCATTGTTCCGCGAACGGCCTCATCCTGGCGGGGGGCGCGGGGGCGCGGGGGCGCGCGGGCTGCGGCCCCGCCCCCGGCCGGCCGCGGCCCTCGCCGCCGCGTGTGTGCGCTCCCGGCCCGAGCTCGATCGATTTTCGCCGGCTCGCCGAGCTACCATCCGTCACCTCCGAACCGACTTGGCATCGCCCGTCGTGTTAAGCGTAATACCACAATCGAAAATGTATCTCAAAAATTTTTCTAATACTAACTACTGACAGGCCACCGGACCCCGAACAGTCGACGCCAACCATCACTTGATCTTTAAAATTTTATCAAAACCTATCACAGTTTTTGATTAGTTTTTTTTCATCCTTAATTTTAATATATGATTAAAATATACGTATAGATAATATATATTTTCTTTCGAATCTTTAACAATATAACACTATTTTACTTCGATTAGCGGGCCTGTCGCACGGCCGCCGCCGGTCTAGCGAGAGCCGCTGCGGCGACGTAGTCATGTAAGTTTGTTCACGCGTCGGTCGTCGTCACCGGCCTTACTTCGTATTAATACGTACGTTAATGTAATTATTACGATATGATCGCATAAAAAATTGGAGCGTAGCATTTAGGCTATTATTGCTAATATTACTTTATACTCGAAAACTATTTTCTCGATAACCACAACCGTTCATAAGCGAAGTTTAATATCATTATTTTGTTATTGACTATTACCAATATGTATGTTTCAAAGTTCTGGCCAGATGTTCCACATTTCATGTGAAGCGTGCTTATCATATTATTGCGGGCTGTGGCCACCCTTCATTCACGCGCCATCTTATCCGGACCTGCGCAGAGCGCGCCCGCCTCGCGGCCATTTTGATTTCCTTAACACTTAACCCAATTTTGGCGGTCGACTATACGTAGCGGCGAACAAAGGGTTACCACACAATACTTGTCTCTAGTTTTACAATTATAAAAACGCCGGCCGGCGCGAGGCCGGCGGCTGCTTCCGGAAGACACACTCGATATAAGTCAGGTCCAGTGAGGGGTGTCACCTAAGTCTAGTATTACATTTTAGACTTGCTTATCAAGTATTTGGCATTTAAATCGACACCGTAAAAGTTCGCCGTCCGTCACTTTTGCTTAAACACGGTGAAAACGTAATATTTTTACATATGTTATATGACACGACAAAATACTATATTTTCACAGAAAAGGTGACAGGCCTGGGTCCACGTAGCGTCCGCACACAAAGTATTGGGACGAGTTGCGTGCGGACTCGGCACAGGAGAGGTACGGCCTGAGTCTATGTATGTGTATGTATGGGTGCGCGCCTGCTGTGCCGTCCTAGCGTCCGGCTAGGCCAAATCTGGGGCGATGCCCTTAGATGGTCTTGATCTTATTAGTCTTGAAGCTGACCTGCAGCACTCGGTTCCCGAGTGTGTACCCGTTGAGCGACTGGATGGCGACCACGGCCTCGTCGTAGTTGGTCATGGTGATGAACCCGTAGCCCTTGCACTTGTTGGTCTGCAGGTCGCGGATCACCTTGACGCTCTGCACGGCGCCGAAGGGCCCGAACAGCTGCCACAGCACGTTCTCCTCGGTCTCGGGCGCCAGGTTGTACACGAAGATGCACCACTCGGAGCCCACGGCCCCCGGCAGCACGCCGCCCAGCAGCTCGCCCGCCAGCGGGCTGTAGCGCTGCAGGCCCTTGTTGATGGCTAGGAGGGACTTGCCTGAGCTGAACCGGCCCAGCGGCGCGGGGAAGCGCAGCGCGGCCGGCAGGTACGCCGCCAGCGGCGCCAGCGCCTTGCCGTTGTTGCTCGGGTTGTTGGCGAACTTCACGGTGATGGGCTCGGTGGCGCCCTTGGGCACCGTGCCGTTCAGCTCCTGGATGGCGCGCTCGGCCTCCACGCGCTGGTCGAAGCGAATGAAGCCGACGCCTTTGGACAGGCCCTGCTCACCGCCAGTGAACGGCCGCCCGCCGGAGTTCTCGCACAAGATCCGCGACGTAATGATTCTGCCGTAGGGGCTGAACAGTCTCTCCAGCTCCGCCTGCGTCATAGTCTTGGGCAGGCCGGAGACGTATAGGTTCGCGCCTTTGATGGCCTCGCTGCTGGGCCGCGCGTACGACACCTTGATGGTCTTGTTCTGCAGCCGCAGCCCGTTGAGCGTGGCGATCGCCTTCTCCGCATCCTCGGGCCGGTGGTAGTTGACGAACGCGTAGCCGAGGCTCTGGCCGCCTCCGTGCAGCGCGTGGTTGAGCGCGTCCGGGAACGCCGCTCCCTTGTTCCGGATCAACTTGCACGATTCCACCTCACCGATACTCGAGAACAGGCTACGAATTTCCTCTTGCGTCATGCTCTGCGGCAGGTAGTTGATAATCAGGTTCGTCTTAGACTCCTCACCGCCACCGTTTTGCTGTTCACCATCGCCCTTCGACATGGTGGCGGCTTAAATCATAAACGGAAAGAACGAAAGAGGAACGAAAAAACGCGATAAAACAAAAGTGCACGTCCGTTAGGGTAGCGCGCGCGAACGGTATTGAGGGGTAGTGCCGCGCGCCGCGCGCATGCCGCCCGCTATCGACCGCGGCTTACATAACGCGGTTCGTTCACCCTCCGCTGGTATAGTGTCCGAAAAAACCAGATCTACCCCGGGCGCGATCGATCCGCCGCCGCCGGGAGCCCGGCCCCACGTAACTAGGTTCGCGAGATGTCTTATGTACAGGGAAACGCTGGCGAAAAGTAGGCGAGCTGCTGAACTACCCAAAACCGGGCCATCGCTCGACGAAAAGCCACTCATTACACATCCCACGAGCGTAGTATTACGCACCACGGTACTATGATTTGTACACAGGGCTCTTCAAAAACCCACGTAGTAAAAGGGAACGTGATACAATAAAAACAAACCTGCAACGCTATTGACGTACAATAATGTTTTAAAACAAAATAAAAGATATTTCTTTGTTTCATTTCCGAGAATCGGATTTGTGTTTTAAATTAAATTGTTGGGAAATACCGGCTGTATGCGAGGAGTTCTCGTGAAAATAGGTTTTATTCACGGAAGTCGGTGGACTGACCTCTGGCAGGGTTGTCGTATCATTGATTAATAGTTATGAATGAATTATCGTAGTACTATCGATTCTTTGCGCTGTATTAGTCTGACATTCTATTATAAATAGAAAAAGGTCAAAGTAAAGGAAAATTTCAGTCTCTTTCTACTCTAGAATTATGTAATAAAGACTGTAGTAGATATAATAACTTGAAACAACATATTTCCAAATAGACTACTACTTCTTAAAATAACTAGTTATATGTCATTGTCAAACTTTCCAAAATCAATAAAATTCAATAATTTCCTGTTTTAAAAAAAAAGATACACATCGAAAATAGTGCATCTAACAACATAATATAATACAATTTCGTTCATTCAATCTTTTTGAATGATTTTAATTGTAATCTCAAAGAGATACCTGCTCACCCTCTCTGCAAACCTTACGGGTCAAGGTAAGCTAGTCGGTGAATTATTGGCAAATACTCACGTTGCCAACGTAATATCAACCTTGAACCTTCACAATACAGCTTAAAATATTATTGATAGAGCAAAATGTAGAGCACACTAGAGCAAATCTTCGCTTCTATTGGACTGTAGACTGTATGTCTATAAAAATAAGGTAGATTTTTGTGTGTTAATAAATAGATGCGCGAGATAATCTCCTCCTATTCTGCGCGAACACTTTGTCACATTTGATGACAAAGTTATCTTTTTTTTTGAATACTATTTAATGATAATATTATCGTAATAATTTATTACTCTTATTAAAATAAAATAATATACATTTAATACATTATAAATTTTGACTGTTTTTCATTTTACTGTAAGTGGGTTGTCCCAGTTTAAGATGCAGGGTACCGGGATGTTGAGAACAAAGGAATTGGTATCTGTGTTAGCGAATGTTTTTGTTTTTGGAAAAACAGTAATATTTGTGTATTGAATATGTATATACAATACTGGATGTGTTTTGGGAATGCTTAAAATACAAATATTGTATTTTATAAGTAGAAAAAATAATCAAACTTATCATTTGTTTTAAAATACCTAATGTTGGTGGTGCCAGGATTCTACATATAATGGGTTTTCCATTTTATTTTATTTTCGTTGTGCACTCCTGAATAAATAAAATAAAAATAAATAAATATGCGGACAACATCACATACATTGTTCTGAACCCAAAGTAAGTTGCTAAAGCACTTATGTTATGGAATTCAGAAACAACGAAGGTACCACAAACACCCAGACCCGAGACAATGTAGAAATGTGAATTTTTACATTGACCCGACCGGGGATCGAACCCGGGACCTCAGAGCTAGCGACACCTTGAAACCGGTTCGTACGCCACTCGACCACGGAGGTCGTTAAATAGCATTTTATCAAACGTATTATCAATGGTATTATAAGGAAGTAGCAAGAAAAAGAGTTAATTTACTACCCTTTCAAATGTTCCGATTTAGCTATTGATCACACAATAACAAAATATCTATTGACAATAAAAATAACGTTTCAAATACTCCATACGAGAAACAAACAATTATTAACCTACTTAAGCATATAATTAAGTTCATAATAGGATGACATTAGATATTTTTGGATATTGGATAGTCCTGCCCAGCACTTAAGGCTGAGCGTGATGGTTGTAAACAACACTGGAGGTACCAACTCGAGTAGTTTGAAAATTTCCAGTGAACCTAACGAGCAGCTAAAAGATAAAACGGAACACTAAGTGACCACTTAAAATAGGGGATGAAGCAAATATTTATACATGAACATTTTGTTCTAAATTATTAGTATTAAGTAGAAGGGCTTGTGTGCATGTTGTCTTTTAGTTAAGTTTGGTCGATAAAATATAGTAAAGTAAGTTCTAAACTAAATAAAATAAAGTTTAAGGCTCTCCTCACATTAGCTACGAAAAGAGACTACGGCGTAGCGCGTAGGTGGTCTACGCGCTACGCCTTGCAAAGCGCTACGTTTCGTCTCTAAAATGTGATGATAATTCAATATTTGTTTTTCAATTTTCTATAATTTCGCTTTCTTTTCTGTATATGTAACAAATACATTTAAAAAGACTTTAAAAGACAGTATGTAAATAGTTATCATACGTCGTAAGTTCATAGTATCGGGGGTCGCAATCTACGCTTTTACAAGTAAAATAACTATGCAAAGTTTTCCCAGCAGTAGGGCTGGCACGAAGGAGTTTCCTATAAAATATATCGTCTTTGAAGACTTGTCTGGATAGCAGGGAGAAGATTGTTAATTAGTTTTTTCCTTTTGATTTTGTACTAAATTGCTTTCGGAATTGTTTTTTTTTGGTAGCCAGACTAAGTAGTTATTGACTTTCAACGTCGCAGTGCCGTAGCTTGTCTTCTCAATTTCGTTTTCTGAGATTTTTGTTGATGAGAATCATTTGAATTTGCTTTTTGACGCCGTTTCATTTTATTTCATTTTTATCAGACTCATTTTTCATTTTATATTTTTAACAGACTCGGCCTTTACATACTTTTTACGAACAACGATAGCTTCATGTATAAACACTTTTTTGAGGATTATTTAGTCCATGTGGCACCACTTAACTATTTATATGTATCCAATCCTGTACTTATGTGGTGTGCAATAAAGAATATTCTATCACCTATCTAAATCCATCTTTTCTAAATGGTTACATCCACTCATATAAGAGATACAATAGGTATGTCGGCAGTCTGTTTAAGCAATTTAAATAGTAATAGGTTTTTTTTAGTTACATGTAACTTTACTCGCTACGCGTCTGTGGTTACCGCGCTTTGTCTCAACCGCAACCGCCGTCACTTAACCTTAATCAAACTGTTTAACCCTCTTCACATTGTTCATTAAAACAAAGTGTTAATGTCTACATGTTTGGGATAAGCAATTGTTTGTAAATTAATTAAAAGTCCTTTAATTTGTGAAATTAAAACGTCCATTAACGTTGTGTTGATTTATTTGTTTTTGTATTTCGAATACCTCTTTTATGGATTGTTACTTGATTTTACTCTAATTCATTCATCTTTTTTATCGCTTGCATTTATAATTTAAGTGTCACATTCTCAGCGTTTTGGAAGGACCTATTGAATCACTATCAGACAATTTCTGGTTTCACCAATAGCAGTTGGGTCATTGATTAGTTTTGAAAAAGAAACACACCATACTTTTACATTAACTAACAGACTCACAGTGCGAGTTAGGTTTTTCTCCCCAAACCCTCGTCAAATTAAAACCCAAACTCACTATTTACACAAACTCGCATTTTATAACGAAAACGGGGATGTCAAAATAAATTTAAATAAATCATGATTATTTACACATAATCTTTAAAGTAAATAGCTATTTTGTGTTGTTCGTCAGCCCTAGCGGGCTCTGGGCAATTTAAATGCTAATATTTAGGACCGGAGGCTCTTTGGTTCACAAAGGCTTATTATTCACCTTCGCCAAACGATAGCGGCGGAATTATCACCCTTTTTAACGTTACGTAAAAATGTGTGTATAGAGCAATAGAGATATTATTTTACCCGATTTTATTTATTTTTAACTTAAATTAAAAAGAGGTTGGAGTGGGGTGGAGGGTTTTATTGTAACACCTTCATTGTACTAAATTCTGTCGAAAAAGGTTATATTTTTTCCTCATTGCTTTTTCTTGATGTCTTTTATTTAACTTTTGATGGTTGTGTGGTCTTTGAATTTTTCTTGTAAAGCTGGTGCATGTCATGTCGTAGTCTTTGGGCGAGATCTAGTAAGTAGTTATTATTAGTATTACCGAATATAATATAATAAACTAATAGGCAGAAAGTTTTTTGAAAAATTTTCTACAATAAAATAGAGTTTATCGTATTGTTCTATAAACATGAGTACTAAAGGGTAAAACAGACACTTCAAAAACAGACATTCTTCATTATCAAAAAGATCTTGTGTATGATCGTCAGAGTGTAAAACCTATTTCTTTTAATACACCCCAGTAAGCACCACTTAAATTACTACCAAGAAATGCACAACCGTACCATAAAAATCTAAATTAGCGTAGCGGTGAAGTTTTTAGATTTAATCTAGATTTTCAGGCAAAAGTACTTAGGATTATACGCTACCTAGGTTCCCTAGGTTAGCGTGTAAACTCGTATAGTTTTAAATCGTTATGTAATCGTTGTGGGGCTAACTGACCTTTCGCTTGGTTTCGTGTGCTTTTAAGCCGGGAATTATTTAGAACCTACTTCGGTGAGGGGTGGATTGTTTGTGATATGATTGATTCATGTAGAGTGATTGTTTTTGTGGTATGTTACAGTAAAGAGTTTTTATCTTAATTAAATTATGATTATCTTCGTCGGAAAAAAATATAAGAGAATTAAAATGAAAAATCATGCCAAAATGAATAAAAAAAATGACTCTACTAGTGTGTAATTTAAATTGTAGAGTACAGATTTCACAGCGTTTTGTTTACTAGTTTTTACGCGAAAACGTAATAAATATCCATAGATGTATGGATAAATATCCATATAAAATATAAACTAAATCTTTAGTTTATAAAGTTTTTATAACAAGTTATTTGAACTTCCTTTACAAAACATGTTTTGTGTTGGTCGTCGTATAAATGTTCCGAGGTACATAATTAAGTATTGCGCTAGTATTTCAGTCTACATAAGTAAAGAACAAACCTACATCCACAATATTATAGAACTGACAAGTCCCAGCAAAAAACGATATCAAATCTCTCGCGCCACGCTTGCAAAACTGTCCGTAGCTGTAATTCTAAATGTATTTTGTCAGATTCACGGAAATATACACTTTGGGCTTGATAACTAAAGTTCTATTTTCAATGGTAAAGTTTAGCCGGAAATATTAGCTATTACTTTTTGACTTGCAAGAGAAAATAAACCTTAAATCTTACAGTTTATAGCTTCATTTGCGCTGTGATGCTGTATCGCTTTATTCAATAAAGTTTTTGGTAACGGTTGTTTCAATTTGAACTCTACAGAGTAGAGTTAAGGTCAGTTGTTCATTGGACTTGGAACTTGGGGAGGGTGCTACCGGTTGTACATTTACGTTGTCTTAAGGGTGGCAATTTGTTTCCACTATACTATCTATAAATAGTATTTCCGTGTGAATTGTACCGCCTTTGTGTAAGGTGACTGTGATTAGACAAAACATAGACTTACCATCAAATATTCGAACGCGTCTTAATTTTGAGACGCCTTTAAAACCTATTTGTCATCAAGGCAGCGTTCAAATAAACGTCAGTAAAGAATATTAGAAGAATCAGGGATAGGCTGTGACTGTTGTTTCTGTCTAGCAGATTCTAAATTAAAATTTAAGCGAAAGTATTTATTTCAATCATCGCTAGTCTTAGGGTTGAAGGAAAAAAAAACTTCCAAATACTCATTTACTTTCTTTATTATAAGACGTTAGATGATCTCATTTTAATCAAGGAAATAAACATGGTTTTGGTAGCCAAACAAGACTGACCTAATTAAATTCAAAATTTACGAGCATATATTTTTTTTGTTTTCTAGAAGCTTTCACATAGCAAGGACTCTTCATTCAAATATGTAAATAATCATGGAATGAAAAGAAGTTTCTACAATATTTGTAAAGAGCAAACTGACTGACGATAAGAATATAAAATAAATCTAAAGTCAATTCTATTTCCTAACAAGTCTACATTAATTTAAAACTCTACATTGCTTTCAATATCCCCAGCCATCCGTACGACAGGTATATTCACAATACAACCACCAAAAATTATAATTAACCGTATCGTGCGTCTATGGCACCCTACTTGCCCCCTTGCGGGCCCCGGCCCCCGTTGCCCCACCTGCTCTTGCCCCCTTTCCTCCCAGTGGGGACGGCGGGGCCCGCGCACGCGCAGTCACTTGTCACTGGATACAGGTCAACGACATCAGCTGGCTGCGTTTACCTAATACGGATTTGTGATTTTCGCATGTTATAAGTGTTATTTTGTAAGGTTCGTTGGATCGTTTGTTATGTAATTTGGTTATAATGTTATATAACATTTAATATTCAGTTGTTACAGATATTACACTGAACTGTCAGTTTGGATGTAGCGTTTATCTTTCAAAAGTTAAGTTTTAACATATGTACATAATACATGGAAAATATAACTTACTTGAAGACGATTTAAAACATAGCATTTTGTACATTTTTTTCTTATATCAAAGTAGAAAAATTAATTAGGGCCATGTTTTGATTAAATTGAAAACCTTCATTATTAAAAGCCGTCTTCAACTTAATATCAATTATAAAAATCTGTTCATTTTATATTCACTCTAAAAATAAGTATATCATCTTGAATCAGTAATGTTTTAGGGCAGTATATTGCTTTGTCACCTCTCTTTGAATGCAGGGCAAGGACCCCGCCAACCTACTCCCGGCAAGATTAAGGGGACTCCCGAAAATTGTACTGTGTAAGTAAGATAGATGTTTATCGTTTTTTGTTTTTATTCCTTTTAACAAATTGGCCGGTTGGGTTTTATATATTCTTTGGCAGTTTTATATTGTGGTTAACTCCTTCTTTAGCCACATAAAAAAATAATCAATGTTATAATAGAGACTCTAATAATAATTGGTGGTCTGATGTTTTATGCAAATGCGTATTAAATAAATAAACGCCTGATATATTTCAGTGGCGTGCACTTGGAGAGGCCTATGTCCAGCAGTGGACTGCGAAAGGCTGATGATGATGATGATATATTTCAGTATTATTTTAGATTTTTTTAACTGAGTTTTTCCTTCTATATACCTACTACTTGTAGCCTCTTTCTGTTAACCAGTATACATACACACGGTTTTATATTTTTTCCCATTTTTTAGGCTTTTATAGGAACGTTAAACTCAGCACTGAGCTGCGCTGATACATAACTAGTCAAATTAAACTGGAATATGAGACCAAATGTCTGTTTGGTTTATTATTTGAGAATTAATTAATTTTATAAATCGAGCACGATACTTATTTAAATGATGCAACGTTTTAGTATAGCGTATTTATCGATATTGCTCGTCTTGTTTTGGTCTGAACCGAATTTTACAATTTGTTTTTCATTGCTCGGATAGTCAAGTGTTAAATGTCATAACGCTAAAACCAAATGGCATTAACGCTTGTTCTAAGTCTGGGCGTCTTTGCGTTTGCGACTGGTGTCTGGCAAAGCCCTTGCGACAGAAGGATTAAACGTCTTAATGCGGTAGCGGTTTTAAAATAATGTATACACGAGCAGTGAGACACAACTGTGAGATAGTGATGTGTAAAGGTATTTTTTGCTTTCGAAGTTCTTAACAGACCTGCATGTGTATTACACAAAAAATATAAAATTCTCTGGAGACTAGTACTGGTATACAAATTGCATTAAAATGTACACAAATAACATTTTCAATTAATCTACTAAGGGGCATTACGCAGTAATTCCATCACTATTCTATTCACCAAACATTCACAGTGCTAAGCCGATAGATGATAGATTCACCAGGCTGTGAGGTAGATGCGAGAGGGGTGCGGGAGGGGGGAGAGTGCATAGGATCAATTTATTGACGTTCGCGGGGCGGGGGGGGGTAGTGTTTGTTCTATTGCACCCCATCTATGTTACGTTAGGCTTACGTTAAACGTGTTGCCAGACTTGTGTCATATAAATCAAAGGACGTATAGGTTGTATGGAACCACTTTTGATGTAAACCTACTTTGTGGAGACATTAATTGTAATTTGAAAGTGGAGGTTTCGTAACTTTTTTAGATGATGTTCTTGCGCCACAATAATTAATCGTTTCAGTTTAGTTATTTAAAGTAGAGCTTCAAAGTTGTCTGTTACAAGCACTTCAATAATCAAATATAAATTAATTAGCTATACCTATATTTTAACAAACTGGCTTGTAAATTTCCATCGACGAAGGGTCTTCATATTGAAAAAGAGTAAGAATTCGATTTGATATTGAACCAGCGCACTTAGGAAGCGGTGAAGGAGAGATACGGAGGGCTGTGTAAATATGTTTCCATACTACTTCATATTGGGCTTAGGCTGAAATTTTTGGAATCATACATTACCGACCAAGAAAGCCAAAGTGAGTAGGTGTAATGACTTAACATTCTACAATCATTTATAGATATATGTATAAAGAGTTAGTAAGTAATAAGATACCACGCTAATAGGTCATTGTACTAAGAGTAACAGATCTTGCGGTGTATAAATTTAACCAGCACTCCGCAACCATTGTTTACGCGTACTCTAAATCTGGAAGTAGGTCGGATAGTTTTCAATCTAGACTCAAATAATCGACGTCTAGAATCTTTATGATTGCATTTTCAAATGAAGTATGCAATAAAGTTTCAAATGTTAGTGAGTTGAGCTAGGAGTTTGAATCCGATCTGGCGTTCCAATTTCTTTCCAAAATATTCTCATGTATAAGAATCTATATTCACTTCAAATGTTACAGAAAAGATTTTAGGTAGACGGTTCAAAAATTTCATTCCTATGGAGAAGAATCGAAAAGAAGCTAGATAGTCGCTCCTTGTAAATCACTGGTACTTAGCTGAATCCGGTTAGTCTGGTAGGCGACCATAAAGTAGGCCGATGAGTGTAATTAAAATTATACTTAACAACGTGACGGTTTTGCAGACAAAGTTAAATCAGTAACATCACTATCAACATATATAGACGACATATCACAACGCCCTTCAATTTCACTGTGCGATTACTAAACATGTCTTCAACATACGGATAGCTGAAATGTGAAGCTTTCCCGCATCCGACCTATATAAAATTCATCAACACGGATACATTGATAAGATATTCATTTCACCCTTGAATAAAGAAGAGCTTTAGTACAGATATGTGGTCTTGTAAGGATTACAGTTGGATATACATATGTACTTACAATACTACCTGCTATAATTATTTAAATGTCGTTAAATGCCATGTAATGATTTTTATAGTAATTTTCATTACAAAAAGTAACGACTGACGAAGAGACCACGACCGACTTGCTTGCCTACCGTTTCGTCAGCTCAGCATAAGCGACTTCGGTTCCCGAGCAAATGGCGCGCGTTAGTAACCCGTAGTAAACTGAAAATTGAAATAAGGGTCCTTGATCATCTTGTTCCCTTATACTTAATAGGCACTCTACAAATTATTTCTGCAATTGCATCGTTTCTTCGCAAGTTAAACTTTCACTAAGAATTAAATCTTGAAAATTTCCAATAATTTTTAACAGCATAATTATGACAAAGTTGATAACGAGTGATACAGAGAAGACCATTTTTCTATGAGAATTCAATGATTTTCTCAAAAATATATTTTTTAAACACACAGAAATGATTATTAAAGTATATCACTGACATCGTGTTTTCAAAAGACCCTTCACTTTAAAATCGCTGTATGTGTATTCAAATTAGGATACCGAGACCCGAGGTCGGAGCATGACCGACGAAAAAAATGACTTACTAATAAATGGCGCCTTTCCTTTCCAGAAATATCGTCTAAACATTTATTCTTCATACTCAATCATACTACATCATATAGAATGATTTTTTTTTCTAATTAATTACTATTACAATATGTTACATCAAAAACAATTCGTGCCCTACTTTTAACATTAAAATAAATACGTCTCTTCAGTTTCAGATTACGTTAAAGCACACTTAACACGATTTTCACGTAATCCCAAAATACATTCGAGACACGCGATCCAAAAATCACCCTTCACCCCTTTGTTATACAAAAGCGTGTTACATTACAAAAATCCGTCGCACGGGAATCGAATCTAAGCCAGCCATTAAGGGAACGGCACGCAATCCACATTGTAATCTTTACGAACACGGTTTTTATGACACGACAGAATAATTCAGTCGGACATGGAATGGACCCTTCATTATTTGCATGTCACAGAGTAGTGTAGGTACAGAGGAAACGTTACTTATTTAGCGAAGTGCTTTATAATATTAAAAGTGTACAGATCATACCTAAATAACATATTTTGTAAATAAGTTTTTACTTCTTATCTGATATAATCGTCGTTTCTGTTCAGTTATGTTAAAACACATACTTTTGATAGCTATATTCATTGATTATTATGTTGAAATAGGACATTTTTATTTCAATAATTTTCAGAAGTTAATAACACATTATTATAAGTCCTAATAATTTAGAAGTCGATGCGTTTCAACAATGATTAAATAAACATCGTAGTATCATGTGAATTAGAATTGTTTGCACATATAATCGCACGCAATACCGTATACATAAACCTTTTATGATGAATCAATTGTACACTACTCTGTGCAGCCGCTGTCCCGAGCACACGCCATGTGTGAGAGTACTTGATAAAGATACTAGTGTAGAGACAGACTCTGTTTTACATTTAAATATTAGCTGGAGCCGCGAATATTTCCGCAGAATAAACATACATACAATTATTATTGTCCTTTGATGTGAGAATGGCATTTTGCAGAATAATTAACGTACAAGTATTGAAATTAGCTACCGTGTCAATAATGGTATTGTTTAAAAAAACATTTTCTTGCGATTAATTCGATAAAGGATAAATCCAGCTTATTTCGTTTCAACGATTCCCAAAGACCGTCATATTTCATTACGATATCAAAACACAACAAAAAAATCGCAACAGCTGTTGCATTCCGCGACAATAAATCGCACTCCATACTAATCGCTTCGTCATGCGCGCAATATAATTAGTTTCGACTACTATTCCCTCTCGCTCGCACTCGAGAAGTTTGAGTAGTTCTAGTATGCTGTCCTTTGCACGCATTGTAATTAGTTTTGTCTGTCGTCTCTGTCGCGCGCGTCGCTCGGATGTAGGCCGGGAGTTGGGATTGCGAAATATTGTTCGGAAATAGTTTATGTGACAGGTCTTGTTGGGTTTGAAAGATGGTTTTTCTTTTTCGCTACGTCAAATACTTTGTTTTGGATTCGATTATTACTGCAGTTGCCTCACCTATGCTTTAAGTCACTGGATACGTCACTTTCGGTTACACTCAATTTTGTTAGATATTTTCATGTAACTATGTTACTAATAATAACCATATTAATCGGTAACTGCTTGACTGATATTTATGTTGTTTTTTTATTATTGTTTTATTATCGCTCTTAGTCGATGCTCTTAGTGATGGCTAATAACATAGTAAATATTAACCCTTAGCTTGGCTGGAAGTTCTTAAAATCTTGACAAATAATAATTCTTAATTTAACAACAATAAAGGGTAGGCGAAACTGGGTGCTGTCCAATGTAATCTGACCTTCAGAAAGTGCTACTTAGTAGCCTAATTTGAATTAATGAATTTTGGTTTGAACTTGTGCTAAAGTAATCTGCATTTAACTGTTAAAAAAAATGATTTGAGTATGCTTACATCATTTTTATGACACTTCCATGTATCAAGTAAGCTGTCAAAGTTTGACCTCCTCGACCCAGTTCCCTTTACTGGGTAATAAGGAACCCTTCCACAAGATTGCTCGTATTTTATCATAATCTGCGTCAACCCCTTTTACTTTACGCATTCACTTTTGGAAGCCAATATACGTTCCATACTAGACGAATTAATATATAGCATCATTTTCATCCTTTTTATATATTTTTTATGTAAAAGATTGACTTGTTGTCCGGACCTTTAGGCAAAGGAAAAGAAGAAGCTCAGTAACAAAATGGGTAGACAGCATTGTGCAAGTGGCTGGAAAACTTGTGATGGAGAGGAATGCAATGCTCTCCGATTATATTTGCAAAATGCATATAATAATATGATTATTTTCCAGTCTGAGGTTTGAATTTTTCATGGTTTTCATCGGCCTAGCCTTTTCTATGTTGGGGTCGGCTTCCAGTCTAACCGGATTCGGCTAAGTACCACTGTTTTACAAGGAGCGACTGCCTATCTGACCTCCTCAACCCAGTTACCTAGGCAACACGTTACACCTTGGTTAGACTGGTCGTCAGACTTTTCATGACATGGAACTCGTTATGACAAAGATGGTCACCCATTTATGGACCGACCTCGTCAAGCGTAGCTTAATCTGTGAACAATTCACTTATGCGGTTATAGCTTAGCCAGGAGCTCCTTGAATTTTTCATTGTATTAATGGTATTATATCATCATCATCAGCCAAAATTCGTCCACTGCTGGAAAATTCTTCCCAAAATGCACGAAATCAATCTTCGATCTAATTGTATCGATGAACAGTTTTTTTTGCGTATAATAATTCTTGTCAAACCGGTTGCGTAATCAATCAAAATCTCAGAAGCTAATGAGGCCTAAAACATTTTCTATTCGTATTAGCTCTAAAGAGGTCATAGCTTATTTTTTATTTGACGAAAGAAGTAATATTCAAGTGAAGCTACGGGTAAAGCTAATATTTCATACTTTCGCTCTCGCTCTGATGAGATGTTGAATAATTCATCTTTAACGAGAGTTGCTGTGAAATGATAAATGTTTTATTTTGCAAGCCTCTTTGTATATTCGGCTGGTGAAGTTTGTGTTTTTACATATTGTACACGTTGTTTGTATTTGTGTTTACTGGGTGAGTATAGTAATATTATTTTGTATGAAAATCGACAAATGTATGACTTTGAATTTGTTATTGTCAGGTCTAGAGATTGGGTTGTTTCTCGTTCGTAGTTGATTGAAACAGGACATTAATTTTATTTTTTGGTCAGTAAGTTGAAAGCTCTTTGGATATTGTACATCTGCCATTATTAAAACGTTATTAGCATAAAATTAAAACGGAACAATTGATATTTAAACCAAATCTATGACAAAATTAAAATTAAGACGAGTATAATATTGTTCAATTCATTAAAAACACATCTCTAAAATGGGGACAAAATATAAATAAAGTGGCAAGCAAAAATAATACGGCATAATAATAAAAAATACAGCTCCCGGCCTTTTTACTTGGGGTTGTACGCCTTGAATTAGCATTTGTAAAAGGGGCAAACACCAAACTACCTTACACCATCGTCAAACACAACCTTAATTCTTGCATTCAAGACACAAAGTTCAAATTCGCTTAACATTTCAAGTAAGAACTGCGTTCATAAAATAGTTTTAAAATCGTAGTTTACGAAATTCGTACTAGCTTTCATTTTTATAGGAATAAGGTTTAGAATTGAATGTATTTTTATATTGTATGTTGTGCATGTGGGTCGAATAGTATACCATATGACAGTTGTTCCCAAGTAACTAGGGACCCATAAAAGATTTATGTAGGTCAGAGTAAAGGATTGATTGTGACAATACAATGATATTGGAGTTTCGCGATTCCTATTGTATTATTGTATTGAGAGTTTTTTTATACAATACTTGGTTTTGTTGTCCAAGTATCTATTGTAAGTGAATAGCTGTTTTTTCGTTTATATTGTGCTTTAAATGTAAAGGATATGTGTCATCTATACTTATGGAATTAAGCTGAAGAGTTTGTTTGTTTGCTTGGAGTCGCTATCGTCGTTAACTATGGGTCCAATTTAAATAATACTTCAGTGTTTAATTACCTCATTGATTGAGGAAGGCTATAGGATACATACTATCACGCTAATGTCAACAGGAGCAGAGGAGCAATGAGAAATGTTACAAGAACACTAAGAAATTAGCACTTTTGTGAGGTGGTTGGTCAATGGTTAAAGTAAAAATTAAGTATGGCGGAATTGTTCCCCTTAAAAATTACAAAATAATGATAGTAAACTCATGTTATAATACAATACCTTCATCATTTTTACGTTATAAAAGTATGCGTAATTGCATCCAACGAAACAATGCTCGCTATTTCGGTATCCAAAACAATACAATTAATATTACTTTGTAATTTATTAGACATGATTGATCGTTCTCATTTTCTTTTGTTGATCTCAAACGTCAATATGTCAAATTGTCAAATGATCGGAGTATCGAAAATCAATTGGAATATATTTCGCGTATTTATAGAACGTCTCTACGTAACATATACATGCACTTTTGGCACCAGTCTCTTCCTTATGACTGGGAGCATGCACAATTTTAAAACTAGAACAAATAAAACAATACTTTAAGCAATACAAAATAAAGCTCAAACTCCTGTGTTCCATAACCAACTGACATTTAGTAATTTCAGGTGGACATTTGTGACTAGAAATGCGGCCCAACATATCGGTCAGATAAAATCTGTATTTAGAAGCTCAGTCACTCCGATTTCCCCGTAAAAGTTAGTCGTGAATCCCTTGCGGAAATGAATAAAAAGGGGAAACATAAAAAAGGGAAAGTTCCTAATCCGAGTCCTTCGCAGGATGAGAAAGAGGTGCCTAGTGGGGATAAAATTGAGGAGTTGGTGATTGGTGATAAAAAAGAAGATGTGCCGACTGTTAGTGATAATGTCCAAATCCCGGAAGAAAAAGTTGAAAGTGCCCCCGAGAGAGTGCCGGAAATTGTGAGTGAAAATATCAAACCCGCTATCGAAACGAAGGATGAAGATTCACCGAAAAAACCTAAACGGAACAGAGGTAAGAAGAAAAAAGGCAAAGATGACGACTTCGATGATTTCGAAGAAATATCCAAAGAAGGTGATAAAGAGCAACCTCCGGAGAAATCTGATGTTCCAGAAGAAGACAAACCAGAAGATTTACTTCCAATAACACCGACAACTCGTAAAAAGAAGAATAAAAAGAAAAATGCAGAACAGAAATCTGAAGAACCTATTCCGCCCGAAGAAGAAGTTCAAAATCTTCCTTCTGAAATTAAACAAGAAGAGAAAGAAGATGCTAAACAGGAGTTTCTAAAAACAGAATCAGTAGAGCCAGAAGTAAAACCAGCGAAAAAGAAGAAAAACAAAAAGAAGCGTAACGATTCAGAACGGTCTGACAAAGAAGAAATTTCATGTACTTCTGCTTTCCAGAAGATTCTGGACGATAAAGACGAAACTGTAGAACCCAAAGTAGAAGAAAAAGGTCAGGATAATATTATTTCATTGGAAGCTACGCAGCCAGAAGTGAGTAAATTAGAGATAAAATCTGATCAACCAACACCTGCTAAGCTTGAAGAGCAGGACAAAGAAGCACCTATGCTGGACGGCAAAGGTAAAAAGAAGAACAAGAAAGATAAAAAACAAACTCAAAAGCCCGAAGAAAGCCCGAAGATAGATAAACCTATTGCAGAACATACTTTACCATCAGTAGATGTAGAAAAACCCCAACAAGAAATAACTCCACAATCAATACAAGAAATTGCTGTGGCTGCTCAAGAAGATATGCCTAAAGAAACTGCCTTAACAGAAGCACCTAAACCACTTGACAAAGAGAGTCCAAAGCCTAAAGCGAAAATTGCAAAGCCTGTAGAAAAGAAGCGTAAGGGAAAACAAGAAATGCAAGAACCTTTGTTGCCAGAAACAAGTATTTCCGAACTTATTCCAGAAACAATGAAAATTGAAGAAGTACCGAGTCGAGCGCCAATAATTGAACGAACTGAACAAGAAGTGCCTGTACAAGAGAAAGATGTGAAAATTGAGGCTGAGACGCCGTTGCCCGATATTACAGATATTCCTTTACTACCCCCTGATGAAGATGAAAAACTAATTGCTCAAGAGTTCGAGTTGCTCGCAGAGAAAGCAATGGGTAAAAAAAGGAAAAAGGCTTCTAAAATGCCAAAATCACTTGATATACAAGAACAAAAGAGTCCAGACATTAAACAATCAGATGTAAAAGAAGATGTTTTGAAGGAGCCATTACCTGTTATCAGTGAAATATTAACACCGCAAGCGGAACAACTAGGTTTTAATATTGTGAGTGAAAAATGTGAAAGACCAACAACGCCGATACCAAAGGTTGAAGCAAAAGAAATTATTAAACCTCCTGAACAAGCTGAATTTCAAGGAAAAGTATTGTTAACCCCTGAAAATGTAGCTGAAGAAAAGGAATTCACCAAAGAAGATACACAAAAGACTGATGATAAACAGAAGACTGATAAAGGAAAAAAACGAAAAAAATCTCCTAAGCCTCCAAAAAGGACAGATACGCAAATTGAAGAGTTGTCTGTCTCTCCAAAACCTGAAGAAGTTCTTAAAGAAACTAGTACACCCGAGGAAACTACCCAACAAAGTTTGTCAGAAAGTATTGACGCTTCTAATATAACAAAGATGTATGATATAGAAATCAGTAGCATCAAACCAGGTGAGCCTGAATTAACCCCATCCGATGCAGTCCCAGATATAACTTATCCACGTGCTACAAGTCAACAGCTAATCGATCCTAACAACAACACTGTTATAAGGGAAATATTTCCAGTACAGCCAGTGACGCTAGGATCCATACTCACACCTGACATTAAAGCACCTGCTAATATTGATTCGAGTATTAAGTCCCCTGAAACAGCAAAATCCACGGAGGCTTCACCCCCGAGAGAAGAGAAAACAGATCTGAAATCAAAGATGATGGAAGTTAATCAAGATATGGAGGAATTAAGACTATCTATAGAAAGGTCTTTAGCTGAACTAACATCGATAGAGAAAAGCGAGGATACTCTTGAAAAACAATTTGAAGCAACCAAACAACAATCAGAACGAATTTCTAATATTTTATTTGACACACCGCCAGTGTCCAGTGTTTGTCAAGATGTCGATAAAAAGACTGATACTAAAGAAAGTTCCATTATACCATTAGGAGTGGCTGAAATTACACCAGCACCCGAAGAAACGAGTAAACCGGCCATGGCTACATTACAACAGATTATGGCCGAAGAAAAAAAGACTGCGGCAGATCAAAGCAAAAAGTCATCAAAGAAGCAGAAAAAACACGAAGTAAAAGCGGATAAAAAGCCAGACAATTTGTTTATACCTTTTATTGATGAACCACCAGTGGAACCTACGGCTATAGTAAAAGAAAAGTCTGTAGAACCTCAGCCAGTTGATACTTCATTTACTGCTAAAAAAACTTTGACTGAAGAACAAAAGATTATCGAAAGACCCAAAAGTCCCATTCCATTACCAGCACCGGAAATAAAGCCATCTGCAGTAGCGACACCTGAAAACGTTAAGGACGATGAAAAAGAATTAAAAGCAAAAGAGCAAATTATAGAATCACCAGCAGACGTACCCCCAGTGTGTCCTGCAAGGAAAGATCAGAAAGGGAAAAATAAGAAGAAGAAAGGCAAGCAAGAAACTCCAATGACGGCCACACCACAGAGTAGCAGCACATCAAGTACATCAACAACTACACAATCTCAGACAACACAAGAGCCAAAGAAGGAAGAAAAGACTGAGTCCAAAACTGAAAATAAAAGTGATAATCAAAACAAAGGTGAAACAAAACAAAAGGGAAAACAACAGTCAGGTGGCTTAGATTCTACAACCCAAGAAGACATTCATTCAGACTATGAACCGATTGAAAATTTTGAAGATGCCCTAACGTCAAGCGTTGATGACGTAAACAAAACCTTTGAAATCATAGTCAAGGAATCTCAGGAACAAAATAACCCAAAAATTAACATAATAGCACCGGATGAAGAAAAAAAAACTGTTTCGCCGCCAAAAAACTTGCTAAGTCACCACGATATTCCTGTACCATCGAATAGAAGGGATTACAAAAAGGAAAAAGATAAAATACCAAATGAAATCACTGCCAAAGTAAAGATAAAAGATTCTGTGGAAGTTGAAAGGAAACAGTCCAAGAATACCCAGACGAACAATAAAATGAAAGACTTTAGTAAGGATTATAAGATTAATGATAATGATGATTTTGTTTACAAGTATAGTTTTAGGAAAGTTTTTCTTCAGAGCGCTTGTCATGTTTGTAAGAAGGCTTTGAGTGGATGTCGCGTTCCTTGTAGTTTTTGCAACTTGCTGTTCTACTGCAGTAATAAGCATAAGGATGAAGATTGGCCGCAGCATCAGGCGTTGTGCTTCGCTGTCTCAACCATCGTTCACCTGAAGGGTGAGCTATCAGAGACCTCTTAGTTTGGTATCAAGAATTTACTACTTTTAAATGATCATATAATGTTCTTAACAGATCAAAAACACATCTACGCCGACGCAAAGAACCTGACCGGGCATGACTACCGTCTGATCAGGATGCAGATGATAGTTTCATGTGAGAAGGTGCTGAAGCGAAGGTTGGTGCCGTGGGAGCAGGAGGCCCTACTATACCCGAGGGTCTGCGCCCACGTGCCTTGCAGGGAGTGGAGGCAGAACAAGCTGAGCGACTGCCAGGAGTGCGGACAGGTGAGTCAACTTCTGGAGATACGGCAGGAAACCAACAAAGGATATGCTTAGTTTATTGACTCACATCAAGTTCTCTGTTTTTCATAAGCCGAATTCAGTTGAAGAATTAAGAGACCTCTGATTGGCAAAAACGTCGATTGCAACATCAATAAAGTTTATAGGATATACCGTGAAAAAGTTTTTGGTTACTCTAGTTTTTATGGCGCAGGATAACAGTTTACTCTCTACCAAAAAATCTAATCCTAGTTTGTCTACAGCTCTTTCAAAACTAACGCAATTATTTCGACCACAGATGTCGTATTGCTCGGACAACGCTGACCACTTTCCCAACACTCACGCCCGCTGGTGCAAGTCCTACTCCCTGTATGAGAAGCTGGTGAGCTACCAGCAGACCCAGGGCCGGTTGGAGCCGAAGCTCCCCACCAGAGTTTTGAAGGAACCGCAGCAAATCCCGGAGAAGATTAATGAGGTCCTCGCGTCCATGTATGAGGAGAAAATTGGTGAGTTTGTACACAAAAGAGTTATAGATATGACCAAAAAATATAGTATTTGGAAAAACAAACTTTGGATATAATCACTCAATTCATAGAATGAGTCTTTAGTAAAATTTTGGGATGAGAGAGTAAATTAATATTTATATATCGTATTGGCGTCCTTGGTACAGTAAAAATCACAAGATTTAAAAAAAAAAACTATAAATAATCGTATTTTTCGCTATTACCCTAACATACTCAGATATCTCTTGATACGCCTATCCTTACCCTGGGAATACCGATTCAATTCTCCACATGTTTTGCATCAAACAGAACACAATAATTACAAAGCATGAATTCTAAAAGAGAAAATAGAAAGGGGTGCAAAATAAAGAGTAAAAAAAGATTCAAATTTTATTCATCGTCGGTAGCTGAGGGTGGCACAGCCCTCTTTGACCTAGATTTTTGTATAATGAAGTCAGCCCCTTTAGAGGGGCCAATATGATTTGCAATTTTGCAAATCACTACTGCAACTGAGTGATTCTGATTAAAAATGAGAGTGGGCTCATGTTTCTGACGTTGAAATTAATAATTCCTTTTGTGTGTGAGATGGTACTCTGATTTCATTTAGCTGAAACTTTTAAACTTGATTATTACAGATTAGAATCAACAGCCAGATTAAATGTGTTACTACGAGTATGTTTCATTTTAACATTCCGCTTAGTGTAATTGTGAAAATCACGGTTTTGTTTGTGTTAAATATATGTAGACTAATACATAGCGCATACTGCTAATATATTTTGCAATTATGTACACAAGTTTGTTACCCTTAGAAAGATGCAAAGTTTTGCTAAAGTCATAATAACATATGTTCGGATTTTTTTTTTCAAATTATTTTTAAGATTTCTGCCTCTTACGATTTTTTACTTGGTTAACACATTCTAGAGGTTATTTTTGTGCTATGATCTCAGCTTCAAAATATGTATCATTATTGCCACCAAACAAATCAAGCGCAGAATTATTGCAGTTCTAAAATAACAAGGAAACTAAACACAAATATATTTCACCGAAACATATTCATGTGGAGCAGTAAATCTCATTTATCATGGCAATATATCTATGTGCGTTATTTGTTACTTGGGCACTGTTCTATTTGAGAAAATATCTTGAAATCGGGAGTTGAGACACAAACCTATTTACAACTGACTTCATAAAGAAGAGAGTTCTCAATTCGCCTCTATTTTGTTTTTTATGCTTGGTACCTCAGTACTTCGGAGTGGATGAATCGTTTTTTTTCAATCCTTTTTTATTTAACATTAAATAGCTGCCATGTGGTTCTATAAAATCATCAAGTTTGAACCAGTTTTCGTTTGAAGTAATTTGTGCATATTTGTTCTTATAAAAATATTCTTATCAAAAACTTAAGTTTGCACGTTAGAATCGAATACATCAGTTCATCTTTCCAATATTCGTAATGAAAGTCGTCGGAAATAAAAACCATGAAGAAAAATATAAATTTCAAAAAGTATTTATATCTTTTGAGCAAAACGGTGGCCGAACTAAACTAAAATAGAGAAACCAAAAATACCACTTTACATTTCACTTTTTCCCTTTAAAAGCATGCACCCAAGTTGAAATTAAAATAACTAATGACTACTGGATTATTCATGATGTACCTTCTCCCAACATTGTACATGCTAACAAGCTCTTGACATTCACTTATTATGCACTTAATTATCTTCGTTTTATGTAAATCTTAGTGAACAAGGGTTAATTCCTCAATGGAGAGCCAGAGCGAATCCACTTGACTTAGTTTCCTAACTTTAAAGAATTTTTGACTTTAAGTTCTTTGAGTTGGAGTTGAATTTGCTTTGAAGTATGTGTGATTGTATTTGCATTCTTTTGATGCGTTTCGCTTCTGCGTCGCGGTCGTTGGGAATTGATTCTTTGAAATCGAAGCTGGTAGGTAATAATATTAAAGTTTAACATTAAATAGTACTTATTACTCTAGTGCCTTAAGTGACAAGTTATGGGATGGATTACTAAATATCGGTACGGGTGTAGGCTAAATAGCACCTTCAAAAACAAAATTGTGTCGTGCTAATGTTATCCTTTCTTTATCCGAATGATCTACCTGTATTTAAGGCCTATTTTTCTTTTTTTTATGAAAACCATATCTTATACGTATATAAAAAACATTTAATAAAAACATATAACAGTTAATATGGGTACACAATAAACATTATACTATTACATTATTTACAAAGCGTCAAAAAATACATCTTCACTCCTTCCAAAGTCGAGCGAAGAAGGCCCTACCTGTAGAGTATATCTTTAAAATTGTATATTCTTTATTAAAATTTAAATTGTTCGTCCCAGATATGAATGACATCCAATACGCAGCCCTCACACAGCTGGCCACTGCGCCGCTGACAGCCGCGTATTGCTATCAACTGTGTAAGAACAAGCTTGGGACTCTCTCTAACGGCGTGTTTAAGGTAAGGCTAAGAAACATGTCGTTTAACATATGAAATAGAAGTCCATTAAATGGAGAGGAGATAAGAACATGTTTCTTGGTAACCTCAAATTCTATGAAGTTATTTAAAAGTTTTAATTTCGAGATGATTGATAATTTTGTGTTTGAAATGAAAAACTCTGTACTAATTGTAACAATTCAACCCAACCCCTTTGATATGAGCTTTAAAAATAACTATCAAGCTCCCACATTTAAGCAAAGAAATTAAATTTTACTAATTTTATAGACGAGAAAGTTTGTATATAAGGATGTTTGGATGGATTTAGACAAAACATGGTACATAGATTGTTTAAAACCAAGATTATCACAGAGGGTAGTTTTTATCAATGTGTCCCGAGGGATCATTATCGGTCATCATTGTTATGTCCCGCGGCATCAGCTAGTAAAAAAAGTTCTAAAAACTCGCTTATCTTTTTCAGTCGAACTCCTTCACTATCCACGTGGTGGGTGCTGAGCTGCAGTTCGAAGCCGACGCCCTCAACAAGTGGGAAGTCTTCTTCCTCCACCTTAGACCAGACCTACAGGAGCTGAGGGTCGTGCTCATCAACTATAACTTGAACCCTTCGAACTTACCATTGGAATTGTTGGGGAAGATCAAGTAACAATGGACTTTATTTCTTTGAATGGAAAATTTGAAATCAAGTGTTTGTAGTTGTTACCATAGTTTTTGGATCCGTATTATTTTTTTCATAATACACTTACTTTTTCATCCACAATTGGGTCTTAATAGGGAGTGAAACTGAGAGCGTCAAAACTTCCGTTAAAATGTGTTAAAAACTGAATGTCAAATTATTTCGATAGTATTTCATTATCAAAAGCGAACCCTGATAAAATTGCATTGGAAATAAAACAGAATATACTCTTAGTTTGCTCTTCATCGTAATAATACCATCTCTTTCTTGTAGTATTGTTTGGATCATTAGGCACGCATGGATCTAGGTTTTGCTATCCTATGATAACAGCCATTATTTTCCTAGGTTGTGTGAGAACTGTCGTCAGAACAAGCGCCGCGTTGTCTTCAGCTTCCAAGACAAGAGGACGTATGCCGAGTACAAGGCTAGCGAGGACTTCTCCCATCCTGATATTGGTAAGATCATGTCAAACTAGAGCTATAAAGACTCATATATAGAAATCAAAACTTATATAAATATGATATTATATATTATATATCCTGCTCATAAGCAAAATCAATCCGTGCGTAGATGTTTAAAGAATTCAGAGTCAAAAACATATTTCTTGATTTATATTAGTGTTTCTTCATTTACGCATGAGAAAACGTCAATATATAATGGCAAGGCATCAGTTCGCCTAAAAATTCTGTCTGATCGCCAAGTTATTTGTTCATACGTTTTGGCATGTGAATTTCTTACTTGTGAAAAATGTCAATTCAATTTCCTGATGCCATTCGAGACAGCAAATAAATTAATAATTGGGCTTGGATACCAAGCTACCAAGTTACCAAGAGATAACCATTTGAACTATAGACATACATATTTACTATTTGCAGTATGTGCCTTCAACCCCAGCATCCAAAGATCCTCAGTGTACAACGGAAAGGATCCCTGGCCTTCAACTATCAACGTCGTCCTCAAACTGAAGATTCCCTTCATCATCACCGGATACACCATCACCGAGCTTCACAAAGACTGCATCAGGATCAAGGAGTGTTCCGAATCTGGTTACAACTTCATCGCCGAGCCCAAGTACAACAATTTCGCCAGCGTCAGGCCCGATAGGAACTTTATCTCTGATGATGAGATGCCTTTACTCTTCAAGAACTACTGTTTTGCCGTCATTAGCGGTTGATTTTGGACACGTTAGGCGTATTAGAGTGCGTTGGGTACTTCTAGTTGTATTGGCATGTTCTAGTAGATTTGTTATATCTTAAGGATTTGTTTCGTTTATGTATTCAGTTTGTTAGTTAATTTCTGTGTGTTTCTTAATGTTTGTATCAATTTTTTGTCTTAATAAAGCATGTGAATTGAGGATTTTAAAGTTTTTTTATTGATTAGCAATGGGTACAAACTTTTGACATAAGTAACGTGAAATAATATAAATCTTTTAGTAGAACAAGAAATCAGTTCAGAGGTTGTGCGGACTTTTTTCAAGATTTCGGTACTAAATTAACTTATCTATGGATCTTACAATTTATTTCAAATGAGAGCATTATTTTATACACTAAAGGGCCAACTACCCAAATGTTTCAATCATACCTAGGTACTTGCCACATCGTATCTGACCTTGCTTGGCGTACAGTGCACGTATGTGACTATCATTTCCAGACAGTTTGATTAATTCTAAAAACAGTATACAATTTTTAAAATAACTGTATAGATTTCAATGTTTCATCAAATGCAGGTAACACGATAATACTTTATCAATGTCCAACACACTTGGTATTTAAGTATGTCTATTTAAGTGCATAGCGCCGGCGACTGTCTGGCTCGCCTGCCAAGCGTTGACACAAGAATGCCAGCTCTCCCGGAAGGAAAGACTTCGGTTGCACTCGCGTTGCCGACGGCTTCGGGCCAGGAATAGAAAGAGATGTCACAAGTAGGTTTGCCAATGACGTGTAAATGATGTTGTTTTGTTTTTGTTGGTAAAGAATATTTCTATTGTTTTAGAAATGAGGCTACACTTAATTCTCAATACTCAATACTTTATTGCATTCCACAATGTAGGCTTAGGTGGTAAACATGTCGCAGGTTATACCTTTGATCAGGTGAATGATTTTTTTAGACAATTTCAGTAAATTAAGTATGGATTTGAATAGAAATAAGGTAAGAGGATGAACAAGGAAATTATGGATGGATTGTATTAAAGACGATATGGGTGCCCAGAGTGTTTCTTTTGAGATGACGTCATATAGAAAAGTATGGAATAATTGGGATAAGGGCAAGGAATGATGATGAGTAGACTTGTATTTGATCAAAATGAAAGTATAAAGATAAACTTTATAAGAGATCTCATAGTTTTTAATGTTGGACACGGCAATGAGAAGTAAAACTACACAAATTTCATAAAATATATCTATATTCTTATCAATGACAAGATTGACAATATTCACAAAAAATATAACAAAATTATACTAAAACATATCACAGATAAAATGATTAGTCACAAATGTACACAGCTAACGACTGACGCTTTATTTATATAGAAGAAATAGCACATACGATGGGCACAAGTGGGCTTCGTGTGATTGTCTGCGCCATCGTAGCTCTCAAACGGATTGACTAAATTTGATTTTGCTTTTTTATTTCAAAATGTCATTTAGTCGAGAGATTAACCTGTTTAGTTAAGTTAGTTAAAATGAACGCTGACACAAAATGGTGATAGTAAGAAGACATGTATTAAAGAAATTTATTTTATAGATACAATAACATAAATGTCACAGAATAAACTGGCTTCCAGACAAGGCAAGCGATAACTGTGATACAAATCGCTCAACTGCCTGGAAAAAACATTTCCATACTTCATTTCCATATGTTGGAACGATTCGGTCAAGGTTAAGAGCTAGAGACATATCACTTTGTCTAGCGAATAGACGACAGACTGTTTACGTCTCAGTTTTTAAGTCTCTATTATAAAAAATCTTCAATTTATTTAGGTCAATAAATTTACTGCGAAAAAGGTGGACTGCATGAATAACCGAGTGGTTGAACCTACAGTGCGCGACGTGTCGCGGGTTTCCGGCTTTATTCTGAGCATCTGAACCCCCCAAGGCACAATGATTAAATTCCTTATACGGGAGTTCTTTTAAAACAATAAAAAATGTGTAGAGATTAATTTGATTACCGTAAGAAGTGAAATTTTTTTTTTCTTCACAGATCGTACACTTTACACTCCCGATTGTGAAAACCTGCTTCGTTAAATTATTTTAGGAATATTATTCTTGTCGCTAATGATCTGTTTAAATACCTATTGCACCTATTGCAATACTGCCAGTGGACAACACCAGTGCCCGGACTCTAAAGTAAATTTTCTTTGATGCCGTCGAATACGTTTAACATCGGTTAAAAATAGTTTTTTGAACCAAGAGCTCTAAAACCAACATAAGGCTTAATTTGACACATAACGTAATTTTTTCTTAAAGTATTTACGGTTTTTTAAATATTTTTTTACATTCCTCAAAATTCAATAGGTATTCAAACAAGGAGTTTGACAATTTAACGACACATGTTCAAATTCATCATCATAATCAGTTGAAAAACGTCAGTCATTAGCCGCCACCTCAACAATTCCCAAACAAAACGCACAGACATTTGGTGATGGAGTAGAAATAGAACAAGGAACACGCAATCGGCTTACTGGTGATAGCTCTGGAGACAGACCCCAACACCTAGACATAAACACAGTTGTAGATAACGAGACAACAGCAAGCGAAGATGAAGGAGTGTTAGAACGAGTAGAGTTAGTTGCAGACAGTACGTAAGTGCCAGTAGTTAGTAAAGATAGTAATCTTTATGTTAGTGGGAATAAGATCGAAAATATGGCAAGTGCTGATTAAAGAATGTGAAGCTCATGTTGAGACTGAAATTAAGTTACCAGATGATCCCGTAAAATACGACAAATACTATGAATTCAGTATTTAAAATTGTCAAAAAAATACACTGATGCGATATTCACTGATGTAGTGATCTGATTTTCTCCATTTACTTAACACTGGAATTGTGACAGACGTGCAATAGTGATTATAATATCATGTTTAAATGCTAACTAAAATAACCTTATCTTTTCTCAAAATTACTTTCTATTATTTAAAAAAAATATCTTTTCGACCTTATTCTAAGCATATTAGTACAATTAATAGTAAAAACAACAATAAATTTAAAGAATGCTGTTACAAAAAGTGCTAAATTAGATGTTATTACAGCACAAAACTTAATAAATAAAAATAAGTAACAATACAAGCAAATTAAGTACAACAAAATGCAGGATTAAATGGTGAAACAAAATCAATTAAATTAACAAAATTAGTAAATCTTTTATTAGTAACAACTATCTACTAATGAGACAGACTCATTGGGCTTGAGTAGTAAATGCATGAACTTCGGCATAGAGATGATATAAAATAGGAATACTAATGATTGGCCATTCATTTTTACGACCGCATCAAAACACAATACTTTGCTTAGTGACTCTCTCAAACGCCTACTGGTCTCTATAATCCTCTAAGCAATACCAAACAGGGCATCTACAGTATCAAATTCTAACTGATTTCTTTCTTGAATAGATCTAGTTATTTTTCCAAATATTTTAGTAGATAGTTGTCGAAAACATAAAATTAAAACAACAGTTAACAAACCTTAAACAACGGAAACAACAACCTGTTCAGTTAGCACCGGCGCCACGGTCGTACCATCACCATTAGTACCCTTGGTACTATCAATACTATTAGTGACATCTGTCGAGATCTCCGCTCCTAACGTAGGATAAATTGTACTAGATTCTTCTGTATTCGAGCTGACTGCTTCAATTGTACTCGTTATACTATCATCTGCTCTTAGACTAGTACTTTCAGTTTTGTAGTCTTCCGTACTTTGTGTAGTACTAGATTCTACTGTACTTCGTGTAACGTTATCATCTATAGTACTACTTTGATCAGTACTTGTATTGTCTAAATTATTTTCAGTTGTACTTGTGGTATCGTTATTAAGCTCTATTGTACTAACTTCTAATGTAGAAGTACCTTTTGTACTCTCAGTATAAGTACTGGGTTCTGGTGTATTTGTACCATAAGTACTGCTTTCTTCTGCACTAATACTAAGAGTTGTTTTTTCTTCTTCTTTAGGAGTAGTACTAGTATCTTCTGTATTTACACTTGTGGTACTACTCTCTGTTGTTTGTGTAGTGCTAGTTCCTTCTGTACGTATAGAGCTGGTTTCACCGTAGTCGTTACCATCATAGAAGTCTTTTCCAGTGCCGTCACCTGTCGTATCGTATTCATACATTTCTTCATCTGTTGTGGTTGGTTCTGAAAACATGACATGGATAATAGGTGATGCATTATATGTTTTTGTAAATATAAAAATAACAAATTAAGTTGATTGGTTGATTCGAAACATCACAAAACTTAACTGAATCATTTTAAAACAAGCCGCTATCAAATGAACGTCCTTTTAAAATAAGGGTTTGGTGTAACTAGTTTTTAATCTATGTAGTATTCTTACCAGTAACTACGACTTTAGTAACATTTTTGAAAGGATCTTCAGTAACCAGCGCAACAGGAGCTTCACTAGTAGTACTATTATCACCCGTAACAGTCTTGTTCACTTTATGCTTATCACAGCCATCGACGCAATAATTAGCAATCTTATTTAAAATCATATCAACTAGAATACTCTCTGTGTCTGTATCTAGAACCGTGGTTTCATTTTTATCTTTTAGTTCTTGAGTAACCATATGTTCTATATTTTGCGTGTAATTCACTGGTGGGATCCAAGTGTATTCTGGATCATATTGTGATTCATTGTTAAAAATAAGGTTGTATGTTTCTTCTACTTCTTCATCTTGTCTCACGATGGGTTTAGTGTATTTGGCTACAGCAGGTCCTAAGATGTTTGTGACGTAATCTTTAAGATTGTTACATTTGGCGACCGTGTTGACGTCACTGGAGCTACCCCAGATTATGAAGCCGGAGGCGTTTGATTTGTAAAACGTGCTGAGAGCCAATTTTAATTCAGTCTGAAAAAAGAGGAATTGAGTTGAACAAACTTGGAACGTTTAGTTTAATGTTATTTTAACTAAAATATAAAAAAAATCTCCAAATTGCCGATTTGGTGTCTAGGTAATCTTTGATAGCTGCTTCTGTGTCTTGCTGATTTTTATAAATTAAAAAAATAAAGGATGTTAATACAGAAAATAATAAATGAAGGTAAATGTGATAAGTACTTCTGATAACTATTTATTATGTTATTCATATCTGACACAAGAGGGCGGTGCCAACGGGTGCGAGTTGCTGAGTCGATCTTTTTCAGGCACCAACAATCAGCTTAAAATTTTAAAATGACCCTGTCAATTGATTGAATATACCTCATAATATACATTACTTTTGATGGCTTAACCTTACAATCAAGTCACGCTACTTATAGGCCTTGTTGAAGAATGATCATACCTCATTAAAGAAGCCGGCGTCTCTATACCGGTACCAGAAGTAGGGCAGTATGGGAGTGCGCGGCGCGCGCAGCCGCGCGGCCTCGCGCACGCGGCCCCGGATGAGCGCGGCCAGCTGCCCCGCCGACATGGATGACGAGCTGTACACCGACGGCAGGAGCACTGTGCTCTCCTTCCACAACCAGCTTATACTGGAAATGTTTTCCGTAAACCGTTATATTTTTGTCACATTGTCATATACCTCATCATAATATGCTCCTTTGCACGTCTAATATGTAGCGCCTGCCATCGACTTTCTTTGAATAGTCAGTACAATGTGACCTAGGATAGGATACGTGTCCTCGAAACTGGGTTTTATTAATTCACACATTCCTTCCATCTCTCTAGCTTGGATTTGAATTTCCGCGTATTAAGCAGTTATTGTGTATTGTTTACCACCCAAATAACATGAATGAACACCAAACGCGCAAAAAAATACTTTCCCAGATGTATTCATGTCCAAAACCAAATAAAATTCTACAAAAAATGAATTCAGCTGAACGGTTTCAAAAATGTTTCTCCCATGACAACATTTCTTGAGCTTCAAAGAAGATAACAATTATACTCGAAATTATCTGGCATCACTCACGCATTATTCTCCTGCGGCACTTTATCAGCGCACGCCTCCTGCCTGTTGTTGTCCGCCATGTTGAAGCAGTACGGGAACCCGTAGTACCCCCACAACGCGAGCGGACGCATCTTCTTCGCTAATGCTATGGTCGCCTGCATGAAGTCGCGGCCAGACTTCTCGAAACGACGCTTCGCCTGGAATCGGAAATACGATTGTTTTATTTGTATTATTTACTTTGAATGGAATAACGTCATTATACTGAGGTAGTTTGAGTCCATTGCTGGGCATCAACTTACAGTATTGAGCCCGGTCAGCTACTTTTTGCGTCTATGGAAGTTTAAAGCACTTTTTGCAGGTATAAAAGTTTGAATGGGAAGTATAGCCAAATACGGGAACATTAATCGCCGTTGAAATATCGTGCTACATCTCTTTCATGTGTAAATTAGTGACACATAGAAGTGATATTCAATTTCTTTCATTAGGTTTAAGAACGATGGGCTATTTGAGCTTCTACGAATTGTAACTAATTTTCTTTTATGGCCACTGATGACACACGAAACAAAAAATGGTAAATTTATTTCCCGAACTTCAAATTTAACTCTTCGACAATTGTTTCACCATCCTAATGAAAATATATAGGTCGGAGAGCAATTTAAATTGCTGGAACATACCAATGCGAGCAGTACCACACGTCGTCACATAGTTCATGGAATCCTAGCTGTGAGAAGAGGAAGTGCAGTGTCCATTATAATTAGACCGCGGCGGTGCGACTCAGTGATTAGTCAAGGATTATGCAATGTGCAAGCGGGGATCAAATGGAATGAGGAATTTAGGAATTTGTCTTTTATGTTCTATTGGTACTTAAAGATATGTGAAAGTTTTTGATTTTTCCAGGCTGATAGAAGGCAGAAAAGTGATTTTTTTATCAGTTTATATTTACATCGAGATTTAATGGCAGTAGATAAAATTGTAGTTTATGGAGCTTTAAATGTGTTTTCTTTTGTAAGTCAATCTATTTATACTTGTTACTTGGTGTTAAAACAATTTGAGAGGAGTTGACGCTTTTTAAAGAGGCTTTTATCTGGGCATTTTTAAGTGCAGTAAGCAGCTTTTTAATTAAATTACTTTCAATCAAAAACTCCTTATGTTCATAAGATAATCAATCAAAAAAGTTAATAAAATTACAGTTTTTGCCTCCTTACTGTGTTGCAGTTTGCAGGCGGTCAGAGCTAATTAAAAACATACCAGATTGACAGATTGATGACAGTCCGGTGCCGATCGACCTGAATACCTCCTGTTGACAGCTGATGGATGAGTGCGGTGTAAATAAAGAATACTACGAAAGTTTTATTCTTATTCATCATAATATGTGGTTGAACTTTGATGTGACTGAGCTCGTATCTATGTATGTGTTATAGATTTTATTGAGAAAAGAGAAGAGATATACGTTTTTGGGCTATTATCAAAAGTAACATTTAAGTAACACGCAATTAAATAAACTTATACAAATAATAAAATTATTTTAATGTACTTTTTGGCTTAAGTTGGAAGGCAATTTACCTTGATGTTATTTAAAATAAAACAAAATACTCTTCGCGGTGTAAAACTCCCTTATATCGCTTTTGCGCAAGGAAAACTTATTTCAAGAAAAATAAAAACACAATTTCAATATTATTTCAACTTCTACAGCATTTCTTTTTAATTCTTTGTGTCTTTGGAACAAAAAATCAATCATTTTCGGATGGTCCCTTGTCATAATTGAAGAAATAGTTTACTCCAAAATGCTCTGTGACAACTAGAATCCCACATTCAGCACAAACATTAACCGGTAGGTATAGCACACCATTCCCGTCAACAGATTTATCACGACGCGGTTTCCTCTAACATTGGTAGTTTCCACTCCGGCGTATAATTTTAATTGGCACCAGAACAATTACGTAACTCGGGATTGCTCCATCGTATCTCGTTAATTGGGACGCGGACTAATTGAAGGGCCGATGTGTTGCCCGCGTGATGATTTCATTGTTAAAGCTGTTGTTTGAGGAAGTTTCGTTGATTTTAAATGGTGTGGTGAAATAGGTGATCTGGTTATAATAATATCGCAGGCGTTCCTCAAACATTCTAACCAGATGCACGAATACACCTAGACTAGGAGCAAGAATTTGTGGGTCACAGTGAACCACCTTAATATTCTGCAGTGATCGAATAAACAAAACCTCGTGCAAAGTAATAATTAGGGTAGTAAGGTATACCACTGCATCCATGCTTTCCAATTTTGAGCAATTCATATCATCGTTAACATTCGAGTCTGACGAGATAGGTCTTCATCATCATTGCCAGGTTGCATGTTAAATGAAAGTAATGTCTAGAACCTCTCACCTCTTCCTCAATCCACTGCTTCTTCCACCACCAGTGCCTCTTCTTCTCAATCTCGTACGACACGTCCTTGTAGGGCGTCAGCGTACCGAAGTTCTGCCGAAGCACCGGCCGCCATGACTCGAAGTCTATGATGCCTATACCTGAAATTATTAAATTAAAATCATAAGTGATATAGGAACAAGGTTAAATTACTTTTGGTAATAAATTAATGGTGCCTTGCGAGTTTATCGTGGTTAAAAAGTATGTGAGTACATATTAACCCAAGATCTGTTTGTTATCTTATAAATTGATTGAAAGAGGACAAATCAAATCATAAGTGTAAGTTTCTTTTATTTTGATGTTGTTTGAAAGTGCCAGAAGTTAAGTCTTTGAAAGTAGGATAAAAGAAGTTCGAGGTATATTTCAATTCGAACCAATCTTCCGACTTTAAAATAATACTGTAAGCTTTTATATTAGCGTAGTGTTCAGAATCCAGCAACTAACTAATAAACGACAAAAAAAAAAAACGATTTGAAAAAAAAGAAGATTAACCTTTGCCTAAGCAGACCCGTCACATGACATCTGACTATAATTCATCTTAAAATGTAGTATCATATACCAGAGATTAAAGTGCAATCTGTAAATCATTTTACAACTGTAAAAGGTGACATGTCGACAACATTTTATTGCTCCCGAAATAGCTATCTCTACTTGAATTATCCATATTAATGCAGCTTAATAACATATTAAAATTAAACTGCATTTTACGACCACATAATAATCTCATGTCAGCTATTACTATTTGCTTTTCGAATTACTTTATTTGCAGTTTTAAGATTTCATCTGGATTTGTTTAATTGTTTAAGACTTAGGTGCGATGATATTTAATGAAGCTCTTATATCAGAGTTTAATTTATGACATGTTTAAGAAGATGAGATGGCTTTGTGTAGTTTTAATGGCTTTTAGTTTAAATACTTTTATTGTACTGCAATGATATATTACTGGTGTTAAATAATTATGATTTATGTTTGATTAATTTCAGGGACAAAAGGTCAATGTCTTAGGAGTGAAGGAGGAAATGTTGGGTTTATCATTATTGTATTATATTACTGATTTCACTGTTGCTAAGCGGGATCGGACTTTTTATATAAAAGATAACATTTAGTTCTTTTGGCTCGCTTTTCCTTTATTTAACTTAAACCGCCTCCTTTTTTAACCGTTTGTTATTAGTAGGCATTACTGTTTGCAGTGGAAAGATATCGTCAAGAAACATAAACAATTCTGAAATCTCTGTCATGCTATTTCCTTTTCAACATGAGAATTGTACACATCTGCCTGTCTTCTACATTTTTAATTAAATCGCAGTTATGATAAAATCCAATTTACTTTTCTCTTAACATAATATTACAGTTCACTTGCTTCATTTATTTTTTAAACATCAAGTTTTGCTGCACGCTGCACCGATAATTTCCAGCCTTGCGCAAAAGTAATTACATTATGCCTTGGTTCGCCCCTCTAGGACAGCGTCAAGGGCTGTTTATAGATCCAATATGGCAGCCTGCTCACTATTTATGTCATTTAGATACAGTAGAGATAAATATGATGATGGTGAATTCTTAGAGTAATTTTCAAATTGATTATTTTTATAGATGTCAAAAAAGGTTGAGAGGTGGACGCATTGATACTGAAATATTGTTATTTTTTCTTTTAGCAAAACGACATATTTCTGTTTTTTTTTAGTCTAAACACCTTTCTCTATTTATCTTCATGTCGAAGAAAGAAAGGGAAGAAAATGTTAAATATCAATCCCTCAACTGGTCAAAAGGTTCAGAATTTTATTTTCTGCTTATAAATGAAAATGATTTTTTAATTTTTCTTTTTCCCTGTATATTTTTTTTCGCTGGACAATGATGCGTCTTGTATGCTGTTTTTAAACATTGATATGACATTCCATACGTTATTTTCTCTTTCAAATATTACAAAAATATTATATTAAATATTTTCAATATATTAATTATTAGTAAAAACAAAGTTCGTCACTACTGTTAACGCCGTGTGTGGTATTTTAATGTTTCGATGTCGAAGAGTTCCGTGAAAATATTCAGATTGCGACATTGTGTCATACGTTGAGTGAATTCTAATAATGGTTTTATTAGTAAGTCGAATAACACTTGAATTTTATTTTTTTGTATCACCATCATTTTGATAAATGATGGAACTATATTACTAAGGCGATGCTGTCTGTCCATCTGTCTGTCACCAGGCTGCGTCACATGAACCGTAATAGCAGCAAAAGGAAAATCTTTGTAAAGCGACGGTTTTTAGGTACGATCATATATTTGGGGAAAACAAATTATTTTTGTAATAGGATACTTATTTGCACGGAACGCACTTTACTAGTTTTTTTTTTTAATATATTGTAGTATTTGGCCAATGTTTAATTAACGTAAAATAGGTTAATTAGCCCGCATCAAATAAAGTTTTAATTATAGAGTTCTAGGTAACCTATTTAATAACTCTAATTATTCCGGGGTCACCCGCATACATTGAGACTAGTGCTCATACGGAAAGCCTTGATAGCCTAGGAAGTTAACACCAGGACCTTGATCCAGGTCTTCGGCGGTTATTATAGGTAATGCATATAGAACCTGCACCATTATCTTTTGATAATGATAATATATAGACCAATGTCCACTACGACTACTAGTATCGTAAGATACCCATCAGCTGCCCGGGACATATTATTGGTCAGAAGCGTGTGAGCAAACTTCAGCGAAACAAGTAACTGCTAAAGACTACACAAGGGATGCAAATAATACTGCACTTATAGCCGAGTGGTTGCACGACACCAAGCCCACTGTGCGCGACGTGTCACACACGGGTTCGATACCTGCGTGGGACAAGCATTAGTGTGACCCATGAATGCTTGTTCTGAGTCTGGGTGTCTTTGTGCACGTGATTTGAATGTTTATGAAACACCCTGCTACACAGGGATTAAATTCTTTACGGCGGGAGTGGTTTTCCAAAAACAAAAGAAAATAGTACGAACAAAGACAAAACCTATTAATAATGTCAAATAAGGTAAAGTCAAAAAGCACTCACCATTAAAATTCCTATCGGGCACACTCTGTTCGAGAACATTCTGGAATGTATTCAGATGTACGATCAGATCCCCTTCTTGGGGCACTCCACCATTTCTGTACTTAATCTCCCCGGTCGTGCTGTTCTCTAGCAAAGCGGGGAATGCTCCCGGGTCATACAGTATGGCGATCTTGTCCCCTCTGAAGCTGTCCCCGGTGTTCTGTATGATGCCGTAGGTATCCAGGTCGTCGAAGGGAATCTTCTTCGATGTGCACTGCATGGTGGGCACGTTCCAGTATACTTTGAACTCCTTTGTGGAGGTTCGTTCTGGCATTTGGACGACGTAGTAACTGGAACAAGGAGGGGTGGTTTAGTGAATGGTTTTGAATAATCCTAGGTCGGGAATTTTGCCGTTATAGAACAGAGAGAGTACTAAGGAAAATTAACGCTCTCACTTCAACAATAGCATTGATAGGCGGGACAAAAGATTTTAGTTTTATGAGATCAAAACGATGGATGGAAATCGCTATTTGTGTCAGAAATTTAATGAGTGACCATTTTTTTTTAATTCGTCTCGTCCTACCAGTCAATATATATGGAGTCTCACGTAACTGAAATGTAAAATACTTTAATCTCTATGAAAAAATCCATTGCATCTTAAAGTCATATACATTCATATAAAAATCGATTTTAAGAGCTTTTAATTTAGATAAATATTAGGAAATTGCTGCATGAAATCCAATCTATTAATTATATACCGAAATAATTCCTTGCTAATAAATCAACCATAAGAATATACAAATCATATTTCTGACCCGTGCTTGTACCCATTACCAAAACAAGACTGTCGCCATTGAGAAAGCAGGACAACGCGCTTCATTAAACGTAAACCCGTCTCACTCCTACAACAATATCCATTCTGCTTGTTCTGCTAATTACATAATCGTAAAACAATTGAACGAGGAAATTCGAGACCGTACAGCTTACAATAAAACGCAAATAAGCAACAGCAACTGTTCATTCATCCGCCTTATTTACGTTACCGTTGAGTCATGACCTACTCATTATTAATTGATAAATATTGATATTATTACACACAGACCTAGTTTTTGTTTGTTTGTATTTGCTGTTTTAATATAAATGTTGTAATTGTAAACTGTTGAGAACATATTGTTATTTAGTTTAGATATGAAACATTTGTTGGATTGTTACGGCATCTTTTATTTTATACCAGCAATACTTGACTTTGATTAGGCCATATAAATGTGATGATTTAATTTTTTACAGAAACTTGTTTTTTTAAAGGGAACTATAATAAATAAATGCGGACAACATCACATGCATTGTTCTGAACCCAAAGTAAGTTGCTAAAGCACTTGTGTTATGGAATTCAGATACAACGGAGGTACCACAAACACCCAGACCCGAGACAATGTAGAAATGTGAATTTTTACATTGACCCGACCGGGGATCGAACCCGGGAACTCAGAGCTAGCGACACCTTGAAACCGGTGCGTACGCCACTCGACCACGGAGGTCGTCATATGTTTTAACAGACAAATGGTTCATTCATTTATCTCTGGATGACTTTGTACACATGATTTGTATGTTTGTGAAACTCCCCGGGATACAAAGTTTAATTTCCTTGCGGCTTGAGGCGCTTTAGAAAAATACAATAGCTATTCTATGTTTGCGAAATATGAGTATTACAGGGTGTCACAAATGATTTAGGGTCGCCATATTCAGGCACAGGCCAAGCAAAATTAAAACATAACATATCGGGGCCTTTATAGTACTGCATCGTAATATTTTTTAAATTTATGAATTTATCAGTCATTCGTAAAATCTTTTTAGCCTCAACCAAACTCGCGTGCTAAAACTAGTATAATACAATGTCAACGGCCGATAAAATTGTATGGTAGCTACAGTGTGACCTAGTTGTTATCAATTATTTAATAAGGTACCTATTAGTGGTGCGGTTCAATAATTATGCAGTTAAAGTTCACAAGCAGGTTGTATAGTTCAAGGCAGTATTGAGGAGGTTCTGATGGACGTAAATATTGAAGAACCTATTGTCTCTTTATATTCATTAAGTCATTTAATCTTTGTGTCGTGAGGAATTTCACAAGACACATGTACAAAGACATCCAGGCTCAAGACAAGAGTTTTCTAAACCACAAGGGTTCGACATCGTCGTGCTCAGTTAGTTTGGCGTGGTGATATGAACCACTACGCTATCCATGCAGGCGAACTTAGCTAATTGACTAAGTATATATACTAGTACTGTAATTAACAAACAAAAAACTCATGCTTTCACCACCATACATTATTTTAAAGTATATGAAAGAGAAAGCACTACTGCGTAGTGCGTACTAGGCATAGAGCGCCCGCAGTCGGTGTATGAAGGATTGCAACGCATTGCCATACACCGACACACAACCGCGGATGACGTAGCACGGCGGTTCAGGTTTAGTCAGTAAGAGACTGACACTACCTGCCCCCCGAGGAAGCAGGTGTCCATGTGCATTCCCCCAACTTTCAAAAAAGGCGTAGAGAGCCACGTTATCTCCCTTCCAAGACTAAAATCGCCTTACTTCATTAACTGGTGACTTGCCCCCAGTCATTTGTCACTGTTTGAACAATTATTCAACTTGTCATCCAGTTATCAGTCTGACTAATATCCGGTTTTGATTTAAATAAATTATCCTCAAAAATTAAATGGAACGCTGCCTTGTCAACACAGTATCCACAGTTCTTTTGCAAATTAATTTAATTCTTCGATAGTAATCTAATAGTTAACGCTAAACCATATTATTATTTTCAAAGTAGATTCAGTGTACCGGATAAAATTGTTATTATTTAGTAAAACAGTGATAAATTGAATAAACAATATAAATCGTAAATTTTCAAGAAGTGCATTCTCATTGACATTAATGTGCAAGGTGCACAGGATTCGCACGGTTGTGTAGTGAGCATAAGCGCTAAAGCGCCGTGCACCAGACGCCCGCGCAGTGATCGTCAGTGCTACCAACGCTTAGCAAATACACCGCACGTTTGCGTTCCAGGTACAAATTGACTATACTTTTGAGCAACGATAATAGTGCTGTGTAAATTAGTAAGTTTTTAAAATGATGCGTTCACCAAGTCGACCGCAGTGTTCAGGTTGTCACAGCAAAATTAAGAACAAAGATTTAATGAAATGCTGTCAATGTTCTAAAACATACGATCTCAAATGTGCTAAAGTATCGAAAAATCGCTACGACTTAATGATGAACGAACACAGGCAAACTTGGAAATGCTGTACATGCCATAATACTGAGGGCACAACATCATACAATACACCTATTTCAACACCTTCCTCTCCGTTGACTCAGCAACAAGACGACGAGAATGTAACATTTCGCCGAAATACAGGGATCGAACGTGAACTCTGTGATGTTTCACATGGCTCAGGCGGACTTGTGACTCAAGAGGTATTGCGCGACATCATAAGAGATGAAATTGGGATTGCATTCAAGACTGCGATTGGTAAACTTGTTGCGGAACAGCTTGCTAACATAAATGAAAACATTAATAGCTTTGATAAGTCTCTTTCATTTAACAATACACTTTTAGAGGAAATGAAGAAAAAACTTGATGAAAAGGTGCAGATCATAGAAAAGCTGGAGAAGGAAAATATTGAGCTACGTTCTACAGTTACTGACTTGTCGACAAGACTAAATACCGTCGAACAAAATATGAGGGAGTGCAATGTCGAGATAAATGGAATACCCGAAAATCGGTCTGAAAACCTACCTAGCGTTATGTTGCAGCTCGGTCAATCTGTGGAATGTCCTATTACTAAAGATGACATACAACACGTCACACGTGTCGCTAAACTTAATAAAGACAGTGATCGCCCAAAAGCGGTAGTGCTTAAATTACGAACCCGATTGATGCGTGACACCTTGCTCGCTGCCGTCTCTAAATTCAACAAAGGACATGTAGATGACAAGCTGTCAACCAGACATCTCGGAATAGGTGGTAAACGTGAACCCATATTTGTATCCGAGCACTTAAGCCCTCATAACAAACACCTACATGCAGCAACGAGACAAAAGGCCAGGGAGGCAGAATTCAAATTCGTCTGGGTTCGTGATGGTCGAATTTACGCTAAGAAAAATGAGACAAGCCAAGCAATATACGTTCGCAGCTTAGAGACTTTGGCATTACTTAAATAGATTAAAGCTATCTTAGAATGGTCACAAGAAGTAAATATATCATTCGATAATCTTGACATCTACTACCAGAATCTGCGTGGTATACGTACGAAGACTACTGAAGTGTACAATAGCATTCTACTTTGTAACCACCATATTATTACGTTTAGCGAAACTTGGCTAAATTCAAATATACTAGACAGTGAAATCATAGATAGTCGATATGTTGTCTACCGCAGAGACCGAGATCTATCTCAAACTTCCAAAACTGATGGAGGCGGTGTCTTAGTTGCCGTATCACGATCAATTCCATCGTACAGGTCGCATGAGTGGGAAAGCGACTGTGAGGATATGTGGATCTGTCTGGATGTCATGCAGAATAACAAACGTTCAAAAATTGCAATTTGTGTTGTCTATTTACCGCCGCCTATTAAGACAGACAATCTTAGCGCCTTTATGGATAATGTAAATAAGATAACTGACTTAGTTGACAGCATCTGTCTGATAGGTGATTTTAATTTAAGTGCAATTAATTGGACCAAAGATGATAGCCTATCTTATTTAATTCCTAACAATAATGATATTTCAAATGCAGATAATTATAATACTCGTCTAGCTTCTATATTCACTGATTTTATAAATATGACAGGATTACAACAATATAACTCTATTGCCAATCATAACAACAAAATATTGGATTTAGTATTGACTAATATAAGTTGTAAAGTAGCTAAAGCTGATAAACTTAGTAAAATTGATCCTTATCACCCTCCACTTCAAATATTGTTAGACCTTAAACCCGTCCCTAGATTAAGTAGTGTCCCCAGAACGGATTTTAATTTTTATAAAGCCGACTATAACAAAGTTTCTTGCAGCCTGAGTAGCGTCGATTGGTCGAGAGTGTTTGATTGTTGTAGAAATGTTGACGACATGGTTTTAAAATTTTACGACGAAATTGGCATAATTATTAACGAGCATGTTCCTAGACGCAAGCCTAGGAGTTGCAGATATCCTGTCTGGTTTACGCGTGACTTGATTAGGTTGTTAAAACAAAAGGATAAATTAAGACATAAATGTCGCAAATTTAACAATCCCAGAGATAGACTTGAATATGAGAATCTTAGAAAAATAGGCGACAGACTTCTGCGAGATTGTTACAAAAGTTACATAAGTGCCATAGAAAGTAGTTTAAAAAAGAATCCTAAAGCCTTTTGGAGTTTCATAAAACACAAAAAAACCCCTTCCAGTAAGCTACCCTCAGTAATGCATAACGACAACAAGCAATACTCATCAAGTGGTTCTGATATTGCCAATCTGTTTGCGAATCATTTCAGTTTGGTCTATACGAGAGTTGGAAGCGTTGCACTGCCTCCAAATTGTTCTGACGATAACTCTGAGACATCTTTAACATGCTCTAAATTAGCCTATTTACGTTTTCAAGAGAAAGATGTTCTAAATTGCTTAAAACGACTAAATTCTAACAAAGGGGCTGGCCCCGATGGAATCTCACCTTATTTCATTAAAAAGTGCGCTTTACAACTTACCTATCCACTAAAGGAAATATTCAATAAGTCCCTTGAAAGTGGTCTCTTTCCCAACTTATGGAAACGCGCTCGCATCGTCCCTATTTTAAAGAAAGGTGATAATAGCAACGTTAGAAATTATCGACCTATATCCATACTATCTACCTTTTCAAAAGTTTTTGAGAGTATCCTGTGTCCTGTACTAACGAAGCACACTCGATCGCAAATAGGGATTGAACAGCATGGCTTCCAGGAGAAAAAATCTGTTATTACAAATCTCGTCTCGTATATAACTCCTATTATGGAGGCAATTGATAGTAATAAACAAGTAGACTCAGTCTACACTGACTTTGCCAGCGCATTTGACCTCGTGAACCATAAAATACTAATTTCTAAACTACAGAACCAATACAGTATATGTGGTTCAATACTAAAATGGTTTGAATCATACTTAGATAATCGCCAGCAGTCGGTAGTGCTCAGCGGCTTCGAGTCTAAGTCATATATTGCCACTTCTGGAGTGCCACAAGGATCGCATTTGGGGCCGATTTTGTTTTTGTTATTTATAAACGACATTACTCATCATGTTCGCTATTGTCGCTGTTTCCTATTTGCTGACGATATGAAAATTTCGAAGCAGATTGACTCCTCAGAGGACATGAAACTTATACAGGCTGACTTAGACAGTATTTATGAATGGTGTCGTATTAATGGGATGATGCTAAATGCCTTAAAATGTCAACATGTGCGTTTTACAAGAAAGAGAAAGGTAATAGAGACGTGGTTTCATATCAACCACGAAAAAATTGAACTGGTTTCACAAGTCCGTGACCTTGGAGTAATTCTTGACTCAAAGTTAAGCTTCATCCCACAGTACGATAACATAGTCAGCAGGGCTGCTAAAATGATGGGGTTCATTAAACGTAACACCAAGGGCTTTAGGAGTATGGTCTCCAAAATAGTTCTATTTAATGCTCTAGTGCGTAGCGTGCTTGAGTTTGGCAGCGTTATTTGGAACCCACGCTACGTAGTTCATTCAGATAGAATAGAGTCTATCCAGAGATCTTTTACCAGACATCTCGCGTTTTTCGCGCCTGGTATTAGCAGCAGATGTTCATATTTCGACAGACTGATATTTTTTGGGATGTGTTCTTTACAACGCCGTAGACGAATGATGGATATGCTTCTCCTGCAAGACATCATTAAAGGTTCTTCTTCGTACCTGGGTCTTCTTGACCGAATTAGTATTAACGTCCCAAAAGTAAATTCTCGAAGAAAGCTAAGTGCAATTTTTACTATTCCCCGCTACAGAACTAACTTAGGCTTGAACTCTCCAATAGCAAGGCTGATGTCAACATACAATGGCATTTGGAGAAACCTCGACTTAGATATCTTTCACGACCACCCCGCGCAACTCAGGCTAAAGTTACTTGATAGTAATAAGTAATTGTTTTTGATGATGTTTTTTTTCATGTTTTTTATTATTATTACTGTACTTTTTTTTATTATTATTATTGTTACTACTTAATGTCTTCTACTTTTCAAAGTTGTTTAATTTTACTCCTTTTTATATAGCAATATTGTACCTGTGAATACTGTGAAGACTTTCTTTCTTTTTTTTTGTAATTGTTGTGCACGTCTATAATTGATGTAAACACTAGTTTTAAGATTCGTGTAATGTTTATTTTTATGTTTGTGTTTATGTTGTTGATGTGCCTAAATAAATAAATAAATAAATCCTCAATTACGATGAACGCATTAAAAATTAAGGTTTCCGCCCACCGCGGTGTAATTCAAATTGCAGGTCAGTCACTTGCCATGACGTAGCACGGCGGTTCAGGTTTAGTCAGTAAAAGTCTGACACTGCCCATTTCCTACCCCGAGAGTGTCCACGAGGATTCCCCCGCCTTACCAAAAAAAAAGGTCAGTCACTTGCCGTTTTTGGTGATATTTACTTGATGTTACTGGATATGTTTGGAGATTCTAGTTTTGATTTCATTCGAGTGGATGGCTACCTTAAAAATTAAACTAGAGTCCTTATTATCAGAGTGTCTTATAAAATGTTATATATATTAAATTGTCAAAATGATATACATAGTACATATTAAATACAGTATGAAAGTGTTTATTAAAAAAATATTCAAATAAGTAAAAGTATTGTTTGCTCTCTAAAACAATTTTCTTCTATTAAGCCGTTAAAAACGTACTTTCTAAAAAATAAACTGCTCATTAATCGGAAGTGTAACTACGAGATGAGAGATCCATTCAAGACAATTTCATGATTATACATAAACATACCAAAACTTCACATGACATGCAAAAAGTCAATTAGTAATGTATTAATGTTGTCTTGACACGCGAAACTTCTTGTGACGTTACGTAATATGAAACTTCAAATGAATCTGTATGTGTGAACATAAAAAAACTAGTCGCACTAGCCAAGAGATATTTTAACAATCGCTTTGGAAGAAAGCGCTCCATTGTATGAAGATTTCCTACCATCAGGTCAAAAAGTAATTTTATTGCGGTTATAAAGGGAAATACCTCTACATCGTGTATTAATCTGTCTGACTTTCACAATCATAATAAAAATAGTATTAGTGGTCGATCTTCAGACAGTCTTAGAAATGAGTAAAATATTATTAAAATGACTGAAAGATGAATCTATTCGACAAGTCTTTGACAGGACTGAGCGAAAGACAACTACATATTTGAGCGAGGCGGTTCGTGGCTAGAAAGGTAATTTGGACGCTTCAGGCACTTCTTGGTGCTTCGGATAAGAGATAAAAGTTTGTTAAAGCGAGATCAAAGTATACAAACTTGATGAGTGAAACAGAGAAGGCGATATGATGTAGCCCTTTACATTTGTTGTGCTGTACACTGTTACAAATATAAGAAGTGGTTGATAAAAAAATAAAATAGTAACTTGGAAAAAAAATACTCTAGAAATCTAAAATAGAACAGTACACTAGTAAAATAGGCTCAAACTTAGCAAAAAATTGCTTCTAGAATCCGTAAAGTATCTGAGTAACAATCACGATCAATTAAAACGTGTGAAGTGACGTAATACGAGAAATAATACCAATTAGCAGTGACCTGAGCATCTGATACATCTGTATAGGTATGATGTGAAGAGACCTTCAGCGGTAGAACTGTCCAGTTGGTAAGAAACCAGAGTGCGGTAAAAGAGGTTGTGGGTTCGATTCTTACCCAGGACGAATGATTGTGTGATGAGCACGATCCTTGGGAAAGGAAAAATAAGTTTGGAATGACTATAAGCCAACGCAAAAACAGGATTATCCAGACAAACTTATTGATCTTATTCGGCTAGAAAAACAAAACTAAGTCCAGTTTAAATGGGATTTCATTAATTGGGTTCATGATCGGAAGGACAATCTCGAGTAAAACTTTAATCATATACTATGAGGTCTATCAAAAGTAATCACATAATGAAAAGGAGAATTCACTTAACATCTGTTTATTAAAATTAATCGTGATTTAGTTGGCTATTGTTATTGTTTTGATTGACGAGCGTCACCAATTAATAGAGACTCAGAAGTTCTGACTAGAAACGCTTAGTTCGATACAAGGTGACAAATATGGGAATTCTCAATTGAAACAGTAATTATTAGCAACTTTTAATTTCACTTGTCAAACTTTTCTCAAGTAAGTAATATTATTTTTGGACTTTCCATGCTAATTCTCACAAGAGGTCTTTTTGGGGCTTTAGAAAATAAGGTGATTTATTATTGAAAAAGATTGAGGTTTTCTTAAATTCGCCTCCCGCATTAATTAGTTTAATCCTTGTATCACGGGAAGTTTCATAAACATTCAAGTCAAGCGCAGTCACTCAGAACAAACATTTGTGAATCACAAAAACACTTGTCCTATGCGGGGATCGAACCTGCGACGCGTCGCGCATAGTTCGTTTAGCATTTCCTATACCACTCGGCTATCCATGCAGTTTTATACCTGAACCGGACCGAAAGACCACACTTTATCGTTACACATTCAGTAAACAAAATAAATCTCAATAGTTTTAATGAAAAAGATGTTACGAAATAGCATGTCGATCCAACATTAGGGAGGCTATAAAGCACGAATATCGGTTGATGGAGTCACGAAGGCGGTATGGCGGCAGGTATAGACTGGAATCATAGTAATTAGGTTAACAGGTCTGGATACGATGGGCTCGTGTCTGTGATTACTGCTGAATGTTTGCCTAGAAAATAAATCTCGTATTTTAGGCAATGTGAAAGGTTTGAGGATTTTAGAGGACTTTATCGTTGTGTATCATACGAACTTTTAATGATTTTGTAAAATTCAGATATGTATATAGTGAAAAGGAAAAAATAAATAAAATGTCTGTTTTTGAAGATTCTTCAGATAGTTTTTAGACTTACTTGAAAATTGTATTAATTATTGGTTTTCTGCAAATCACCTGCACAATGAAGATCAATTATCGCCTACACACTAACTACAACAATATTATGTAATATCTATTATTATACCTACAACTGAAACAAGGTCGACACCCGTACGGAACTGACTTGACACTTCAAAGGTCTCTAAATGCTTTATTGTAATATGATATGTTGGTAAACATTGTTAAGTGCTACAAAAAGAGAATGAGTGTTGTTGTTTAGGCATGGATTGTGACGTCACTGGTCCAAATAAACAGTTATTTGAGTCGGTTATTTGGAGTACAGAGTGAATGCGTTTTAGTCAATGGTATAGTTGAGTTAGGTCAGACTCAATATTTTTTGTAGTTTGCTTCGCGTTTCGGTGGTCTCAGTTACAAGGGAAGGGTGAAGCACTCCGGTGGTTTTAGCCGGTAAGAGTCTGGCATACCATGCCGCAGGGCAGAGGAAGTCCTTGAGTATTTCCTCGGGAAAAAAAAGATTAAACCCAATATGGCTTTTAGAGAGGATAGGTTGATTCTAGAAAAATCGAAATGAGTCTAGCTGTTCAATGCCTTAATTACGCGACTATAAAAGGAGCAGGACCTCAATTTGTCGGTGTTAAGATATATTTATGTTTGTTTCATCAGAACCCTGGGTGATTGCGTGACCGATTTTGTTGACGGTTTTATAGATAAAGTGAAATAAGCGATTTAAAAACAACTTATTAAATAAATCATTTAATATAAAATTCTAATTGTTGACCCGTTTTAATCGTGTCAGTTCAACGCAAACAACACGTGCTAGCAAACACTCTAGTGTCCCAAATAACTTCAACAGCGCCGACAACAGTTAAGTTAACATTGACACTTTAGTGGTCAACTTTACTCTGAACTAACTGCTACATGTTACATGGTCTTGTTAAAAGTAATTAGTGATATACTAATTACAAGTGATTCTATGTAAAATGAGCTTATTACTTGTGAACGCTAAGCCACATCAAAAACAACCATGGATTCATCAAAACCATTCATGACTTTTGATTTCGAAATCACAATTTTTTCTAAAAGTGAATGACTGCAATATTTGTATAATTTCAGCTGTTCTTCCCTGCAAAGTAGGGATGTTCCTAGGAGTGCCGGACCGCGCATTCGTGTTCCGAGAACGCTTCAAAGAGATGTCACCAAGCTCAGGGGGAGGGCAACAGGGCTCGGAGGCAGGAAACGGCAGCCTCGGTACACAAAGGACAGAGGGAGGAACATGGGATGTTGGCCAGTTTTTTGATTTCCCATTGGGGACAAAAACGTTTAAACTTGATGGTCACATCTCACAGAATATTTAGAGGAAAGCACCACCTCTTAAAATAATACTGTTATAACTATGGAATTGAGATGCCGCTCTACAAAGTGTTTCGAGTTGCTAGCAGGAATCCAGTTTCAATGTAAAACGTATACAGTGTACAACACATAGGTGTATGCACTCTATCGATTGACGTTAGTAGGTCAGTAGAGCCTTAACCCGACTCATTACGGGTGTTAATTGACCGAACCACTTGTAAGCACCACTGTATTACTGAAAGGAGGTCTTATAGATTTGATGTATTTAAAAGTTTTATAAGGAATCCTTTGTTTGTTAGGATTATAAACAAAAAGGAGTTTTTTTTCTTATCTTAATAATTTTTTTCGCGTATATTATCACATTTAAACCAGACATACATCTAATAATCAACATACTTTAAGTGAATTCAGACTTTATAACTATATCCATTAAAAACAAATCTAACAGTTAAACTAGCTCAGTAAATAGTTTTCTTTGACATCGCATCAAAATTAAAATTGCACGTAACTTGTCACCAATTATAAAGAAAAAAAAACCGAATTGATCTAGTAAGGGTTTTCAATGGCACGAAACTCAAAAAGAACATTTTAGATGTCCTTTTTTATACCTAGAAATATAAGTGAAGATTAAGTAGCACATAAAATGCTATCTAGTTCTCCACGCCTTCATTGGAGTGCAGAACCATGTTTCAAAGATACCGCACTGTCGTAGTATCTAGATATCTTAAATCAATATTTGCTGCCGTTATTGCCACTAATTTATTATTTTAAGCCATTGTTAATGTGTACTAAAATATGGACTTTTTAACTTTTTTTTTTAATCCTGAGTTCCGAATTGAGGTATTTAATCCTTGTGTAGCAGCGTGTTTCAAAAACGATCGAGTCACATGCACACAGTCACTCAGACTGAGGGCAAGCATTCGTGGATTACACAATTCCTTGTCCTACGCGGGGATCGAACCCGTGACCCACGCATACGTGGGTATGGCGTGGTGACGTGAACTAAAAATAAAACTATTGTTAAACGCTCCGATTGTTTAATAAAAATAAATTCAAATGCTATGTTAGCTGATAAGATAAGAGCAATGTTTACTGTGAAAGTGCGATAAGGATTTTTAGATCTCTTTGATTGTTTTCTCGAGTTGCTAAGAAAGGATTTATCTTAAGACTGCTTTAGGAGGACGCCAAACTGCCGGTTGTAGGATTATTAAGAAGTTTTTTTTAGAACACTTTATAGGCATGGATTGTTGCTTGCTGTAATGCTGTCACAATTTTTGTTTAATTTGTGAATCAAAAGATAGCTTTGCAAGTAGTAGGAACATGCGTAGAGAGTACAGTGATTGTCCAGCAATGGCAAAACAGGGGCGAAAATAGAACAACAGAACAGGTACTAGGTAAAACAAATTCTTTTAGTCTGAGACTTTTTTGTTCGATGCTTATTGCTATGACCTTAAATGTATGTACACAAATGATATAAGTATAATAAGTATCGTGACACACAGATATACAAAGCTGACGGCAATCTGTGATGTATGGGCGTGGACGACATAGCTTTGTTGGCCTTGACAATGGAGTCGGCCGTAGGGCTGTCACACACTCCAATCAAGTATTATTTTAATAGGGTTTTGCATAAATGGACAAGCGACTTCGTTACCGTCCTTGTTAATTGGTCAATCACATTAAAAACTTGTTTCTTTATGTGCAAAGCAGGCAATAAGGAAGGAGTTAAATTAAACTGTTTATGAAACCGGTCAATAGTACGGCATATATTTAAAAAATAAAGAAACCTCGGGCGCCTTTTATGGAGACTATCTTAGAACATTTTTTATCAAATAGTCAAGACCACTCATGACTAATTTTGTATTCACAAAAAAAACATCTTTGGTTACTTTAAATGATGCCACTGACAGTAATGTCGAACTCAAAGCACCCTCGTATGTGTAAGTGTATAAAAATAAATACATCATCTACGCAGTGCCAACCCTACGCGAGACAGATAAAGCGACTATTCGTATAGGTAGTGATTTATTAGTTTATTTTTTCTCGCTTCGAGTGTAGACACGGGAACTAACTATAATTGATGACTTATGAATTATATTCGTTAGGCTTTTGTTACCGTGGTGGGGACCAAACAGGTTGGCAGTTTAAGACCTTTTTGGTTTCAAATAGTCATTTTAAAATTTACTGTTGCTCACTATCTTATCTAAGACGGTAAGACTAGCTATCCCCCGCGTTGTTACTCCGGATTAAAATGGTCGATGAACTTCAAATCAAATTCCATCAAAATTGGTCTAACAGTTTCAGAAAAATTAGCAAACATTTATACTTTCAAATATCCTCGCAATCTTTTACTAGTACACTCGATCGATGTTCGTTGATAAAAATCAATCGCTACTTGATAATGGTTTGGTTCGATATCACAATTACCGAATCTATATGGAGAACATAACCAGACTAGTTTCTAGTTTTGTCTCTACCTTAATAATAGGGATGATGACTGGGTATAAAAAAATCTCATTCGTCCCTCAGTTAGATAATTGAAAAGTATGAGACACGTATTTTTTCCCTTTTCAGAAAAACTAGAATTGACAAAGATTAACTGCTTTAAAGTTTAGGAGACCGGGCTTGTGACGTTACGATAGAGTAAAATTTATACTCAATCGTGACGTCACGCGTAAGTTTCATTCACTGTAATTTGGTAAATTTATGTTTGCGGGACAAATTAAAAAATACGTATCCATTATTATACAAAAAACTACAAGACGGACACTGCAAAAAAAAAATGTCATCATCCCTATTATCTCATTTAAATGCTTGCCTATAACTTTTATGGGTCCCTGAACTCTTAAAAGGTTTGGTAATTTTTATTGGTCAATTTATAATCAATCACAGTTTTTATCTCTCGCATAAAATAACACGATGAAATGTAGAAACTGCCACATATTATTCAGCACTGTAATCAGAACAAAGAAAGCCGGAAATTGATAGTGTCACTTGAAAGTCAGAACACAAAGAAAATCCTTGTTTATGCGTTGCTAGGCAACGCGAGACAAATCACTTAGCGAAACTAGAACACAGATCTCACATTTAAATTTCAACTTTATATGCCATGTTTTAAAAGTCAAATTCGATTAGCGTATTCAGAATTAAATGAGGACTGCACTTTAGAAGGGTATTTTTAACCTTAACTGTGTAGTCATAAGATTGACATTTCTGTAGTGTGTTTAAAGAATAATTTTGCATTGTTTTGTCTGATAATGTTTACAAATGATTGAGAGTTTTTTTGTTTTTGTTTACTGTTTGCTGTTGTTGTTTAGAGGTTGAGTGAGCTGGCATGTTTTGCAAATTGTTACAGGTTCAATTTGTATGGATAAGTTACCAAATTTTGGTTGCAAAGTCCTAACTAAGAGAATAATTGTCAAGAAGACACGAGTAAGAGACACAATTGGCGTATACAGCCAGGACGCAAACCTGCGACTCTTGGCTACATAATTATTTTTGTATGACTGACAATATTTTAATGCGAAAAGCTATTCAGTATTAACTCTAAAATAGGTATACTTAATAACTGCATTAGATGAAGAAGTAATAGATATTTGACATGAGGAGATCAGAAAAGTTCTGAATTTAAAGCATTTAGAAGATTATCAGGAGCTTACTGTTAAAAAAAGGCTCCTGACGAAAAAAAAAAGTGAATCATTTTGTCGCGGTACCACACACATGCAGAATAATCATGGGCATAAAGAAACTCACTGCTACTATTTACTATTTATAGCAATCGAGTTAGTTTTAATTCGTTGTGAATGTAAATAATGAGAGTCCCCGTCAATCAATGAAGCCGGACAATGTGTAATCAGATTAGATTATAATAGAAGGTTAAGGGCAGGGAGCGCTGCTGTAACGAGCCGACTAATCCTGATTCGATGTTAGAAACACGCTGAAAAACAAGCTCTATATAACCGAGACTAGAGTCCTTAATTAAATGACAGTATAGGGGGCCTGTAACGTAAAAGCTTTCCGTTTATCTGTCAGCGACAGTATCTGTCTGAAAACAGCCAAGGATTGTGACACATACCTATACTATTTCGATGTTTTTTCATAGTGATGTATTTTGTTGCAGCAATATCGACAAATGTAAATCGAGGTTCAACATCGACTGCTAGGGATATTAATTTGATACGAGCTTATTTTTTATATTTATATTTTGTTGTTTTATTTATTTCACATTTATATTTTGTTAGCCTACTTATACGGATGTATTTTTCCAGTATTGCCAGTATTTTTCCAATCGTACACGAAATGGTTATTTTTAAGAGTGAAGAATATTTCCATAACTTGGTAGTTTAAGAACTGGATTTTGATGTGATTGATTTATTTGTTTAAAAGCTAGTTTCTTTGCTCTAATGAGTTGGAATGCAATAAATGATTGAGTATTGGATACGGAAGGCGGAGGATTTTTTTCTGAGGTACAATTAAGAAATGGCTCATTAGACCGCGATAACTTAAAAAGGACTTTCTGAATGAAGAGCCTTATTAATAATAAATTTTCTAGATATTTAATCTATTGACATAAAATGTTTTTCAATGAATAAAATTGAAGTGATTCATTATATATTTTTCAGTTTTCCTTACATTTTGTATTCATATACGTAGTTCTAACCACCAGGCGCATAAAATATATTTTTGTTTTTACCATAATTTTGATAACTATACGCAATATAGCCTTCAATTATATTATAAGGAATCTTACTCATTCCCGTTTTGACGACTTATAAAATGACTCAATGATGTGGTTCTTTTGTTTTGACGTCATAACCCTGTGGTGAAACTCATATTCCGTCAAATGGCCATGGAATAATAATGGTGACATATTTAAATATGTCTGAGTTTATTGGAGGAAACTTTTTGCATTAGATGATGTACCTATGGCAAATTATTTGGTAACAAAAGTGTGAACTAAACCTAGAGGTCTAAATAGTATATTGATGGGTTGTTATAACAATTTAATTAGGTTTCAGTATCAACATTTATCGAGAAAGTTCTCGTCAAATTATTATGTGCTAAATTGATTATGAAGGTTCTAATTTTATGTGGGAACGAGCCTTGTCTGAGGATTTTTATACATTTCCATGCATGTTTTGCATATCGCTTTTTGCAAATAGGCTTTCTTTAATCACTTTTACAATGAACTAGGTGACCTGGCAAACTTTGCATTAAATGTGCACTTTGCATTCTTCTATCCCTATTTTTTGGTATACAACACTAACTTTATTCTACCAATAACGAATACAAATTATTAATCATACAGTCTGTTTGGTGGTTCAAGAGTTAAACGCGTTTATACATTTCAAAGATCTATTTTTATTAACATGCCTCAAGTAACCATAAGATAGTAAATCTTTAAAATAAAACGAGTGCAGTATTGATTACCTCTCGAACTTGACCGCTTTCTTTCTCAATGAGCACTCACGGGCCGTTGACTCCATAATAAAAATAAATTCCGCCACATTGCCAATACAGTCAGACAAAGAAGTCTTGTGTGTGAAGTATACGTCATGAGTATGTGTAATTGTGTACCTGTGAGATCAACTGTACAATGAACAAGGAAGTATACATCACTAGTCCTGCAACGTGGATTTTCTTACTGTACTTTTATTTGAAGGCGAGGAAGTAAGTTTTGAAACCTAATATTTTATATCTTATTTTGAGAATTATGCTAGTTTTGTTTTAATTTGAATGACAGTCCGTCATACACGCAAGTTTAAAGAAATAATTGATGTAATATCTGTTTTTTGCTTAGCTAGAGTTGAACTATAGTTGTATGACGTATCTAGACAATTCGTCTCTTTAATTACTTTGATATTGTGCAACTTGATATGACATTTGTAAACATCGTCTAGTCCGAATCAGAGATTTTTTAGTTGTCTCTGTATGTTGGTTCGTTATTGTATCTGTTATTAAAACTATTAAGAGATTGAAGGGTGTTCTTATTTTTTATATCTTATATATAATTATTCAAAAACAAAAGTAAGTTAAGTTAAAAACAGATCTCTATCTGTTCTATTTCTGGGCAAAGGCCTCATCTCATGAATAATAAAAACGAGTCCAAATCGTACAAATTAATAAAATTGAATTTATAATTAAGTAAAAATATCAAAGTACATAACTACATTTTAGTGTAGGGCCATTAAAATGTCGCTTTTTGAACGGTGTTTTTAATGTATTCCCAAAATTCCTACCCGTTCCGTAATTTTGATAATGATAATTTATAGTTTACGGTTCATGCAATCCATTCCACATAAAAAGACGCCATGGGATTTATTTGACATACTTTATACATTTGCATTTTGATTGGGTACATTCCTTCCCACATTTTTTTCTATGGTTTACTAGTATGGAGAAACTCTTCTAAGTAGTTTTTGTCTCTTAATTAGGTACAAGTAATACAACTCAATACTAGTGATGTGTCAAAGGCAGTCTTAGTACTTTCTAGTGTTTATCTTAACGTAACTTTTTCGAAACAACCGATTTATATGAAGCTATTCTATTCGTTAGATCTGAGAATAGGCTGTACATCTTTCATACGCCTGTGCAATAAGTGTAGAGCCAGAAATATATAAAGGTGTCAAATAACTTTTGCTTTCGTCAATAATTGGATGGCAACTGTATATTGACAATTGTCAACTAATTTGTAAGTCTCAAAGACTCAGGCTAATAGTGTTTTCTGTATTATGGCATCTGTTGCTTAAAGAGCCGTTATATCTCACGCAATACATTACTAGATTCTCTCATTACTCACATATTTTTGTTGGCTGACAGTCCGACAGGTAATTATCAACTGGTGTTGGGTACCCCTTTTGGCGTACGATTCTTACATTGACGGTAATACTATTATATTAGCTGAGCAACTAAGTCTTTTTTTCGTATACGTCATTCCCTGAATGAAAAACGAGTACAGACTCTATTACGGTTTAAAAGCGTGAATAAAATAAGCAATTTAGATAAATATGTTTCTTAATAAAAGCTTGGGCTGTATAAAATGTATGAGTGATGGTATTGCTATGTGGTATAAATGTACTACAGACAAACTGACTTAAGTCTGCAAACCAGTGGTGCAAGCCACCACGCATTATCAACTGCGCGCGATGTGTGGCGGATTTGATCCCCGCTTAGGAAAAGCATTATTTTGGTGATCCTTAAATGCTTGTTCTGAGCCTGATAATTTTATGTATTTTATAAAATTCCCGTGGCACAACATTGAAATTCCTAAGTGCGAGTGTCGTATTAAAAAATCGATCATAAATAGCAGCCTGTATTTTCTGGAAATAGAGGTGATACGAAGCCTGCAGTTCTACAAGAAATGCGTGGGTTGCGGCAATTTTTTACAAGTTTACAATTATTCTTCACCTACAGGAAAATCTGGCAAGTTAAAATTAACCCACTTTCTGGTTTCTGGTATAGCTGAAATTTTGAGCGCATACATAAATTGCGTGAAAATGCAAAAAAATCTTAAAATTTAACTGGACTTATGCTGGAACCAGAATATGGAGATGGTCACAGGGGCCCAGTATAAAACTTCAAAGACTCTGGTTGATCTCATTTGATTCGTAGTGATCTCGGAGTCTCTACATCGGGTGGAAAAACAACTTAATGAGTTCACGATTTAGATTAAAAAGTCGTTTTGTAACCAGTCGGGACACCTTCAATATTCTCGCGTGAGTACTGAACTACTGACGGTTTATTTGATTTAAAAGTTATCATGTCTCACGACATGGTTGTACGAAAAAGGGGAGAGAAACTTTTACTACACCTGAGCGGCAAGAAATTCAAATGAAAAGGTTTTTTCTTTCGTTATAGATTTTCTTTACTAAAATACGATCAGGATTATATTTTTCACTAAAAATCTAATAAGCAAACTCATTGTTTTAACTTTTTTTTGGTTAATTTTGAAAAATGTGGAAGGTTTTGTAAAGAGCCCAGATAGAGTATAAAGCTATCTTTACAACTATTTACAAGTAAATTTAAAACAATTTCAATAAAGTTTCAATTCAATCAAGACCCGTAGGTTCAGTGAACATCTATGAGAAATTCAGTGATGTTAAACATGAAATATAAAATAATAAAAACATGTGATAAACAGATGCTATAACTATATTTCGTGGTGACATAGTTCGTCGCCATTGCGCCATGGTGTCCTATTTATAACTGTTATCCATTTAATATGATTCGGTAAACATATTGACCAAACGGCCACAACGTAGGGAACGTCAGCTAGGTTTACTGAGGGCCTACCAGGAGCTACCGAAGTAAGATTTTTATGGATGTCAGAGCGGGATGCCGTGCTAGGCTTTGTAATTCTCCGTCTCTTTTCTACAACAGTTAAAGATTTACTCTAAGACGTAATGGTATGGTGTCAGGATTTCGTTTAAGTCTTTCCGAGAAACGAAGATTATAATATAGAGGGGATATTTTTCTTGTTTGAGTTAAATAATGATAATACACGTTTTGAGGCACTATGTGATGTAATGTTGCAAGTGAATCCTTTGAAAAAACGACTAGCAGTTTGTCTGCGGCTCTGCCCGCTTTTTTATCGATTATCACATTAAAGCGGAATCCTGCTTTTTAAAATCGAAGAAGTATCTATACTTATTGCTGGTTATAATGTACTTTTTTAAAGTCCTAATGATTTAATGTCCCATTGTTCAGGCGCGTTTTATTTTTTAGTTGTCATTGCTTCACAGCTATATAGTTAAATTAAATCTATTAGTGATTGTCACTTTGGTAAAGAAGCCTTCCACATATTATTACTTAAAATATTTAGTATATTATGCTGTATGCGTTTTTGCACAAACGTCAATGCGTTTAAAAAATAATACATAATTTCTTCTTCTTTTTTTATTCTCGGGATAGCTACAATGAGACGGAGCACCTGCCATTATTACTATAATTACAATTTTTCTCCATTTACTTTGTACTTCCATACAACAGGCTGAACTAAAAAGGAAATAATGTTTGTTTACGTGATATTTAGTCAACATAATCACGTTTGTAAAACCGCAGTCGCGGCAAATGCCTCTGTGACAGCGTTACGTCAAGTTATTGTGATTGCGTATTAGTTAATTAGAATTATTTCATGAGCGAACGTTATTACGATGAAGGGATACCTACCTAATGATTTTAGCTAGAATTAATTTTATGTGTCATTTGTTTTTTCTCGGAGATTTACGTCTTTGTTGTTATCAGATGTATTATTTGTACTTATTGGTACTTATAGATTTTTTAATAGAATAATTGACTTGTCCTTCCTAAATCTATATAAAATAAATCTTTAAGTTGTGGCATATTTTTTTTTATTTTCCATGATGAAATGTATCCACAACAAAAATAAAATAAAATTCAGCAATTAATTTAAGTACCGCATTTCTCGCGGAGAAAAGTTTTTGAAAAAATAAAATAAATATAATTTAGCGATCGTTGAATTTATAATACTTAAAAAAACACATCGGAGGATTTAAAAAGTTAATTTTTTGCCTTATTGTTTCTTTTTTTTTTGTATAGTTGCAGCCAGTTTATAAATAGAAATATAAACAAACCTTATTGTTTAGTCAATGAAGTGTTTATAGTAAACAAATACTTGGAATGTGATAAATAGGTACCTACTGTACCTAGTACTTACCGACTGATAAACGATATGTTGATATAGGTATCCATTGATACGTACGAGAACGATACAACTACGAGTCGTATTCTCAGAATTTGTAAACAAATAGTATTTTAGTAGGGCATTCGTATTTATTTCGATAAATATTTTAATTTGTTATTTTTTCGTAAGTATCTTATCGAAAATTTTATTAATTTTGTTAAAGACTTTTTTTAATTCGGTGGAATAAAAATATTTTATAGGAAAACTTTAATTCTCACATGCTCGACAAATTCTAATAAAAATCTTTTTTATTAGCATTTTATTACCTATATTGAACTTTGTTTTCGTTTTTTCTATTTTTTTACGCTTATTATTTCATTTCATATTTTAAAAATTATTTTATAACAACGAACAACATTTTTATTTCATTAATACTTACTTCGAATCATCGCATCTCACAGCGTAGCCCGCCAAAAAAATAAACAAAAAAGTTTTCATTTTCACTAAAAACACTTTTAATCACTAAAACCTTTAAAAACTCCTTTCCATTAAACTAAATCAACATTTTACAAACAACAACAACAAAAAAACTCAACGTTCAATTTTCAAATTCAAGAAAAGAATACTTTAAAAATAAAATAACGTTTCGCGCCAATTTTTGACGTGTTTAGTGATGGGACCGACGCGCGCTCGACACCACGTGCGAGTCGATTATGACAATATAAAATACTATAGAGGTCGATTGTTGACTATAGTTTGGTAGAGCGGTGCGTTCCGTGAACTTTATATTGTAATACCGACTAGTGTCGTCACACGGATTCGCCTGGATATTTAAATTAATCTTATCATGGTATTAAGGAGTCATTAAACATTGCTCTAGTTTATTTGCTCATAAACTTTGCAGTTTTAACTTTTACTGCTGAAGGATTGTTGAATTAAATTAATCTAAACTTTATTTACTTAAGAGTTTATATTAAAAAGATAATACAATTATATTGAAGTCCTATTAGCTGGAGTGTTCACAGTTCACTAGAAACCTTTCAGAAATTTTATTCATTACATTATAATTATCTGTAACAAAATTTTCTATTAAGATAAAATAAAATAAGTTCAGTTTTGATAAGGACCTACTTTTCTATTTAATTAACATGCTGTGCTTATGACTTCATTTCACCGTTGTTCAAGAACATAATGAAATATTAATATGTTCTTGAACATAATGAAATAGAAAAGTAGGTCCTTATCAAAACTGAACTTGTTTTATTTTATCTTAATAGAAAATTGGGTTACAGATAATTATAATGTAATGAATAAAATTTCAACCAAACATTTTTCCTATATTAAATAAAAACATCTTTGAAGGCAAAAAACCCTGACTCATTAGTTTTATTCCTTATTTTCACCGACTTGGTCGTCGCATTATAAAAAAGAAATAATTTAATATGTTATGGGGGGGGGGGTGAAATTCTCTTGCCTGCCGTCGTAGCGGGATTGTCCGAAAGGGTTACCTCTAAAGGGTAACACACGAAGGGCAAAGGAAGGAACATGGATAGGTTTTAGTCAGTAGAAGTCTGACACTCCCTTCAGGCCTCCTTTGATGATTTAATATCCGAATAAAGGAAAATTCTCCTTTCCATTAAAAAGGTTCTTCTGTTTGTTTCTCTAGTCTATGTCAGCTATGAAACATAATCTATGAATTTCACATAACTACGTAGATACACGTACGTCAAATTTCTGAAAGATTAGTCTATGAGCTTATATATCGCAAACACAAATATTCTAGTTTTCTTCTCCAAACAAAGTTGATCCGTAACTTAATAAAGTATTTAAATATGTTCTTAATTGTTTAATGGCGGGCCCTTAAAATTTATTTTTGTACGATTATCTACCTGGTAACCGTGACGAATACCGTTTTCATTTTGAATACAGATAAGGTTTTCAGAGATACAAAATCTAGTAAAGCATAAATTATATTATAGAAAAATTCTTTCTTCCAACCGTTAACAGAAAATGTAAATACTTTGAATCGATTCACAAATATGTTGTCAAGAACCATCGCTAAAAAACCTATTTTCAAATTGTACAAAATATTCAAAAATTAAATCTAAATAACAACCTGTACATATCTGGATATTAACCACAATCTTATTAAGACAAAACAACATAATGGTGTAATAAAACAATACTTTATAAAAAACCCTCACGACTCGGAGACACGAATCAGGAGGTCTACCATCACCTAGCACGGCCATCTTTAGCTGTTGAAAAGAGACACCGCTCTAAGATGTGTATCACGCTCTCTCGCTCCCACACCTGCAAGAGACATAGTACAAAAGGTGATGGTAGGTTTTCTGATTGTTTTGATTTCGAGAAACAAACGTGTGAAGAATAAGATGGGTCTTCGTGATGACGAGAGCTGCCACAATGTCCATTGTAAGTATAATAAATATAGTGTTTCTGTTATCTTTTACAATCATGATGTATGAAAATAATAGTCGTTATGGAAGTTGCAGTTGCATTTATAGATCGAGGAATAAAATTAAAATCTGATAAATACCTTCGGCAGTAAAACTTTTCGACCCACAACTTTTAAATGGTTCGACGGATTTTTATTAAACATGTCTATGAACACTAGCATATGATTGAATTGAACTAAAATCATTTAATTACTTCAGGAGCTATGTAAGATTCTATAGCCTGTACAGACTCATTAAACTTATAATAAATCGTTTGGCGACGGGAGATTAAAACTCGCAAGATAATAAGCTCTGCAAGATACATAAAATAATGTAACTGCCAATTGCAGCTGTTGGTTGAAATAATTGCTATTTCTCTACCGTCCGCGTCGATGGGAAAAGACTTTCAGCATACTTTCACCGATACTAGCTTGGTTTTATTTTTAATTATGGTTAGAGTTTGATTCCTCTTTCGATCCGGGCCTGTAATGATACTTTGAAACCAATTTGATTGAAATAGAACTCCAATCTTAGGAGTCAGAAGTCAGGAGTAATCCTCCAGATCTCTCTCTTTAAGTTCGGTTTTGCTGTCCCAACAGACTATAAAAACAAAAAATGTTACTGTTACCAGTAGTGTATTATCGAGGCAAATTGGTGATAGCCATCAATACCTTGATAATCATGATAAAGGTTAAACTTAGATAATAAAAATCTAACTTAAGTGGGTTGCGACCCACATGCGTTGAATTAATTACTTCATTAATGGTAATTATCTACTGTTTCTAGAAAATAGACTTTAGGTAAAATGCTAGGGAAGGCAAGTTTAAGCTAAGTGTGTTTTATAGTTTTGTTAGCTGATGAAAAGAAAAGATAATCACTCTAAATAAGTTCTTAATAAATAGTATTTTATTGCACACTACATCTAAGTATTATACATGACTTGCACAGCTATCATGCAAAAATATAATAAAATTTTATTATTTGCACACATAGCTTATTTTAACTACGTTATTTCTGACAGTACTTTAAATCACTCTTCGAATTATCATGAATGAGGATTTAGCCAATTTTCAGCTCTCCCTTTTTCAAGAGGCATCTGGTAGACCTCCTTGGGCAAGGACGGCAGTTCAGGTTTGATCAGACTGTCACTGGTCGTAAATCAAACCGCCGCGTTCCGTCTCCACAATGAGTCGATACATGAAGTCAAGTTTTTTAATAGAATGGAATAGAGTATTTTTATTTTCTCTTGTTCAGTATGCAGGTATAAAGAATGTAAGTCCGTCGTAAAATCCAATGTTGTTGAGTTTTTCCTTCAGGAAACTGTAAACATTAATAGTTCTGTTGACAACCATTCGCTAAGAACTAGGTCATGTGGAAAAAACAACATTTTTTTAGCTATTTTTTCCACTCACTTTCTTGTTTGTTTGTTTGTCGTTCCGGTTCGATTTTTGCAACTCAATTTTGAGGCACTTCCCGATAAGCTAGCAGGCTGAAATTTTCAGAGTAGCTTCAAACCCGATGGCAATGCAATTTACAACTATTAAAAAGGGCTGGACCGATTTTGATAAAACATGAATAGTGACCCATAAAAACATTTGAAACGGCTTCAACGGTTTTCATGAAATTTTGTTTACATAATTGGGTGGGTCTCAGAATCGCATATTTATTTTTGATACCTCTTGTTTCTTTTTCGTTCCCTAGACCTCTTTTGTATGGAAGCCCAACGTTTGCTGGGACAGCTAGTTTTATTATTAAATAAGATCTTATAGTGAGTAAGGAATTAGGTTAACTTGTATACTTCTACACCAGAAATAGTAGAATATAACGACGACTTATAATACGGTAACATCTACACTATCTATTATTCTTTCTTTGAGCCCTTGTGACATGTATTTACATACCTTATCAGTACTACGCGAGACGTGAGTCAGCAAGCTCTCAGGAAATGCTGCGTACTATGTTATGTCTACTCCCTAGTCAACATTTGCCAGGTAAACACGCGTTACAAAGTAGTATGCGATGCTAGGAATGTAATCAAAGGGAATTCCCGATTGGGAAGAGTCAATCGATACCAAACACGTGGGAAACTGGGCTCTAACTATAGTATGTAGTTCCGTGTGTTTTATCAAATGTTTGCGATGCTACGATCAGTTTAGTCAATCAACTCACACTATCACCTCATGAGATAGGACTCCCAATTTACGCCAAGGCACCCGGTCCTTAAATATAGAGGTGCTGGCTTGAAGAAATACTTATAATATATGAGCTTGGCGCAGTTGGTCCCTAGATGGATGCGCATCCTTGTCATAACGAGTTCCGTGTTTTGGAAGGCACCTTAAATTGTGGGTCCCGGCTGTTATTCCTACATCTTTGATAGTCGTTACAGGTAGTCAGAAGCTTGAAAGTATGAAAACTAGTTTAACCAAGGAGTATCGTGTTGCCCAGAAAACTGGGTTGAGAAGGTCAGATAGGCCTGTAAAACACTGGTACTTAGCTGATTCCGGTTATACTGAAAGCCGACCCCAACATACATGGGAAAAGGCCAGGCCCATGATGATGATCTGTTTTAAAATCGACGTAAAATAAGAAGGAAAATTCTGAAAACATCGACTATGTCTAACTATGTAGAGTAACTATACACGTGAATATTCAATTGATAGAAGGGAATAAACAAATAGACACTGAATCACAGATGAATCTGCCGAAGTGTGAAGGTCATTCGGACACCTTTTGTTAACTCTTAGTAAACACAATTGTTCTGCTGCTATTGTTGCTAGGGATGTTTGTTTGTTTGGTGTCGTAGGAAGATTTTGTGAGATAGTTATTGTTCTATTATTGAAATGTTGGATTATTTTGTCGTTGTTAACAATTTCATTATTGCAATTGGAAATTTGTTTATTTGTCATAAAAAAACACTGTCGATTTGGGTGTGTATGACGACAGAGCTTGATTCCTGAAGGCAAAAAGAGATGAAAGTACGTAAGGCTTTCTAATGAAACTGACATGAAAAGATTTCTTTTGAAATTTGGCTCAGGACAAAACGATATTTTACTGTAATTTCCTTTTGTATAGCCTCAGTTTTACATGCTTAACATCACAGAATTACATGCCAAATAATTTACTTCTAAAAAATTAAAAATATCTATTCAAAAAGCAATTAGTGGAAACGAAGCTTTACAAAACTCGACCTTATCTCTCAAGTAATAAGGGACTTGCCGAGTTATAAACTTACTATTGAAGTACCTGAAGAGTAGGTAAACTCCCGTAGTCCCATAGGTACACGTATTTGTGGTCTGTCTGGTAACGACGAGGGCCACAAATATTAGTCAAATTCACAGACATTAGTGGTTATAGACAAGGCAAGCCTTACTATGTTTAAAGGAAACCACCCTGCATTATTGAATTTTATGTAAATTCACTTAGGTGAGTTTTAAAGTACTAAAGTCAAAATTCAGTAAGTCAAAAATATTTTTTTATGTAAGGGATTTAAATCCAATTCCAGTTAATATGATAGAAGTTGATCAAGCAAAGTTGGACTACATCCTTTTAAAGTACGAAAAAGATTATACGAAATTGACATTGTATGGGAAACCCACAAACAGAATCAAAAAATGATTATGTCCATGCATAGAAACGAAAAAAACACGGAATTTAAATCACAACAAGAGATTTTAATTTTTCAAGATTTCCCCTCTTTTAAACCATTTTTGAAAAACAAAAAAGCATTTGCCTTATCTAGTCACTTAGAAGTCTATGTTCGTCTGCAGGGCCGCCTCACCGGCACAACTCAAACATTTGATCTCTCTCTAATCCGATCTCCTTGTTTCTCTTCCCTCTTTTGCGGTTTACATTCTGTTGAATTAAGCTTCAGTTTAAACACGAATGGTACTTTTACTGGGACTTTAGATTTATAAGCCAGAAAAAAGAGAATTTAAAGTTGGGCAAAATAAGTAAAAAGGAGAGAAAATGTAGAAACTGTTAAAAAAATGTCTGACGGAAATATTACGCAGCTCTTAGACACAAAACCTCGGTAGCTCTTTTTCTACAATTGACAGCGAAAATATAACTCTATCTTAGCTTTTAATTTTATTTTTTGTACCTTAGTTTTAAATGTGTGACTTTGATTTTCCTACACTAGACATTCTTATCAAAAAAAAAAAATGTACGCGAAGAATATATTTTTTAGTGACTAAATACTATTCACTTGCACAGAAGCGTCAATTTAAGATCACCGGAGTCTGTTAAACACTTAAATATAAATGTAATCATCCACTTGATTACAACAAGGCTAAATTAATTGGCTCGCCAATCATTCCGGAAGTCAGATCGAGTTGCACTGTTATCGATTACTCATCCTCTGACTCATTTGATTCAATCGATCGACTGTTTCACATCACTACGGCTTTGAAAGTCAAGGAGGTGCACAAGATAGGTGATATTATGGGCATATGATATCCAACTACCTGATTCACAGAACAAATAACATCAGTTAGCAGAACAAATACACGGAGATACTTTCCTACCATTTTATTTCCATGGGTAAATTTTAACTTGAGGGTAGAGATGCAAATAAAGAATATGACAAAATACTATTGTGTCCTAAATGTAAGTAACTAATTACAATGAATCAATGAGAAAAAGTGAAAGAAGAAACTTTCTTCACTATTGATTGCCTTTTGTCTTTTGACAGACCTCTCAGAATACAGTCTTATTACATACGCTTTTTATCCGAAAATATGAAGAGAGAAACAATTGTATAGGTACGCGCAATTATCCAATGCTAGTTACTCAGATTTGATTTTTTTCATTTTTTTAAACGACTCTCGCACTATGGAATTTAAAGCTTGTGTCGTGGGGGTTTCCTAAACATGCACAGAGGCACCTAGACTCAGGACAAAAATTCGTGCATCACACAAACGTTTGTCTTACGCCGTGATCAAACCCGTTACACGACACGCATTGTTGGTAGTGACCTCAACCACCCGACTATACGTACGGAAGATTAACGAATTTGTAATTTTCCTATTTATTAAAATTGCTCCACCTAGTAGGCGAAGAATAACTGATAAACTTTGAACCCTTAGTGAGTGATAAAATGTAAAAAGAAAACAGTAAATATATTCCTAAAACAAGAATCAATTGATTCCTACAAAGCGATGTTACGTTCAAACGTGATTAATACGTAGTTACATACTTGCTGACAACGGTTCAGGCGTGAATCACGTGCAAACAGTTATTTAATAAGAAATTTGTTGAATTCCATGTTTTGAAAGTAAACAATAATATGTAAACATTTGTTGTAACAACTAAACAAATAGAAATTGATTAATTAACAATTTTTGCTAACAGTTAAGTGATGTTGTAATAATTGGCTGGTTTTTGGCTAGTATTTCTTGACCTACCACAATGAAAGAATCAGGATTGAATCCTTTTTCAAATTGAGGTCATTTTTATTTAGCCATTCCTTCTTATTTAGCTACTTCCTAATATTTTATCCCTTGTAAGAAGAAGGAACGTGATGAAAGGTCTTTATAATGCTCTTTGTAAATATCAACGATATATTTTTCTTTACCGTAATGACGAGGCTTAAAAACTCATTCTTTAATAGAGTGAGTACTACAAGTAACACCTTGGTAGAAGTCGTGTATAAGACTGTTTACCTGAGTAAAAACATTAAATAAATGTTTACTAAATAATGTTAAATAGTTATAAAAGTTGTTTTTGTTCTGTTTTTAATGTTTTATTTATCTGTATGAGTATGTGTCTGTCATTTTGTGTAAATATGGGTGTATACCTGAAAATAAACGTATTTTAATTTTAATTTAATTTAATTATGTTCTCTAGAATATTAAAATCATCGGATATCATAGAATTGCGTTTCTTCGTGTGCGAGAGTCTTTGAAACCTGATGAACTCAGCAGTAATTGGCAGTAACTGACTCCTAAACTACGTACAATAAAAGCCCTTATCTCTTATCAATATTCATTGTGGAAGCATAAAATGCTCCTAATTAAATTGATAATGTTGTCGGTATTACACAACGACCTATATAAATTGATACCTGCGATTTCGCATACAAACGATACTTTTATCACATTTCCTTCCATTCCGTTATTTCAGGGGTCAAGTAAAACTGGATTGTTTCAACGAAATGTCTGATAAGTTTGGTACAATATATTTGTGTAGTTAGTTATGAGAAATTGGACTTTAAGGTAAAGGTATAAGGATTGTTTTGATAGTAAATATAAGTTGGTTGATTCTGTAACAAGTTTTATTGCAAATAATTGAGTCGTATGTCACAGAGTGAATAAATACAGAAGGTCAATTGTTTATTTCTTAATTATTTTCTAGCATTTTTTTTTTCTTGACTTTCATTTCTTTCTCATATGTTTTTTGTTACGTCTAAAAATCTTAAAAGTCTAAAAACTAAAGACATTAATTTACTATTAATTTAGCGTACTCAATGGTTTTTTTAGTTTATTTGTGAACTAAGTAATGATAAGATACAACAAAACACAATTAAGTAACTTACCAAATTAACTATCTACGGCTATTTTTATGACGGAATAGGAAATACGGAACAAGTTATGTATGGCATTAGGAAGAGCTCGTGTAATTGGTATCCGGAAACAAATCAAGTGAGATAGGTCGTGACTGCTCGACTTATATGGTACGCTGCTATTATCGTTGCCTTGTAGGACAACTGACCTTTAGAAGATCTGACCTAAGGTGTGTGTGTGGTTCAAAGTGTAAAAAATAACGAAACCTACGAAATCGATAGTTATTTTGAGATTATGAGTCGAAAAAATTTTGACGAAGCAATATAGTATTTGATGAAAAATCTGGGTTCGCGTCTTACTTGCTAAGTGCAAGTGATGTTTTTAGCCCAGACTATCATACACTTGTCTTCATAATCTTAAGTGCTTTAAAATCTTTCTTACTTTTTAATTATGTGCTATCAAATATTAGGTGCGTTTACAACCTCCGTTATAAAATATTGTTGTCCTACTGCATTCAACTACACTATGTTATCAAGTGCGAGTAGTGTCTGTAGCTGTAACAGTTGTAATTGCTTTATCTATTATGATGATACTTCTATTCAGTAATAGAGTATTACAGACATTTATCAATTTAGTACTTCAAACTAAAATGATCTCAAATATGTAAATGATTTACGAATATTTTATGGCTACAAACTTTTATTTTTATTTTAGAATTATTCAATCTTTGTTTCTTCTACAGACATCCAAATAATTTACATAAAGACACCTAGACTCAGTGCAAGCGTTCGTGGTTCATATAATTCTTTTTCAAGTCCTTGGCGGGGATCGAACCTGCGATTCTTTGCACACGTAATAATATACCTAAAAAGTTTCCTTAAAGATCATTTTAATGATTATTTATTTATTTAATTATCACACTAATCTACCATTACAGGTTACTTAACCTAATGCGGTAGCTAGGACTAAACAAAGGTCTAAGTATTTATGTGAACTAGGGTTTCAAAGATTGAATTATTACGCACATAGTTGCAGGTCTAAATTCCAGCAACTGTTTTAATATGTAATTTTCTGATAATTCTGATATGCATAGGCAATAAGTTAGCCTGATACACATGCCCATCATTGCTCCTCCTTTAATTGCTTGTTGCTTCATCCACTTTATAATTAGGAAACAAAAGAAAATCATCAGCTCTTTTCTTTGCAATATCAAAGTCGTTGGCCTTTAGCGTAAAAGGTCACAAGTTCAATTCTATATCGAACAAATATTTACATTATCAGCTGATATTTATTTGTTTGGAGTGTTGATGTTTGCATAAAGTATTCAAACGTATTTATGTCGATCGACGCCAATCATCGACATTATTTTATTTTTTTCCTTGTTCTGAAATGTAAACTTTTTTGTTTGATTTGACCTGTTATTGACCTACTGTTGGGAACCATTCAATACGAAATATAAACAATAGAGAACGGGTCTTGATCACAGCTTGCTCATCTCAAAGTTGTCAATTTCTATTTGAATGCAGAGGGTCTACCCCACCCATTAAGATACCTCCTAAGACCCTAAGACAGCGATGCACTGATTAATGCGCCGTTTCCTTTACACAATGTCAGGCTTCCAGGGGTCTTCATGATGGAGTTTTCATCACATAAGCTTACCATTCACTGAGCGGTCACTTTTTTTTGTAGTACAGAATTCTAAATGCCTTTTTATCTCACTGTTTTAAAAATATAAATTCAGTCATAAAAGATGAGTTTCCGATTTTACCTGTTACTTCACATGGTTACTAAGATCGGTTTGAATCGTTACCTAGTCACGTCCTTCCTTTTCGCCCGACTCCTTCAAAAAGAGGTTAATGTTTTTTGTTTACCCCATAAACAATAATTAGGTAAACATTAAGTGGATCTCCCACGAGCTTTCCAAAGACTCCATATGGTATTAATAGACCTAATTTCTTCAAATTAACGCATAAATAATTTGACTTAAAAAAACAAAGTTCGGAAAAAAACGGCGCAGGCGCCGGGGTCAACGACCCCTGATACGACAGATGTTCTTACACATAAATATTATTAAGACTCGCACTGTATAACTGTTTGGACATGTTGCAACTCATAGCAGGATAAATAAATAAATTTAAAACGGTAAACAAGATTTATTTCGATATTATACTTTAATTAATTAAGGAAAAATCAAAATAATAAATAAATTATGAAGATTCAAGTTTTAGTTTTGTATCGGTCATTTTGAGGTCTTGGTAGCTTTCAACCTCCTTTTAAAGTATAACTTTTACCATAAAAAATACCGCATTTCTTTAAGTGTTTGTTATAGACCCATATTCATAAGAATGTCATACATTAAAAGAGTACACTTGAATAAAAATATATATTATCATAAACAGACGTATATACATTTTAAGATACAGACTGTCAATCTAATGGTAACAAAGTTTTGAGCAATCTAATCACTAACAACTAATATAGATTTATAAATAATGCAATGTCCTTAATTGTACATAATTTACCATTCTAAAAGTATTTGTACATCTTAAATTAATGTTCTTAACAAGGCTTTTCCTGTAAATTCAAACCTTTAAAGGCACCAAATTTCTTCCCTACGTAAATGATATTTTTGTATAATAAAAATGCTTTTTCTAGACTAGAAACCCAATAAATGTCCTTAAACCTAAATCTTCTTTACAATTCTTCTAGAAGTCTCTCTTCTCCATTTGCTGAACATACTTCTCCGGTCGGAACCTTTTGAAATTCCACCCGAAACTCCTTTGTGTAGCATTCCTATTGAAGGAAGGGGAAGAAGGAAGAGAATCTCCTACTTTCGAAAGGGTAGAAGAATCTTCTTGTAAAGAGAGATCGGTGGGAGAAACGGAGATGTTGGGAGTCGAGAGGAGATTGGTGGAAGTTTTTAGGTCCTCTTCGAACTCCTTCATGTCTCGTGCGCTGCAGAGAGGGGTCTCGACTTGCTCTACGCTGTTCAAGTTTTCTTCATCGATCTTGTAAGATTCTTCCCTTTTGTCATAACTGTAGGAGAAATTGGAGGTTTTATAAGAAGGTTTGTAGATTGGTTTAGATAACAATATTCTTTATTGTACACCATAGAATTACAAGAGTAATTAATTAATGAATTAGAGGCAGATTTTTGTTGGGTATGTAAGTTATATAAATTCTTAGTGAAAATAGTGATGACTTAGGGTTAATCTTAAATTAAAATTAATGCATTATTCTATTGGCTTTTTTTAAATGTCTTAAAGTAAAATGGATACCTCCCTTAGATACCGTTTAAGATACATTGTCGCTACTTACTGCACAACGTTCTTGAACCTATATCCCCAGATGATCTCCTTAGACAAGTACGAGGTCCTGCTCTGCGTAGTGGTACCCATACTCTTCGAGGCTCCCGTCAAACAGACCACGATCTCAAACCTGGAAGGCGCAAAGAAAGTGGCTTATAATTTGCCCTTTATATATCTGTACTAGAATACGATAGATACTTGTAATTTTCATTTTAGACACAAATAAGTACATAACATGAAATTGGACAAAGTAGCATAAAGTCGCGTGGCACATCTTAGACAGTATTGATTTAAACGTAAAACAAAACTACATGAGGCTCACATTTGAGATAATAGTTAAGATTTGAATAACCAGCTAAAATGTTATTTAAACGTGGAACTAAAAATAATCAGCTAGTTAGAAACAGTGGTCCTGTGTACCTGTAGTCCATCATATCCTGAGCGGAGAAGTCGTAGAGCGGGCTCTCGGCGTCGATGACGTGCACTATGGTGATGGGCCACAGCAGGAAGGCGCGCGCCTCCTTCAGTTTCAACTGCTGGATGTAGTTCTGGACTAGCTCGCCTTCCAGGGTACTGGAATTCATATTTTGAATCCGTCAGATTTTGTTGAGCTTGTCCTACGCGGGAATCGAACCTGTGATACGTCGTGCTTAGTGGGTTTGGCGTGCTGACCTCCACCACTCGGCTATCAGTGCAGGTGAAATTCTAAGAAAAAAATACATGCTTGGGCAAGTTTTTGATGAGGTGGAAATGCATGCCAAAGCTTGTCATATAAAAATTAACTTAAATAAATATTAAGAAAAACCTGTCGAATCAAATGAAAACTAGACTTACCGGATAGGTTTGAGGATGTAAGCAGTGATGGAGCTTCCAATGATGTGCACGTGAGCCAGGTCCCAAACCCTGAACTGGAGGCACAGCTCACCGTCTCGACGGCATATCTGTGAAAAATAAATGAATTTTATCAAAACATGGAGCATCACCAACCTCTGGACTAAAGTAGGGGCTGTAATAGAAGTCAGCTTGGATCTCATCATCATCATCATAACGACTGTAAATCTATTTAGTTAGCCTTCGCAAAAGTTTGGCTGCTTTCGGAATATGATAAATTATGTGGTATTCATTAAGGTAACTACAACCTCCATACAGGCATACACGTTATTAAAACAACCGAGAGAGAATGGGTACTCATAAACCATCGCTATATTATATTTGTATTTATAGTGTTAGTTTGAAGTATGTTGCGTCTGTCTGTCTGACCTATGAAAGTGATTGCGGTGTGCATTACTTGTAAAGTGACTCGTATGAGGTAACTTTCGTAAATGTGTCATTTCAACCTTGTTTTACAGGTGTAGTGTCTCAAATGTCATTGAATACCAAATATAAGTGGGTACTATCGGATGAATCGGAAAAGCTTTAATTTAAACCTTTTTTAATATCTTTTGCTGTAAGTATATTCAAGTAACATACCGCCGCCTTCCTGCTGAACCCTACGGACGATACGTGCCGGTTCGGTCTGATGAGCTTCGTGAACAACAAACTGGAGAGACCGCCCGACAGGGCCGTGCCCGCTACTATCTGTAATGTTTTGAAATATGATCACACTTTTGTACCTCCTCAATTATTCTAAGACTAATAAGTGTAAAGCCATTGGTGAGCCGGATTAACGGTTTAGGGACGCATATTACGAGTATTAATCGGGATTGGCTGACTAGTTTCGGACCCAGACTATGACGCGAAAGATTGCCTCGTGAACCTGTCGCCGCATGATTCGCTGTTTGGATGCAAAACTATTCGAGCGATACCGATAAATACGCGTGAGTAAACATTGTTGAAATTGTTCTTTTGGGACAATTGTGATAACCGTTACTTACTTCTGCAACCATGATGATGATAGCTTCCGGACATTCTTCGTTGGGGAATCGTGTGCCGTACCCAATAGTCATCTGTTCAAAAAAAAATTGTCTATTAGATACACTATTTCTCTCAACTTATAACATCCATGGAATACTTATAAAAATAAAGTGAGCATATCATCATTGGCCTATCCTTTTTCCCAACTATGTTGGGGTCGGCTACCAGTCTAACCGGTTTCAGCTAAGTACCAGTGTTTTACAAGGCGCGACTGCCTATCTGACCTCCTCAACCCAGTTACCTGGGCAACACAATACCCGTTGGTTAGACTGGTTGTCAGACTTTTTTAGGCTTCTGACTACCTGTAACGACTGTCAAAGATGTAGGAATATCAGCCGGGACCCACAATTTAACGTGCCTTCCGAAACACGTAGGAACTCGTTATGACAAAGATGGTCACCCATCTACGGACTAACCGCGTCAAAACCTGTGATAGATTCACTTATGCAGTTATAGCTTAGCCACGAGCTTCTCAAAAAAAAGTGAGCATATGACATGGAAGTAAATAAATTACTGAAACCAAGAACATCTTTCCTTACTTGTGACATTACTAAATGACGTAGGTACAGTAAATGAAAGAGCATGTAATTTGGACGGTATATACTCATAGCTGTGTTTGCGCAGCCAGCTTAACGCTGACACGTACACACATCATATCATAGAAATATTCACGAAACCTGTTATTTACCTGAGTTTCCACAGACATCATAAGCAGTCCGGCAAAAGAGGTGGTTCCTGTGACGCAGTGCTCCTTCCCATCTCCGATGTCCTCTGCGTAGGAGGAGGCCACGGCGTACCAGATGGCGGCGAACACGAACCAGAAGATGAAGTGGGCGGCCACCATCATGAGGAGAATGAAACGCCATTTGCTGTTGATCTGAGGAATGAGGATGAGGATCATGTTTATGAATTACTTTCGAAGGATATTGACGAATGTGATCTGCGCAAGATGGCTGGCAGGAGCTGGATTCGAACAGCCGAAGATAGATCTCGATGTTGTGCAATTGGGGATGAATATGAGCTTATTACGGTGATGATATTCAGATTCCGGGTGCGAGAGCAAGGTTTCTCCTGTCACTTCTTATTTTCTATCGATTAGTATTCATATTGCATATAAAAATAGCTGTCGCTAAATAAATTTATGTTTTTTAACTTAAAAATAGTTTGACAGTTTTAAGTGCGGTATATTAACGAAACTTTTAAAAGATGTTCTTGTAAAGTTCTACCAAAGGTGTATTAACTACCGCGTAATTCCTCATTCACTTAATGTGTAACAAATCTTTGTCCATTTTTAGGGTGTCGCGGGTAACGTTACGTAAAATTCTGGCATTGTCCTATCTTATATGTACTCAATAAGTATACATATACAAAATATAGACCTCCAAAATTGAAAATCTAAAAAAAATAACAAAACTCAGAAACGACTTATCAAGTAACATGGTGTCTCGAAGTCCCGGTTGCCAATAAAGACGTGTAGATAAGTATTGTCGCGTCCGTATCGATTGTTTGAAGCCAAACAATGAATCACCGTCAATTATTCGGCCCTAATGCATTCGTCTCACACCTCAAAGCTTTCACTGACTTTTACTTGATCGAGCTCGTCAAATGAAACGAATCCGTGCCCTCAAGTAGGTTTATAGTACCTCAACGTGTGAAGAAAGTTAAGTTCTATATACCGAGTTAATTCTTTAACAACGGTTTTTACAACCGGACAGTAAGTTATTGCAATAATTACTGTTTTCAATTGTTAAGTCCCTTACGTCCACTCAATCTCAAAGTCCACAGGCAAACCTAGATTCGATAAATATCAATGACATATGAGTTGAATGGTACAGTTTTTTTTACATTTCCTAATATTTCATTACGTCTTAAAACTGGCTTTTTAAATGGCCATGAATAAATATGTCGGTATAATCTGATAGTTTTTGTGTGAATTATAATAGTTAAGTATCCATAAATAAGGCTGTCTAGATTATAGTTTTAAGCGACTTAAAAAAATGGAGGTTCTTAGTTCCTTTGTTTGTATGTATGTTTGTCCACGATTATCTCGCGTTTGACTAAAACAATTTGGATGCGGTTCTCAGAAAAGTATTTATGAATTATAGTTTCTTGCTCTTTTTTCTCTAAATCTATATATCTATTATTTCTCCATTTAGAAGCTACACTTACAATGGTAGTGATAATATCTCGCATATACTTGATACTCTTAGCAGATATGTTGCTTCTGACTGGTACGTTTTCTTCTCCGTTCTTGAGAACCACTCTTCTGGAACGATTGGGTCGTCCATGTCGCCGCCTGTAACGGAATAGTTATCACTGTTCATAAACTGTTCACTGTTTTCAATATCTAATCCTATACTGTATTTTTCTCTCATTTTGTGTTAACGTAATTGGTTATTCGTGTTAGCATAAACAAGAAAATTAAATTAATTATTTCCTAAATAAAATAGAAATGTAAACGACGTCTGATATACATATTATTATTTGTTTTATTAAATCTATATTTTCCGAGGCATTGGGTAGACGTTTTCAATGTTAAGATATCATATACGCCAAACCTGCTGAGGGCGTCGTGTGGGTTTGATTCTCGTGTAGGACAAGCATTTTTGTGGTCTACAGACACTTGGTTTTAAGCCTGCTTATCATTGTTTACGTGACTTGTATTTTTGTAAAGCCCCCACGGCACAAGGATTAAATTCCTTAGTAAATGCGTCGTTATTGGGAATAATAAAAAGACAATAATTTTACTTTACTTCCTGTAGGAGGCATTCCGAGGATATGTAAAAAATAAAAAAATGCAGGAATACTGTGACTGTAAATTGAGGTATAAGCTATCCTATCTTTCAAGTTTGAAAATTTGATTGAAATCGCAATTGTGGTTTAGAAGTCTATTGCGGACAAACAACGTAACACCTAATTTTTATATGTTAGATAATGAGAAACTAACACCGACAGTTAATTTAGTTGAAGTAACACATGTGTAAACTATTTGCATTTTTCCGATATATTTTTCTTTATCTTTGTATTATCTTATCCAAATTCATGGTTCGGACTAACTTGCCTATTGCTGATATGATTCAGAGGTTACTTTTAAAATGACTAAAATATAAAAAATACGTGATTTACCGAAACTTGTGGAACCGTGACAGCGCACAACGTTAAAGAGATGCTGATAGGCCCTCTGAATTTGGTGCCAATGACTTTGACTTATAAAATTGTCATTGAGAAATATTACTTACCGATGAGTCGCCCTCTTTCTCCGACTATAAGGAGTGGAATATCCAAACGTAGCCTCCTTCCTCTCATAGAGACTATCAGTACCACCAAATGTCTCGATAGTATCATAAATATCATTAGTATTCGTTTCAATACTGGAGCTAGCTATAGGCACTGTCGTATCATCAGAAATATTTTTAGTTACATCAGAACTCTTGGTTGTATCTTCGACATCAATAGTCATGATCAAACCATTATCCGTATGTTCATCCTCACTGGAATAGTGAGAAGATTCTTGAGAGCTTTCATCGATTGGAACTCTTAGAAAGTTGTTCGTATCCACGTTAGTCACTACATTTGGGAAAGCGATTTCTTTTCCTTCAACATACGTTTGTGATATCCTGTATTGCTTCTTCAGTTCTTCGTTGAGGTAAACCTCATTGTTTCCTATTGTTGGGATTTCTATTGAGGATCTTCCTGAGCAGTTGCCAATGGCTTCGGAATAGCTGAGTGAGCGTTCGAGAGCTCGGTTTCTACTGCCTCGGCGAGGTACTTCTGGTTCGTAATTCATTTTTGTAAGACAAAAATCTTTGCTTTAGAAGATTTTTATTTTATCTCACCTAAGTAACTTGTTTGATTCCCAAGGTCGGGAGTAAGCAATCTTTGCTGATACAGTAGGTCAAGTACAAGCTGATGTTAACAAGGATCTATTTGAAATAGGTGGGAGCGACCATGTTGGCTTTTCCGAATGTCATGTTGCTTTAATCACATTACGTTTTATTATATTTGATCACAACAATCTAAGTTTGTCAGGCTTTAGGATTTCTGATCACCTGCCTGGTTGCAGCAAGCATTAGGTCATAAATAATTTTGCTGTCGTAACTTTTAATAATATCAACACACTTTCCTTTTCTATAAAGCACGCAGAATCAATTCTCTAATTGCGTATTAATTATCACTAGTATTATCTTCATCTACACCTTTCTTTTTACTTTTAAAACTTCTTCTACCTCACCTTGACCTAACAAAGCTTCATTTAAATCACTTTTTAGTTCTATATCACTAATATATTGTTTTATTTTACGTTTGTCCACTTGTTTCACTAGAAGATGGTTCAGTACTGGTGCTATCTCAAGATAACGAGCACACCTTTATCCGAAGATAAGAAACAAATATATTTGTTCTTGATGTTTTGATCTGATGTGGCCTACTTCGTAGTGCGTTGACTTGAATTAGTTCTTTTAGCCCTTTTATGATTTGTTATTATTGTGCTATTTTTTACTACTAGCAATGACAGACTCAAGACTGCCACCTACACCAGTTTTAACGTTATCTTAGATTGAAAGTTTTACTTTAAAAAGTTTTTTTTTTGTATTTTGTCTCTTGGGGATTCCTCTTGTTTTTTTTTTAAACATTGAAGCCACATTCATTGAAGTGATTCGGGGCTCGAACTCATTAGGGGTCAAGCATACCTAGGGGGTTTGATATTGAGATCAGTACCACTCGGCTATCTGTGTAGTCTGTCCTTGTTCATAAATACTTAAATCGGTAATCATAATAGAAAAGTAAAAAATATATGCTTGCAAAATGCATTATTTCATTTAACTTTATAATGATAGCCATGAGTTTTTGCCCCTGCTCTTGCTGCGTGTCTAATACTGAAGATTAATTTTATTATGGTTTTTACAATATAGGTATATGTAATAAAAATCTGTGAATGAAACAACAAAAAATATTTACAATATACATATATTTAGTCCAATTGTTTCGAATAATAATGGGATTGATAACAATTATCTCTAATTAATACTTCCTATAATTCTTTTAATTCCTAAAGAGTACCTTTGAAATAAACTAATTAAACCTAGTAATCTCTTTAATGTTCTACAATACTAGAATAACACAGATATACAAGACTTATCTCGGTTTCTTTGCAAACAATACAAACACCTTGATTGAAACAGAAAATATACAATCTAAGATTTTATTTGCGTTAAAATAAAAAAAAACAATTCCTGCAATCAAATTTCAATTAAATCCTTGTGTGTCACATGCACAAAGACATCCAAACTCAGAGCTACTCGTAGGATTCGTGCATCACACAAATGCTTGTCCTACGTGGGGATTGAACTACATCGCGCGAGTCCTTGGCGTGGTCTTAATACTGACTAAATGACAGTCAAGACTCTGTACTTCTCTTATCCTATCTCTAAAAAGTTGAAACGATCTGGAAAAATTAACTTGGTACTGACAGTATAAAGTTATTGAAGACACGACGAGTTTACATACATTACATTTATTTGGTCAATTGTTTAATATTCTTACCAATATGACCCAAGTTTTGTCCACCACCAGTCTTTCGGTTTCAACATACAACCTTCAGGTCTACCTGGTGCCATACCACAATATATTTATAAAAAGTTATGCCGACAGTATTATTATGCCTTATTGGATTTTTTCCTGAAGGATGAGGACCTCTCGAGATGGAAGGAGGACACGGTCTCGCTGAAGTGTCCCCCCGGGGTGCGCGGTGTGCCCGGTACAGTTGAGTCTGATTTCACCGGCGTCGTGCTGAAACCAAAATCAAAAGTTTTTATTTCAAATAGGCCGTTTTAATTAAAAGCAATTTTAAAACATTACAATATTGACTCTAGTTGCTCGGTTCCAAAGTGATAGATGCAAAAATTCTTATGGAGAGTAACCGGCGAGAAACTCCATTTAACGCTGAAACAGGAGATTTAATAATAAAGTTACATTCAGCAGTTCGCTTGCTCAGCAAGAATTATTTGAGAGCTCGCAGTAGTTATCAAGTATAGTAGTAAAAAATGGCCAATGCCTAAGGATGATCAGCAATAGAATTTGACTTTCCGTGGACCACTCATAAGTAACTTCTGCTTGTTATGTTATAATACAAATATGCTGTCAGGGCATATCTTGGCTTAAGGGGTTAGACAGGCTTTTGTTTTTTGGTATAACCGGGGTATCCTCATGGATACCCTCTCTCCTTGGAGGCTCGGCTAGTATCAGACTCTTACTGACTAAAACCTGAACCGCCTTGCAACGTCATCCGCGTTGTGTGGCGGTGTATGGCAATGCGTTGCAATCATCTAAAAACCGACTGAGGCCTTCCGACGATTAGTCCAGAATTTTGGAAAGGGTATTTACTGCAGATTCCTAAAAGCAAAGAAGTTAGTACAACTCACGTTCTGTCCAGCTCCATGGCACTGCAGTACGGCGTGTCCACTGGCTCCAGCAGGTCCAGCTTCTTGTGGTCGATCACGTACTTCTGCTTGTGCACGTCATACCTGCAAACCCTTTACGTATACTGTTTACGAAATTTCTAGTTTGGGTAGCTGCTCCACCCATTAGGATTCGTCTGTTTTTCATTATCGGTCTAGCCTTTTCAAAACTATGTTGGGGTCGGCTTCCAGTTTAACCGGATTCAGCTAAGTACCAGTGTTTTACAAGGAGCGCCTGCCTATCTGACCACCTCACCTCAGTTACCTGGGCAACACGATACCCCTTCGTTAGACTGGTTGTCAGACTTTTAAGCTTCTGTCTACTTGTAAGGACTGTCAAAATTTCTATGAAAAGCAGCCGTGACTCACAATTTAACGTGCCTTCCGAAACACGGAAAAACTCGTTATGACAAAGATGGTCACCCATCTACGGACCAAACGCGTATATAGCTTAGCCGCGAGCTCCTCTTAGGAATCGTATTTTTTTTAATGGTGAAATATCCAATCAATGATACTGTCCCTTCTGCATAAATACTTAGTAATCAACACAACCCTGCATCACCGTGTCTCAACTCACTTGACGACGGCGGGGAAGCGGTACCCCCAGGCGATCTCCTTCGGCAGGTACGACGTCTGGCTCTGAGTGAACGTGCCCATTGACGCTGATGCACCCTTCAGGCTAACTGTGATCTCGTAACTGAAAGATAATATGCAAACTCTAAAGACTAGCACTGGAATGGTCAATAGAGGTGACTTGAAGAAAGGTATTAAAGTAATTCTTATGATAACATTTTTTACGACGCGGATTTTTTTTGTTTTTTTAATAAAAACGACTCCCACACTAAGGAATTTAATCCTTGTATCGCGGGGGGTTTCACAAACATACAAATCACATGCACAATGACACCCAGACTCAGAACAAGCATTAGTGGATCACCCAAATGCTGGTCCTACGCGGGGACCGAACCCGCGACACGACGCGCACAGTGGGTTTGGCGTGGTGACCTCAACCACTCGGCTACCCGTGCAGCCGGATTCATATTTACATATTTAAAAACGGTTTACGCACGCGTCGCACGTGACTAAATAAAAAGTTTAAATAATTCTTAACACATTATTATTGTCAACAACTGGAAATAAAATTGACGAGATGCGTAAATAATTTAACCCGTAGGTTCCAAATAAAAACGCCTATTGGTAGGTCCTATAGAATACTTGAAATGTCATCGAAAGAGTCGAGAGGTATCAATACAATATTAACCTAAAATTTAATATTACTAGTACTTCACTGCTAATAATTTTAATCCTATCAATACTACACAGAGCGGCATAGACTTACAGTGAGAGCACTTTATTATCCTCACCTGTTATAAGCAATCAGGTCTGGAGTGTATCCATAGAGCGGGCTGTTCTCATCTATGACGTGCACCAGCGTCACCGGCCACAGCAGGAACTGTCGCTGCTGGAGCGACAGGCTGCGCGCGTAGTACCGGATCACTTCGCCTTCTTTCGATCTGAAGCAGCAATGTATATGGAACATTTCAATTGACACTGCAGGGTAAAGTTTTTAATACAACTTGGTATATTTGACGACGTTTTAGTATAGCAGCCTTAGTAAATGTTTCTAAGTATGTGCTGTATGATCACCTATATGTGTTAACGAAGTGTGCGGTGAACTCGGAGCTGATGATATGGTCATAGTTGAGGTCCCAGGCCCGGATCATGAGGCACAGCCGCCCGTCACGCATACTGATCTGAAAAGATATAATAACTTGTCTTAAAGTAACAACCTACATTGAAAACGATATGAGTGATCTTTTATAACATTTAAAGTTTCTACCAAAACAGAATTTTAGACTTGCCGTTGCAGACTGCCAGTTATCTATTAGAAAATCTAAAACGAGCCACGGTTCCAGTGGATGACTTGATGTGTGAAACCTTGTTAATGGTGTTTTGATTACTAAATAATTATTTCATAAATTTCTCAGAATACACATAAAGAACCTTAACAGTTTAAAGTGCATAAAGAACAAGAAGAAAATCGTCCTTACCACAGCCTTTTTGCTGAAGCCAACGCCATCTCTTGAGAGTTTTTCTGGGCGCGTCAGTTTAGCATACACGACACACGTCAATACCCCTGATAGACCGGTGCCCAGGATTAACTGAAATGATATTTTTGCTACAATAATAATTAAACTCGTTAGATAAAGAAAATTACAACCAGAACGAAATAACTAACTCCATCTAGCGACAATCAGACGCAGTACTTTCACAAGTTTCTATATAAGTAAACTAGATGTCTCTAGTAGCATCGTTTATTTGTTTACACATTACAGTGATTTACAATCTATAACACCGTTACATAATAGCACGTTTTCCTTTATTTCAGCGAACAATGGTTCAGCCTTTAGTGTAGTAAATAAATAGTATGTTAATGTCATGTACAGTCAGTAACACAAGTTAAAGAACACAGACCGATTCACAAAATAACAGCTTTTTTCAGAGATATTGTGATTTTGACTATACGAATGGTAAAGTAAATTATTGTTACCCAACAATAGGTACCTACGAAATCAGTTCATTGAATTTGGGTTGATATTATTTTTTACCATTTCACTATTTTGAGCTGATCTTGCTTACAAAATAATATAATTGAAAATGTACTTGTATTTTGACGCTGATATTACTTCAGATGTATGTTACGTAATATTATATGTGTATGCATACATACAAATAATTGTATAAGTTCGGAATGTCGACAGGTATTAGTGAACTAACACTCTTACTTATGTAGTATTTAAACAATTTTTAAGATAAAACATGTTTGTTATTTCAACTGGTGGCAGAGCACTGAGCAAGAGTTTTACATTATGATGACGTTACATAATACTTTAAATTATTATTTTTTTTTTTATTTTTTTTTCTAATACACTTACATGTTTCTTTACATAATATGTAGCCACACAACGCAAACCTCTCAGGGTTTATCTGTGTTGTGGCGAGTCGCTTTGTACACACTCCAATAATTGTTATTATAAGTGGTTAATGCTGTGTCAGGAAACGCTTACATTTGTACTTATAGCTTTTCGAACCGGTCATATACAGTATTTGCAATTCTTCAGGAAATTTATTTAAAAGGAAAGGTATTAAATATTCTGCCACCCTCATTCCATAAACATTGTTAAATTTTGGTAGTATGTATTTGTTTTGGAGTGGTATTGTTCTCAATGTTTCCGGTCTTTTTTTTTCGATTAACAGCTCAGGTCTATTCACTTCCGTAAGAGTAAAGAATTTAACTTTATTGAACACATTCATAACATTACAATGTTTAAATAGATCGTTGTCATTGTTTTTAAATTTGTTGACAATATGTTTCGGTGTAATAACTTTTAATATCCTTAATTGTAGCTTATAAATATCTGAAAGGTATGTGTGATAAGTTCTTCCGTAGCTGCTTAATCCGTAGTTAATAACCGAATCTGCTAGGGCCATATATAACATTCTAAGCGTTTTGTAAGGTAGTTTATATTTCAGTATACTGAGTTTAGCTAAGATGGATCTCAATTTATTACATACGTAATCTTTGTGTGGACCCCAGCAGAATCGATTGTCAACAATTAAACCGATATACATATGTTTATCAACTACTTGCAATGGCCGGCACCTGCAAGCTTTAGGCGAACTATGTAAACAAGTATGTTCATGGGCTATAACTGTAGGTATAGTGGAGCACTTATTGTGTGATGAGTGTATGTGTACAATTTTTGTTTTTGTCGCGTTTATTACTAGACCTACGTCATGAGCCCATTTACACATTTGGTCGAAACTGCGTTGAAGTGAAGCCTCAGCGTCTAGGATATTTTTACTAGCGACCAGAATACACGTGTCGTCTGCAAATTGGTATATGGAGCCTGAATTTATGGCATTACTCATGTCATTAACATATAGCAGGTATTCTGTCGGGCCTATGATGGAGCCTTGGGCTGTTCCTTGAGTAGATAGAAGTTTTGTACTGTACTCATTTTCTATTTTGACTGTGTTATATCTGTTATTGTGATAGTTTTTTAAGAGTTCTAATAGTGGACCTTGTATTCCATTTTGTGATAATTTGTCAAATAATGTATTATAACGGAGCATATCAAAAGCTTTACTAAAGTCTATAAAAACCGTTAAGACATGTTTTTTATCATTTAAATGTTGATTGACTTCTTCAGTAAACGCTCGTAGTAACTGTGTAGTGCTTTTATTTTTCTGAAATCCATATTGTTTATTGTTGATTATTCCATGTGTTCGTAAGAAAGTATTTATCTCCTTACCAATGTAACGTTCTAAGATTTTATCGATACAAGACAATATAGTAATGGGACGATAGTTATTAACGTCGTCCCGTGGTCCCTTTTTGTGAATTGGCCGTATCACCCCTATCTTTAAAAGGTCTGGATACGTACCAGTTTGCAAGCAGCGATTAATTAAATGTGTAATTACTGGGATTAGGTTAGTCGCTGCATACTTAATATCTTTGGCCCGTATCCCATCGTAACCAGGTGTTTTCCTATCGTTTATTTGTTAAATAAACAAATAATGTTGTATTAAATATGTTTTTTGTAGAATTCGCGATCAATCAAAAACTATACGAAAATTTGTTTTTTGCCCAAACGTATAAGCAAGATACTCGTTATATTGGCGGCCAAAAATAAAACTTTTGAGACTGCATTTAACTGTTGGAATTTATCAATTGCAGTCACTGCCTTCTTCACCGGACTATGAATTATTAAAGTTTAGTTTTAGGTTAATATTATTGACTTACTTGCATAATGAAAAGGAATATTGATTCTGGACACTCCTCGTCTATAGCTCGATCTCCGAAACCGATTGTAGTCTGAAAAGGAATCATATTAAATGATTAAGATATTGTCACGAAGCGATATAACGAATTCCGATCTTTGATTCACTATAGGAAGAACCTTATAAAAGATGTTTTAGTCTTTCGTTAGATTTATTTATCACATAACATTTTCATCATAACATTTTGCACAAAATGGGAGGACATCGTGTGCCATACATTAAAAAAGGAAGTCGAAGATAAAGATTAGTTTACATCATAGGGCTTGGAGAAGGACTAAAAACATAATGCTTTTGTCTGTCCGTTAGCACCTTTTAGAGGGGATCCCATGACAGGCACAGCATGAAAATCATCATGTCACGATGTAACCAAGCTTAGTCCGCCATCCGTTAAAAATATTTCAGTAACCGGTTAAAGATTCTTCCAGTTCAACGTCTGGAACGCAATTCTCAGTCATGACTCATTAAGCCCAATCTTTTTCCGCCAAAGGCTAAATTGTGGCAATCAAGGACTATTGAGAGCTGGCCCCGGCTTCCTGCTTTACAGGATTAGTCGCAAACAGCGTTGATAACTAAATTGTTGATGGCTTTGTCAACTCCGTATTGTATGCACTCGTGTGGATCGTTGAGACGGACTTTTTAACTGGTGACATTATCCTGGGTTATTTCTGCTGTTTAAGGTGAACGATCTTAAGAAAACTCCAGATTGAAGTCGCATTCATAACAATAGCTCCCTGGAATGTTTTTTGGAGATGTCATTGCATTCTTCTCTAGATCCCTACGTAGGATTTTAGACAGGCACTAAGACATTCTATATGTGATGTTTATCTTAATAAGGTAAGAATAGAAGCCGAATTCAATATAGCTGGAATAAGTCAAGACAGAGAAACAAAAACTATTAATTAATATTTCGATTCGAAAAAAACAAGTCTAAGAATATTATAAAATGAGTTGCTGCTATTTGTAAGAATATTCTTTGATGCGTCTACAATTGCAAGACTTATGGCTGACAGTCGTGATCAGAGTCCACACACCTTGAGACAATGAGGATGACCACAAGCATCCTCTCGCTTCTATTTCGGGTCCCGTAGTTACTAATGATGAATCTATTTCAAGTGTGATTGCGTGCCGTAGTTAGCGCCCACGTATAATGGTGCAAATTGAAGATGAGAGCGATTTTATGGATGGTTTAGTGTCTTCGTAGATTTCAGATAGGGTTTTAAATGAGGGCTTGGAGAATCTCTCAGTAGTGCTATTAGAATGAGATAGGGTGTGACTTTTTTCTTATGATGCCCAGTATTTGTCACACTCTTTGGACCCAGAGTAGACCATAGCTGTTATAGTTGTAGCTGCAGTGATTTTATCACTGTTGTTAATTTCATTTAAATAAGTCACCCTCATTTTACATGATTTCTGATTTCAACTCCAAAAATGTCAAGGAGCAGTTTTTCTAAAATTATATTTGTTTTATTTAACCCTAGAAAGATAATCATATTGTGACGTACGTTAAAGATAATCATGCGTAAAATTGACGCATGTGTTTTATCGGTCTGTATATCGAGGTTTATTTATTAATTTGAATAGATATTAAGTTTTATTATATTTACACTTACATACTAATAATAAATTCAACAAACTATTTATTTATGTTTATTTATTTATTAAAAAAAAACAAAAACTCAAAATTTCTTCTATAAAGTAACAAAACTTTTAAACATTCTCTCTTTTACAAAAATAAACTTATTTTGTACTTTAAAAACAGTCATGTTGTATTATAAAATAAGTAATTAGCTTAACTTATACATAATAGAAACAAATTATACTTATTAGTCAGTCAGAAACAACTTTGGCACATATCAATATTATGCTCTCGACAAATAACTTTTTGCATTTTTTGCACGATGCATTTGCCTTTCGCCTTATTTTAGAGGGGCAGTAAGTACAGTAAGTACGTTTTTTCGTTACTGGCTCTTCAGTACTGTCATCTGATGTACCAGGCACTTCATTTGGCAAAATATTAGAGATATTATCGCGCAAATATCTCTTCAAAGTAGGAGCTTCTAAACGCTTACGCATAAACGATGACGTCAGGCTCATGTAAAGGTTTCTCATAAATTTTTTGCGACTTTGAACCTTTTCTCCCTTGCTACTGACATTATGGCTGTATATAATAAAAGAATTTATGCAGGCAATGTTTATCATTCCGTACAATAATGCCATAGGCCACCTATTCGTCTTCCTACTGCAGGTCATCACAGAACACATTTGGTCTAGCGTGTCCACTCCGCCTTTAGTTTGATTATAATACATAACCATTTGCGGTTTACCGGTACTTTCGTTGATAGAAGCATCCTCATCACAAGATGATAATAAGTATACCATCTTAGCTGGCTTCGGTTTATATGAGACGAGAGTAAGGGGTCCGTCAAAACAAAACATCGATGTTCCCACTGGCCTGGAGCGACTGTTTTTCAGTACTTCCGGTATCTCGCGTTTGTTTGATCGCACGGTTCCCACAATGGTTAACTTATACGGTTCTTGTAGTAAGTTTTTTGCCAAAGGGATTGAGGTGAACCAATTGTCACACGTAATATTACGACAACTACCGTGCACAGGCTTTGATAACTCCTTCACGTAGTATTCACCGAGTGGTACTCCGTTGGTCTGTGTTCCTCTTCCCAAATAAGGCATTCCATTTATCATATACTTTGTACCACTGTCACACATCATGAGGATTTTTATTCCATACTTACTTGGCTTGTTTGGGATATACATCCTAAACGGACACCGTCCTCTAAAACCAAGTAACTGTTCATCTATGGTCAAATGAGCCCCTGGAGTGTAATTTTGTATGCACTGATGGATAAAGAGATCCCATATTTTTCTAACAGGAGTAAATACATCGTTTTCTCGAAGTGTGGGCCGTATACTTTTGTCATCCATTCTAAGACATCGTATCAAAAAATCAAAACGATCACGACTCATTACAGAGACGTACACCATTGACAAAGATCGATCAAAGAGGTCATCTGTGGACATGTGGTTATCTTTTCTCACTGCTGTCATTACCAGAATACCAAAGAAAGCATAGATTTCATCTTCATTCGTGTCACGAAATGTAGCACCTGTCATAGATTCCCGACGTTTCAATGATATCTCAGCATTTGTCCATTTTACAATTTCCGAAATTATCTCATCAGTAAAAAATAGTTTGAAGCATAAAAGTGGGTCATATATATTGCGGCACATACGCGTCGGACCTCTTTGAGATCTGACAATGTTCAGTGCAGAGACTCGGCTACGCCTCGTGGACTTTGAAGTTGACCAACAATGTTTATTCTTACCTCTAATAGTCCTCTGTGGCAAGGTCAAGATTTTGTTAGAAGCCAATGAAGAACCTGGTTGTTCAATAACATTTTGTTCGTCTAATATTTCACTACCGCTTGACGTTGGCTGCACTTCATGTACCTCATCTATAAACGCTTCTTCTGTATCGCTCTGGACGTCATCTTCACTTACGTGATCTGATATTTCACTGTCAGAATCCTCACCAACAAGCTCGTCATCGCTTTGCAGAAGAGCAGAGAGGATATGCTCATCGTCTAAAGAACTACCCATTTATTATATATTAGTCACGATATCTATAACAAGAAAATATATATATAATAAGTTATCACGTAAGTAGAACATGAAATAACAATATAATTATCGTATGAGTTAAATCTTAAAAGTCACGTAAAAGATAATCATGCGTCATTTTGACTCACGCGGTCGTTATAGTTCAAAATCAGTGACACTTACCGCATTGACAAGCACGCCTCACGGGAGCTCCAAGCGGCGACTGAGATGTCCTAAACGCACAGCGACGGATTCGCGCTATTTAGAAAGAGAGAGCAATATTTCAAGAATGCATGCGTCAATTTTACGCAGACTATCTTTCTAGGGTTAAAAAGTATTTTATCTAAAGCACATCGCGTTTCTCCTATACCTTATATCCTATAGAATACTCAGTACTGGGGACCTTATAATGCAATATAAATGAGTGGCGTCAGTGGGCGATCCAAGTAAATCCGGCTAACACAATAACTGGCAATCTGATTGTATATCCGTTTGTCTGTTGTAAACGTCGCGAGAATTAAGGGCAATGGTTTATGTCTGGCTAAGTGATTATCATTGCCGTTTGAACTAATGACCACATTGCAGCATTGTTCAAATTGCCATTATCAACGTATGGAGAAGTTGTAAAGATTTTTTATGGCAGTAGAACAAAAGCTCACACAAATAAAATTTAATTATTTGTACCTAACTAAATCCGAAAGTGAAGAATTAATTTTGGGAAAAATATGATGAACGTATTATAAATCCACGAAATATTATAAATAAAGTATTAGGGGGAAACAAATGAAGGATGAAATAACACTTTCAAATAAGAGAGGGTTTCTGTTCTCATTTTTAAATGAGATTAATAGATGGTTCGTATCTGTTGTCAAGTGAAATACTCATACTCAAATCTCACCTGAGCCTCAACGGATGCCAAGAATATAGTAACAAAGTCCTTTCCTCCGGTGACGCAGGTCCTCTTGGGCGGGTCGGGCTCGAAGTCGTAGTGGGCCATGGCAGTGATGTACCAAAAGACGGCGAAGACCAACCAGATGGCGAAGTGAACCACAATGGTGCCGATGACGATCCATCTCCAACGTAAATTGATCTGGAAGAAGTATCAAATAATTAAAGATCAACAAAAGTATAGATAGAGTGACTGCCAATATGAGCCTTTAGGGTAGGTAGCTTAGTATTACCATTATAGTATGGTAAATTTAAGGGAACTATAACACTAACGATA